>NC_041728.1:172551006-172854036 GCF_004115215.2 Ornithorhynchus anatinus | reverse complement strand
TTTCCTTCTGCTCCCTCTACCTCCCGCCCCCTTCACCTCTCCACAGCTAAACCCTCTTCTCCCCCTCTCCCTCTGCTCCTCCCCTTCTCCCTTCCCATCCCCTCAGCACCGTGCTCGTCTGCTCAACCGTATATATCTTCATCACCCTATTTATTTTGTTTAATGAGATGTACATCACCCTGATTCTATTTATTGTCCATTGTTTTTGTGAGATGTTCTTCCCCTTGACTCTATTGCCATTGTTCTTGTCTGCCTGTGTCCCCCGATTAGACTGTAAGCCCGTCAAATGACAGGGACTGTCTCTATCTGTTGCCGATTTGTCCATTCCAAGCACTTAGTACAGTGCTCTGCACATAGTAAGCACTCAATAAATGCTATTGAATGAATGAATGAAAGCAGGGGGAAAGGCTCCAGCAAGAGGTTGACCGTGGCGGAGGTGAGGAGGAGGCCCAGAGGGCAGGTTAGCCGGAGAGGAGCGCAACCTGGGGGGGGGGGAGCGAGTGCGACAGCAGAGGTAGAGTAGCAGGTCGAGGGGCGGTTGACCGCCTTCAAGTCAAGGTTTAGGCGAGTATCTGCTGGGGATGGAGGCTGACCGTTGGATGTTTGGGAAGAATAGGGGGAGCAGTGAGCCCGTCATTGGTGGGGGTGTCTCTGTCTGTTGCCGAATTGTACATTCCAAGCACTTAGTACAGTACTCTGAATATAGTAAGCGCTCGATAAATACTACTGAATGAATGAGAGGGCAGATAAAGTCATCAAGAAGCAGCACGGCTCAGTGGAAAGAGCCCGGGCTTGGGAGTCAGAGGTCATGAGTTTGAATCCCCGCTCTGCCACTTGTCAGCTATGTGACTGTGGGCAAGTCACTTCACTTCTCTGTGCCTCAGTGACCTCATCTGGAAAATGGGGATGAAGACTGTGAGCCTCCCGTGGGACAACCTGATTACCCTGTATCTACCCCAGTGCTCTGCACATAGTAAGTGCCTGACAAATACCAACATTATTATCTGGTAGAAAGGAAGGCGGAGAGGAAGATGGGGACCTGCAGCCCCCCAGAGGAGCCTTGCACGGGGTTGAGAGACAGCACTGGGCCTGCGGCCCGCTCCCGGCTCCCGCCTCACCCATGGTCACGAGGTCCGAGGTGCTCCGGGGGTGCGGTCAGGGCCCTGCCCAAAACATCTGGGCGAGCCTTTGCCCGGCCTGTCCGGCAGGACCTGGCAGGACCTGCTTCCTGCAGCGTGGGGAGGAGCCCTGACTGAGCCCCCTCCTCCTCCTCCTCCTCCTCCTCTCTTCCTCTCCTCTCACTCCCTTCTGCGCCCCTCTCACTTGCTCCTCATCCTCATTCATTCATTCAATCGTATTATTGAGCACTTACTGTGTGTGGACCACTGTACTAAGCTCATTCATCCTCTCTCCCTTCCATTCATTCATTCATTCATTCATTCATTCATTCAGCAGTATTTATTGAGCACTTACTATGCGCAGATCACTGTACTAAGCTCATTCATCCTCTCTCCCTTTCATTCATTCATTCATTCATTCATTCATTCATTCATTCGTATTTATTGAGCACTTACTGTGTGCAGACCACTGTACTAAACTCATTCATCCTCTCTCCCTTCCATTCATTCATTCAGTAGTATTTATTGAGCGCTTACTATATGCAGAGCACTGTACTAAGCGCTTGGAATGTACTATTCGGCAACAGATAGAGACAATCCCTGCCCACTGACGGGCTCACAGTCTAAACGGGAGACAGACAGCAGAGCAAAACAGAACAAAGCAAAACCAAGACAGCATCCTCAAGATAAATACAATCGAGGGGATGTACACCTCATTAACAAAATAAATAGGTATGTGTCCCCATGGCACATACGTATATATCTGTCATTTATCTCTCTATCTATATTAATGTCTGTCTCCCCCACTTAGACCGTGAACTCGTTGAGGGCAGGGAATATATTTGATGTTATAGTGTACTCTCCCAAGCGCTTAGTACAGTGACTCAGTGGAAAGAGCACGGGTTTAGGAGTCAGAGGTCATGGGTTCTAATCCCTACTCTGCCACCTGTCAGCTGTGTGACTGTGGGCAAGTCACTTCACTTCTCTGTGCCTCAGTTACCTCGTCTGTTTAGGGAAGCGGCGTGGCTCAATGGAAAGAGCCTGGGCTTCGGAGTCAGAGGTGATGGGTTCGACTCCCGGCTCTGCCACTTGTCTGCTGTGTGACTGTGGGCAAGTCATTTCACTTCTCTGGTCCTCAGTGACCTCATCTGTAAAATGGGGGTGAAGACTGTGAGCCTCACGTGGGACCACCTGATGACCCGGTATCTACTCCAGCGCTTAGAACAGTGCTCTGCACATAGTAAGCGCTTAACAAATATCATCATCATTGTAATTCTTATTATTCTCTGGGCCTCGGTGACCTCATCTGGAAAATGGGGCTGGAGACTGTGCGCCCCCCGTGGGACCACCTGATCACCTTGTATTTGTCCCAGCGTCTAGAACAGTGCTTAGCACATTGTAAGCGCTTAACAAATGCCATCATTATTACTACCGTTATTATCCTCAGCCAGCAGCGCGCTGCCGGTGCTGAGCACTCTGCTGAACGCCCCGCCCACTGCCCCGCCCCCACCTCCACCCGACCAATCAACATTCGCCTCCGCCCTCGTCCCCGCCCCCTTCTTCGACCGGCCAATCAGCATTCGCCTTCCCCCCCCGCCCCCGCCCCTTCTCCGCGCGGCCAATCAGCATTGGCCTCCGCCCTCGTCCCCGCCCCCTTCTCCGCGCGACCAATCAGCATTCGCCTCCGCCCTCGCCCCGCGCTCTTCTTCGAGCGGCCAATCAGCATTCGCCTCCGTCTCGTCCCCGCCCCCTTCTCCAGGCGGCCAATCGGCATTCGCCTCCGCCCTCGTCCCCGCCCCTTTCTCCGCGCCACCAATCGGCACTCGCCCCGTCCCCGCCCCCTTTTCGGCGCGGCCAATCCGATCCGGGCATCCGGCCTCGTCCCCCGGGCCCCGCCCCCTCCCCGCCCCGCCCCCCGCCGGGCCCCGCGCGCAGAGTCCGCACCCGCCGCCCGAGCGCGCATCTCGCACCCAGCACCGCCGACCCGCCAGCAGGTAAGGGGAGGGGGAGGGAAGGGACCTGCTGGGCGTCGCCCCTTCCCCCGGGGCCGCCAGGCATTCATTCGTTCAATCGTATTAATTAATGGTGATTTTTGCGAATTTTATTGTTATGTGCCGAGCACCGTTCTGAGCGCTGTGCCCGGGGTGGGGGGGTGGGGGGGGCGGAGGGCAAATGAAGGTGATGCGGGGGTCCCCCGGGGGGCTCCCAGTCTGCGCCCCACTTTTCCAGAGGAGGGAACGGAAGCCCAGGGAAGGGAAGGGACGTGCCCCAAGCCTCGCCGCTGGCAAGCGGCGGAGCCACGATTAATAATAATAACACTAATAATAGTAATAATGTTGGTATTTGCTAAGCGCTTACTCTGTGCAGAGCATAATAGTAATAATGCTGGTGTTGGTTAAGCGCTTCCTATGTGCCGAGCACTGTTCTAAGCGCTGCGGTAGATACAGGGTCATCAGGTTGTCCCACGGGAGGCTCCCAGTTAATCCCCATTTTACAGATGAGGGAACTGAGGCACAGAGAAGTAAAGTGACTTGCCCACAGTCACCCAGCTGACAAGTGGCAGAGCTGGGATTCGAACTCATGACCTCTGACTCCCAAGCCCAGGCTCTTTCCACTGAGCCACACTGCTTCTCTGTGCTTCAGAGCACTGTTCTGAGCGCTGGGGAAGAGACAGGGTCATCAGATTGTCCCAAGTGAGGCTCACAGACTTCATCCCCATTTTACAGATGAGGTCACTGAGGCCCAGAGGAGTAATAATAATAATAACGTTGGTATTTGTTAAGTGCTTACTATGTGCCGAGCACTGTTCTAAGCGCTGGGGTAGACACAGGGGAATCAGGTTGTCCCACGTGGGGCTCACAGTCTTAATCCCCATTTTACAGATGAGGTAACTGGGGCACAGAGAAGTAAAGTGACTTGCCCACAGTCACCCAGCTGACAAGTGGCAGAGCCGGGATTCGAACTCATGAACTCTGACTCCCAAGCCCGGGCTCTTTCCACTGAGCCACGCTGCTTCTACTAATAATAGTAATAATGTTGGTATTTGCTAAGCGCTTACTGTGTGCCGAGCACTGTTCTAAGCGCTGGGGGAGATTCAGGGGAATCAGGTTGTCCCACGTGAGGCTCACAGTCTTCATCCCCGTTTTACAGATGAGGTCACTGGGGCCCAGACAAGTCAAGTGACTTGCCCACAGTCACCCAGCTGACAGGTGGTGGAGCCGGGAGTCGAACTCATGACCTCTGACTCCCAAGCCAGACGTCATGGGTTCGAATCCTGTTAGTATTTGCTAAGCGCTTACTCTGTACAGAGCACTGTTCTAAGCACTGGGGTAGATACAGGGTAATCAGGTTGTCCCATGTGAGGCTCACAGTCTTCATCCCCATTTTACAGATGAGGTCACTGAGGCACAGAGAAGTGAAGTGACTTGCCCACAGTCACACAGCTGACAAGGGGCAGAGCCGGGATTCGAACCCACAACCTCTGACTCCGCAGTCCGGGCTCTCTCCACTGAGCCACGCTGCTTCTGGTGATGGTATTTGTTAAGCGCTTACTCTGTGCAGAACACTGTTCTAAGTGCTGGGGGAGATGCAGGGTAATCAGGTTGTCCCCCGTGGGGCGCACAGTCTTCATCCCCATTTTGCAGATGAGGAAACTGAGGCCCAGGGAAGTGATTTCTCCAAAGTCACCCAGCTGACTGGTGGTGGAACTGGGATTAGAACCCAGTACCTCTGTGCAGAGCATTGGGCTGAGCGCTTGGATTGGACAGTTGGGCGCCGGGTGGAGACCGTCCCTGCACGGCTCGGTGGAAAGAGGCCAGGCTTGGGGGTCCCAGGTCGTGGGTTCTAATCCCCGCCCCTTCTCTGCTGTGTGACCGTGGACAAGTCACTTCACTTCTCTGGGCCTCAGTTCCCTCCTCCGGAAAAAGGGGATGAAGCCTGTGAGCCCCATGTGGGACCAGCTGATCACCTTGTATTCCCCCCCAAGCACCTAGAACAGTGCTTTGCCCCTAGTAAGCGCTTAACAAATTAGAGAAGCAGCGTGGCTCACTGGAGAGAGGCCAGACTGGGGAGTCCCAGGTCGTGGGTTCTAATCCCGGCTCCTCCAGCTGTGTGACTTGGAGCAAGTCACTTCACTTGTCTGGGCCTCAGTTCCCTCATCTGTAAAATGGGGTTGAAGACTGGGATCCCCACGTGGGACAACCTGATCGCCTGTATCCTCTCCAGTGCTTAGAACAGTGCTTTGCACCCAGTAAGCGCTTAACAAATACCATCATTATTATTATTATTAGAAGGGAGAGGGAGATCTCCCCTCTTCCCCCTCTGGCCCCGTTTAATAGGTCACCTTCCCCAAAGGGGCCCTGCTCTGCCCGCCCCGCTGGATTCATTCAGTCATTCATTCAATCGTATTTATTGAGCGCTTACTATGTGCAGAGCACTGTACTAAGCGCTTGGAATGTACAATTTGGCAACAGATAGAGACACCCCCTGCCCAATGATGGGCTCACAGAGTAATCGGGGGAAGCGACCTATTTCTTCCCCAGACAGACACACACACACACAGCGTGGCTCCGTGGAAAGATCCTGGCCTTGGAAGTCAGAGGTCATGGGTTCTAATCCTCTGCCACCTGTCAGCTGGGTGACTTGGGGTAAGTCGCTTCACTTCCCTGGGCCTCAGTGACCTCATCTGGAAAACGGGGATGAAGACGGTGAGCCCCACGTAGGAGAGCCTGATGACCCTGGATCTACCCCAGTGCTTAGGACAGTGCTCGGCACATAGTAAGCACTTAACAAATACCAACATTAGACTGTGAGCCCATCGTTGGGCAGGGATTGTCTCTGTTGCCGAATGGTACATTCCAAGTGCTTACTACAGTGCTCTGCACATAGTAAGCACTCAATAAAGATGAATGAATTATTATTATTATTACACACACATACATCTAAACACACACACACATACACACGGAGAGAACTAGGAATTGGGACCAATTTATAATGAGCTTTATAGCGATGATTCAGGCTGGCACCCTCGCGCCACCACTGCACTCAATTTCTAGTAAGAATGACGGTATTTGTTAAATGCTTTATTATGTGCCGAGCCCTGTTCTAAGTGCTGGGGGAAATACAGAGTCATCAGGTTGTCCCACGTGGGGCTCACAGGCTTCATCCCCATTTTACAGATGAGAGAACTGAGGGGCAGAGAAGCAAAGTGACTTACTCAAAGTCACACAGCTGGAGGAGCTGGGATTCGAACCCACGACCTCTGACTCCCAAGCCCGGGCTCTTTCCACTGAGCCACGCTGCTTCTCTTTAGTCTGCCTTGGCGACCCTCCCTTGGAGACTTGTACTTCCCAAGCGCTTCGTACAGTGCTCTGCGCACAGTAAGCGCTCAATAAATACAATTGAATGAATGAGACCACAAAATTATTCTCCTTATTACTGTTTGAGACCTCTAAATTATTCCCCTTATTAATAGTAATTATTATTATGTATCGGTTAAACACGATGTGCCAAGTAATGTCCTAAGCGCTGGAATAGATACAAGGTAATGAAGTTGTCCCACGTGGGACTCACAGTCTTAATCTCCATTTTCATTCATTCATTCGATAGTATTTATTGAGCGCTTACTATGTGCAGAGCACTGTACTGAGCGCTAGGAATGTGCAATTCGGCAACAGATCGAGACAATCCCAGCCCAACGACGGGCTCACGGTCTAAACACGGGCTCACGTTTTCCAGATGAGGGAATTGAGACCCAGAGAAGTTAAGCGGTTTTCCCAAGGTCACATAGTAGACAAGTGGCGGAGTTGGGATTAGAACCCAGGTCCTCCGACTCCCAAACCCCAGCTCTTTCCACTAAGCCACGCTGCTTCTCCTGCTTCTCATTAATATTGGAGACCACTCAGTGATTCTTCTTATTACTATTGGAGACCACTAAGTGATTCTCCTTATTATTATTGGAGGCCACTAAGTGATTTTCCTTATTAATATTGGAGACCACTAAATGATTCTCCTTATTATTATTGGAGACCACTAAGTGATTCTCCTTATTAATATTGGAGACCACTGAATGATTCTCCTTATTGTTATTGGAGACCACTAATTGATTCTCCTTAATATTGGAGACCACTAAATGATTCTCCTTATTATTTTTGGAGACCACTAAGTGATTCTCCTTATTACTATTGGAGACCACTAAATGATTCTCCATATTGTTATTGGAGACCACTAAATGATTCACTTTATTACTATTGGAGACCACTAAGTGATTTTTGCTTGCCTGGTTTTGGGGCCACCCCTGTGGGTTGGTAGCAACCACACATGCGCTTCCTAAATCCAGTGGTTTATCTCCGTGGGGTTGATTTTTGGCCAAGTGGATGGTGAAGGCCGTAGGTAATACCCGAATTTAGTCGAGTGTCTTGTTTTTTTTCCTCACCTTACCCCCCCCCCCCCCCCCCCCCCCCCGAATCGCGGTTTCTAGACGGGTTTCAGTTTGCCGTCTAATAAAATCCTCAGCTGGGATTGTGAAATGAAATGCGGGAGGTGTGTCTGACGACAGGCGAGGTGTGAAGGGTTTCTGTTGTTATTTTGGTTTCTGGTATAATTTGGCTGGAAGATGAGGATTGAAACCCCTTGGCACAGAAGAGTGATTCATTAAGAGTCACCCCTCCCTCACCCCCAGGGCATTTAGGCAGCAAGCAGCAGGGAGTAGTGGATGGGGTGGCCAGATCCCGGGCCTGGGACCTGGGAGTCAGGAGGTCGTGGGTTCTAATCCCGATTCCGCCTTGTGTCTGCTCTGTGGCCTTGGGCAAGTCACTTCACTTCTCTGGGCCTCAGTTCCTTCATCTGGAAAATGGGGATGAAGACTGTGAGCCCCACAGGGGACAGGGACTGTGTCCAACCTGAATACCTTGTATCTACCCCAGCGCTTAGAACAGTGCTTGTCAAGTAATAAGCACTTAACAAATACCATCATTATTATTAATATTATTAGTATTATGAACATCCAGATCCAGCCTGTATTTGTCTTTTGCCCTCTCTTAGAGTGGAAGCGCCTTGTGGGCAGGGAACGTGCTACCAACTCTGTTGTATTGCATTCATTCATTCAATCAATCGTATTTACTGAGCGCTGACTGTGTGCAGAGCACTGTACTAAACGCTTGGAAAGTACATTTCAGCGACAGAGACAATCCCTACCCAACAACTGGCTCACAGTCTAGAAGGGGGGAGACAGTGCTCTGCAAACTGTAAGCGCTCATTAAATGCCATTGATTGATTCGTGCAGGATGTTAAGTATCTGCAGTGAAAATGGCTCTTCCCCGCCACTCTCAGGTGGGGAGTCCCAGAATTGCCTTCTCATCAGCACATGGTAGATTCATATCTTGACCCTCTTCCTCTGTGTTGTAGGGCAAAGGGCAAGAAGTCAGTACCTTAAATATTTGTCGTATCCTAATTGTTGGAATGAACTGGAATTCTTTTTTTTTTTTTTTGGAGATAACTCTTACGTGTTCCTTATAGCTGACGTTTTTTGAAGAGCATTTAAAAATTCTGTATATACTGGGGTGGAATAAATCATTGCTTCCGGATTTTTCTTTGACTTTATGAGGGAGGTGGCTTTTGGTATCCAGGCAACTCAGTGAAAGGTGAGGCGGAGGGACGAAGCCCTAAAAGGCAGAAACCTTTAAGGACTTTTGTGCCTTTGTATTTTTCCCCTAGCTCCGGGGAAAGTCATTTGAGCTTTTAGCATCTTGGCTTTTTCCTCTGTTAGATGTAGTAGGGAAATGAATGAAATAGTAGGGATTGAGAGCCTGTGACTACAGTGTACCATGAAGCCGAGGCCTCACGGAAAGAGCGCAGACCATTCCAAACGTCCTGGGTTCTAATCCAGGCTCTGCAGAATAAGTTCTCTGTGCCTCAGTTATCTCATCTAAAGCCTGAGCCCCCACATGACACATTGGCAGTGTCCAGTCTGATTATCTTGTATCTACCCCAGTGCTTAGTACAATGCCTGTAAGCGCTTAATAAAAACCATAAAAAAAACAAACCCAACCACCTGATTAGCTTCTCCCGATGAGGAGTTGTGAGACTGGAGAGAGGGAAAGACTGGAGATGTAGATATATTAATAATAATGATAATGGTATTTGTTAAGTGCTTACTGTGTGCCAAGCACTGTTCCAAGTGCTACTGTAGATGCAAAATAATCAGGTTGTCCCACATGGGGCTCACAGTCTTAATCCCCATTTTACAGTTGAGGGAACTGAGGCACAGAGAAGTTAAATGACTTGCCCCAAGTCACACAGATGAAGAGTGGCAGAACTGAATTAGAACCCAGGACCCCTGACTCCCAAGCCTGTGTTCCTAGGTATCATCTGCATAGAGGTAGTAGTTGAAGCCATGGAAGTGAATGAGTTTGCCAAGGGAGCGGGTGTAGATGGAGAACAGAAGGGAGCCCAGAACTGAACCTTGAGGGACCCCCACATTTAGGGAGTGGGAGGCAGGGGAGGAGCCCTTGAAGGAGACTGAGCATGAACGGCCAGAGCGATAAGAGGAGAACCAGGAGAGGATCGAGCCAGTGAAGCCAAGGTTGGATAAAGTTTCCAGGAGAAGGGGGTGGTCCACAGTGTTTAAGGCAGCTGAGAGGTCACGGAGGATTAGGATCCACTAGTGGGCATTGGATTTGGCAAGAAGGAGATCATTGGTGACCTTTGAGAGAGCGGGACGGAAGCCAGATTGGAGGGGATCAAGGAGACATGGAGGAGAGAAATTTGAGGCAGCAGGTTTAGACAACTTGCTCAAAGAGTTTGGAGAGGAATAGCAGGAGGGAGATGGGGCGATAACTGGAAGGGGCTGTGGGGTCTAGGGAGAGGGGTTTTTTTGATAGGGGAGACAGGCATGTTTGAAAGCAGTGGGGAAGAAGCCATTGGAGAGCGAAGGGTTGAAGATGGCTGTTAGGGAGGGAAAAAGGGAGGGGACAAGAGTTTTAATGAGTTGAGAAGGAATGGGGTCCGATGTGCATGTGGAGCGGGTGGCTTTTGAGAGGAGGCAGGAGATCTCCTCGAGAGATACTGCTGGGAAGGATGGGAGAGTTGAAGAGGGAGCAGGAGGAGAGACTGAGAAGGGGCAGGGGCAGCACTCAGTAATAATATAATAAAGGTATTTGTTAAGTGCTTACTATCTATCAAGCACTGATTTAAGCACTGGGTGCCTGATGTGTAGTGAGCGTTTAATGAATACCATTGAAAAAAGTGGACTGTATTAAACCCTTGGGAAAGTGCAACAGAAGCACAAGTTTTGTTCCCTGACAACAAGGAATGTTCCCAGGGGAGATATGTAAAAAGCCTTAGAGATAAATAATTGAGTGTACTGTTGTAAATGCATCTTTTCACAAGTGCTGAGGAGGAGGAATAAATCCCAAAGGCTTGGGGTGTTGGGAGTTAATTGGGGAATTATTGTTGGTGTTGGGATTTTGGGGTCAGTGAGGTCTCACTGGGTAATAGTAGGGAGGGTATTATATTGAGTACCTACAGAGTTCAGTGCGCTTGTAGGGGAAGTACAGACAGGTGACAAATCATGTTAACTTCCTGCACATAACTTACACTGGAGTGGGGGAGACGTATGAAAATATTTATCAGTGGAATCAGAATAAATAAAACAATGTTCAATCAAATGTACCTCTATGCACATTCAATTCTATTCTCCATTGTATTCTCCATCTACACTCACTCCCTTGGAGAACTCATTTGCTTCCACAGCTTCAATTACCATCTCTATGCAGATGACACCCAAATCTGTGTCTCCTCCCGTTCTCTCTCCAGGTTCACATCTCCTCCTGCCTTCAGGACATCTCTACTTGGATGTCCTCCCGCCACCTCAAACTCAACATGTCCAAGACAGATCTCCTTATCTTCCCTCCCAAACTATGTCTTCTCCCGAACTTTCCCGTCCCTGTATTCATTCATTCAGTCGTATTTATTGAGCACTTACTGTGTTCAGAGCACTGTACCAAGTGCTTGGAATGTGCAATTCGGCAACAGACAGAGACAATCCCTGCCCAACAATGAGCTCACAGTCTAAGCTGGGAGACAGACAACAAAACGAGTAGTCAGGCGTCAATACCAACAAGGTAAATAAAATCATAGATATGTACACATCATTAATAAAATAGAGAAATAATATCTACAAATATGCACCTTTAGACGGCACAGCCATCCTTCCAGTCTCACCCATAACCTTGGTGTCATCCTTGACTCTGCTCTCTCATTCACCCCACATATTCAATCCGTCACCAAATCCTGCCGGTTTCACCTTCAGAACATCGCCAAGATCCGCCCTTTCCTCTCCATCCAAACCGATACCCCGTTAGTACAATCACTCATCCTGTCCCTCCTGGATTACAGCATCAGCCATCAGCCTCCTTTCTGAACTCCCTCCCAACCTCCTGCCTCTCCCCACTTCAGTCCATACTTCACTCTGCTGCCGGGATTATCTTTCAACAGCAGTGCTCTGGGCATGTCACCCCTCCTCAAAAATCTCCAGTGGTTGCCTATCAACCTTCCCCTGAGGCAGAAACTCCTCACTCTTGGCTTCAAAGCTGTCCATCCCCTTGCCCCCTCCTGCCTCACCCCCCTTCTCTCCTTCTCCATCCCAGCCCGCACACTCCGCTCCTCCAGTGCTAACCTTCTCACTGTGCCTCGATCTGGCCTGTCTCTCTGCTAACCCTGATCCACGCCCTACCTCTGGCCTGGAACACCCTCCCTCCTCAAATCTGCCAGATAGTCACTCTTCCCTCCTTCAAAGCCCTACTGAAGGTGCACCTCCTCCAAGAGGCCTTCCCAGACTAAGCCTCCTTTTCCTCAGCTCCCCCTCCCTTCAATGTCACCTCTACTAGCTCCCTTTACTCTCCCCCCTGCCCCACAGCACTTACCTGTACATTCATTCATTCAATAGTATTTATTGAGCACTTACTATGTGCAGAGCACTGTACTAAGTGCTTGGAATGTACAGATCGAGACAGTCCCTGCCCTTTGACGGGCTTACAGTCTAATTAGGGGAGACGGACAGATGAGAACAATAGCAAAAAATAGAATCAAGGGGATGAACATCTCATTAAAACAATAGCAAATAAATAGAATTAAGGCGATGTACATTTCATTTCATTTATATATGTTTATATCTGTAATTTATTTGTTTATATTGATGCCTGTTTCCTTGTTTTGATGTCTGTCTCACCCGGCCCCCCCACTGTAAGCCCTTTGTGGGCAGGGGTTTTCTCTCTTCATTGCTGTATTGTACTTTCCAAGTGCTTAGTACAGTCCTCTGCACACAGTAAGCACTCAATAAATATAATTGAAGGAATGAATAAATGAAGTGCTGAAGGGCAGCATGGTCTAGTGGAAAGAACACGGGCTTGGGAGTCAGAGGACCTGGGTTCCCAACCAGGCTCTGCCACTTATTTGCTGTGTGACTTTGGGCAAGTCACTTCACTTCTCTCTGCCTCTGCTCTTTCATGTGCAAAATGAGGATTCAGTCCTTGTTCTCCCTCCTGCTGAGGCTGCGAGCCCCACATAGCGCCTGGTCTTTAATCTCCCCTAGCATTTAGACTACAGTGCTTAACCCATACTAAAAGCTTAAATACCACGATTATTGTTATTGGAGATGAGTGCAAATGAGGGGTTGGAGGAAGTTGGGAATCTTTTGGAGGTTAGCATAACAGGCAGGATTGAAGAGGGAGAGCTGGGAAGTAGTTGAGCAGAACTCATTATGGTCAAGGAATGGGTCTGCTAATTCAGTTGTGTTGTATTTTCCCAAGCACTTAGTACAGTGCTCTGCCTGATCAGCCTCCTTGCTGACCTCCCATCCTCCTGTCTCTCGCCACTCCAGTCCTTAATTCACTTTGCTACCCAGATCATTTTTTCTACATAAACGTTCAGGACAGTCACTCCCCACCTCCAAAATCTCCAGTGGTTGCCCATCCACCTCTTCTTCAGACAGAAACTCCTGGCTTTAAAGCACTCCATCGCCTTGCCTCCTTCTACCTAACCTCATGTTTCTCTGTCTCTCCTTCTACAATCCAATCCACACATTTCACTCCTGTAGTGCTTATCTTCTCAATGTGCCTCCATCTTGCCTGTCTCACCGCCAACCCCATAGTAGCCCAGATCCTGCCGCTGGCCAGAATTGCCCTCCCTCCTCAAATCCGACAATGACTCTCCCCCACTTCAAAGCCTTATTGAAGGCACATCTCCTCCAAGAGGCCTTCCCAGACTAAGCCCCACTTTTTCTCATCTCCCACTCCCTTCTGTGTCACCCTGACTTGCTCCCTTTGCTCTTCTCCTCTCCCAACCCCACAGCACTTATATAGATATCTGTAATTTTATGTATTGGTATTGCTGTCTGTCTCCCTACCCCCCAGACTGTGATTTCATCGTGGTCAGGGAATGTCATTGTTTATTGTTGTATTGTACTTTCTCAAGCATTTAGTACAGTGCTCTGCACACAGTAAGCACTCAATAAATGTGACCAAATGGAATGAATAAGTGCTCACTAAATTGATTAATTGATATGTAAAGTGGGAGAGCTGGGGGACAACCTGAGCCTTTTTTTGTTTCAGAGAGAA
Source organism: Ornithorhynchus anatinus (assembly GCF_004115215.2). Lineage (NCBI taxonomy): Eukaryota > Metazoa > Chordata > Mammalia > Monotremata > Ornithorhynchidae > Ornithorhynchus > Ornithorhynchus anatinus. Next base: position 172,840,301 of record NC_041728.1, on the reverse strand, counting down.
ATGGGAGGGTGTGGGACGGGGCTAAGGGTGGGGAGAATCTTTGAGGAGTAATGACGATAGCATTTATTAAGCACCCACCACGTATCAAGCAGTTTGCTAGGTTCTGAGGTGGAGGCATGTGCTGAGCGAGGCTTCACGAAGATAATCTGGGCAGCAGGAAAGAGTAGAAACTGAAAAGGGGAGAGGCTGGAGGCAGGGAGACCAGTGCGAAAGTCCATGTGGTCACCTAACCAGGATACAACAAATGCATGAACCAGGGCGGTGGCTGTTTGGATGAAGAAGATGAGGTGGATTTGCAAAGCATTTGGGGGGAAGTATTGGCAGAATTTGGCCACTGATGGGATGACAGCGAGGAGTTGAGGAACACTCAAGGTCAGGGAGGGGTGTGGAGTTATCGATGGAGAAGGGGAATTGGAAAATGGCCAGGATTTGGAGGGAAAAGGGGAAGGTTTGTTTGGGGCATATTGAATTTGAGGTGCTCACGGACCACCCCGGTGGAGATGGATGGGAGGCAAGGGACGGTGTAAGACTGAATAGTGAGCGAGGGATCCAGACTAGGGAGCAGAATTTGGGAGTCATTCGAGAGTGGTAGTAACTGAAGCCACACCAGCTGGGGAGCTCCCCGAGACAGAGGCTGGAGGGCCCCAAGAGAGGACAGGCCACAGAACCCAGCCTCGCAAACAGTAAGGGCTCCATAAATGCCACTGAGTAATGGATCAATTATGAGCTTTGACTCTGTAATTTGACTCCTCGTAATTTCATCGGCCAGGGGAGGGATTGTATAAGTGGAGCACTTCCCCCACCTCTCCTCTCCCCAACAGGACCTGCTGCCTCGGGGAGGGGGAGGACTGGGTAGATTGGGTGGTATGTGGGGGGCTGTGGAATGGATTTATTTCAGCTATTCCCTTAAGCTATGGCTGTCCCAGTCTTCTTCTGTTGCTTGCCCTCCAGCCCCCAGGGCGGGAATCCACCGTCATTCATTCATTCAATAGTATTTATTGAGTGCTTACTATGTGCAGAGCGCTGTATTAAGCGGTTGGAATGTACAATTCAGCAGCAGATAGAGACAATCCCTGCCTAGTAACGGGCTCACAGTCTAAACGGCGGAGACAGACAGCAAAGCAAAACAGAACAAAACAAAATGAGTAGTTTGGCGTAGATATCATCAAGATAAATAGAATCATAGATATATACATATCAACAAAATAAATAGGCCAGACCCTGGGCGGTGGGCGACTGGGCGCTGGGCGACTGGGGGCTTGGGCAGAGTTTTCTGAGCAAATGGTGCCAGTCTGCTGGGGGAGGGTGGCACAGCTCGGCTCTCTTCTCCGCCGGCTCCGCTTCCCTTAAACGACTGGCTGCCGTGCCCGAGGGCCAGAGACCTGGGACTGCCAATCCACCTGGTGCCTAGCCTCCTGCCTCCACTCCTGTCAGCCAGTCAAATTGATTTATTGAGAGCTTACTGTGTGCAGAGCACTGGACTAAGCACTTGGGAGAGTATACTAAGATTAAAACATCGCTACAATCCTCCCTTTCCTCTCCTTCCAAACCACTACCACAGTAGTATTATCACTCATTCTATCCCTACTGAATTACCGCATCAGCCTCCTTTCTGACCTCCAAACCTCCTGCTTCTCCCCACTCTAGTCCATACTTCACTCTGCTGCCCGGATTGTCTTTTACAGAAACGTTCAGGGCATATCACCCCCCTCCTCAAAAATCTCCAGTGGTTTCCTGTCCACCTCTATATCAAACAGAAACTCTTCTCTATTGGCTTTAAAGCTCTCCATCACCTTGCCCCCTCCTATCTCACCTCACTTCTCTTCTCCTACAACTCAGCCTGCACACTTTGCTCCTCTGGTGCTAACCTTCTCACTGTGCCTCGATCTCACCTGTCTCACTGCTGACCCCTGGCCCACGTCCTACCTCTGGCCCAAAACACCTTCCCTCAAATCGGCCAGACAATTGCTCTCACCCCTTCAAAGCCTACTGAAGGCACATCTCCTCCAAGAGGCCTTCCGAGACTAAACCCCACTTTTCCTCATCTCCCATTCCCTTCCATGTCACCCTGACACATTCTCTTTACTCCCCCCCCCCCGCCGGCTCCCCGCCCCACAGCACTTACATATATATTTGTAATAAAATTTACACAATTTACTTGTATTGATGTCTGTCTCCCTACTCCAAACTCTGACCTTGTTGTGGATAGGGATTGTATCGCTTTATTGCTGTATTGTACTTCTCCAAGTGCTTAGTGCAGCTCTCGGCGCGTAGTATTGGCTCAGTAAATGTGATTGAATGAATGAATGAATGAATAGTGCAATAGGCACATTCCCTGCCCTCAAGGAGCTTACAGGGCCAAGCGAGTCGAGTAGCTCCAGGCCCTTGTTAGGGACTCGCGGAGATGCCAGCCTCCTGGTGGGGTGGGCCGGGCCGCTTCCCCTCTGATGCGGTTTCCCCTCTGGTTTTTCAGCAAGGAAGATGCTGAGCTTCTTCCGCCGAACGCTGGGGCGCCGGTCGATGCGCAAGCAGGCCGAGAGAGAACGGCTCCGAGAAGCCCAGCGCGCCAGAACGCACATCCCGGCTGCCGGCGAGGCCAAAGCCGTCATAACCTGCCGCGTCTCTCTGCTGGATGGGACCGATGTCAGCGTGGACTTGCCGGTACGTGGCCGGTCTTGCCCCTGGGGGCTCCCCGGGAGCGGAGAAGAGATCTTAGAGAAGCAGCGTGGCTCAATGGAAAGAGCACGGGTTTAGGAGTCAGAGGTCATGGGTTCTAATCCCGGCTCCCGCCACCTGTCAGCTGTGTGACTTCTCGGTGCCTCAGTTACCTCATCTGGAAAATGGGGATTAAGATTTGAGCCTCACGTGAGTCAACCTGATTATCCTGTATCTACCCCAGCGCTTACAACAGTGCTTGGCACAAAGTAGGCGCTTAACAAATTCTAGCACTATTATTATTATCTGGCCGTTGGCTTGTCCAGGATGCCCTGGGCTAGAGCTGAGAGCTGGGAGGGGCTCCACAAAATGAGATCCACCCCCGCGGTAATGCTGTACCCTAACCTGTGTGTGGGAGGCAGAGGACCTGCCTTCTAATTCCAGCTCTGCCACCTGCCTTCTGTGTGACCTAGGGCAAGTCACTTCACTTCTCTGGGCTTCAGCTTTCTCATCTGTAAAATGGAGTTGCAGTGCCTGGTCTCCCTCCTCCCTGCCTCCTCCACCCTCCCACAGCCCCTCTCCCCCCACCTTACATTTTGAGATAGTAAGCTCCCCGAGGCCCGGGGACCAAGCAGCGTGGCTTGGTGGAAAGATCACGGGCTTGGGAGTCAGAGGTCATGGGTTCAAATTCCGACTCAGCCACTTGTCAGCTGGGTGACTTTGGGAGAGTCACTTCACTTCTCTGGGCCTCAGTTACCCCATCTGTGAAATGGGGATTAAGACTGTGAGCCCAACGTGGCGAAAGCTGATCACCTTGTATCCTCCCCAGCGCTTTGCACATAGTAAGCGCTTAACACATGCCATCATTATTGTTATGATCTCCAATTCTTTCCTGGCCCTTAATACAGGGCTCTGCATGCAATAAACCATTATCATTTCTATTACTACTACTCATTCACCAGCCTGCCATGGTATCAGTGAAGATGGTCCTCTCTGTCCCGTAACCAATGATCCCGGTTTCTGGGACTCGGGGAAACCGAAAGCATTAGGCAGCTACAAGTTCCAGAAACGTTTGCTGGGAACCACAGAGAACAGAGATGGCACAGACTTAGCCTTCTGACTCTTCCTACCATTCTTCCCTCCCCAGAAATATCCCAGACTCCACCTGGACCACGGTTCTTGACTCCTATGTTGTTCCCTCTAGACTGTAAGCTTGTTGTGGGCAGGGAATATGTCTGTTTATTGTTAGAGTATACTCTCCCAAGTGCTTAGTACAGTGCTGTGCATACAGTAAGCGCTCAATAAATACCGCTGACTGGCTGATGGACCAAGTCCTGCTTAGGCTGCAAGCCTCACCTGGGACAGGGACTGTGTCTGACCCGATTATCTCGCCTCTGCCCCAGTACTTGGCACATAGTAAGCGCTTAATAAATACCATAATGATGATAATCTTCCTAGAAGAGGTCAGGCAGGAGGAGAGCACTGCCCATCTCATTATGAGTGTGTATATCGGTTGGTGGAACAAATTCATTTTCAAAGGTCCAAGTACCTTGGAAGCGAGCTCCTCTCCCTAAGGGCCTCTCCAGGCAAGCGCCCAGCTGACGTCAGGAGCTCTCGTGTATGTCCGGAGAAGGCTGTGGAAACAACTCAGGAGCACAATGGGCTGGCTGGCGCTAGCACAGACCGTTCCCCTCGCCGCCTCTGAGGTCCAAGCAGGCGATGTTCACCCCAAAGGCCAGGGACACAACTGGGTGTTTAGCGGGGCACCCTTCTCTCCCCCCACCCCCAACTCATGGGATGCCCTCTTCCCACCAGCATCCTCTTCTTCCATTCGACCACCAGCCTCCCTGTGTGAACCACCTAAACAGGAAGCTGGTCAATCCACCCAGCAGGCTGGCTGGAGTCAATCAATCAATTGTATTTATTGAGCAGTTTCTGTGTGCAGAGCACTGTAGTAAGCGCTTGGGAGAGGACAGTAAGACAATGTAACAGGCATATTCTCTGCCACAATGAGCTTCCAGTCTAGAGGAGAGGATGAAAGCTCCTTAATTCCAGCCAGCTCCACACTCCCGGGAACACACAGAAGTTTTCCTTCAGGGTTCGGGTCCCCATCACCTGGTTGCCAAGTCCAGCCCGGCTGGCTTTGAAATCAAGGTGGGCTGTAGGTCTTTACTTGGTCAGCGTTTAGTTTCCTGGTCTGAAATAAATGTGATAAACTTATATCTAACTCAGTGCTCAGAACAGTGCTTCACACATAATAAGTGCTTAACAAATACCATATGAAGGGGAGGGGGTGCTTACCTCCAAAGGTGTATATTCTAGCACTACCTGCCAGATTTGATTAGCATATTCTTTTTTTTATGGTATTTGTTAAGCACTTACTCTGTGTCTAGTAATGTTTTAAACTCTGGGGTAGGTACAAGATAATCAGGCTGATGCAGTCCTTGTCCCACTTGGGGATCACAGTCTAAGTAGGAGAGAGAACAGGTATTGAATCCCCATTTTTCAGTTGAGGCATCTGAGGCACAAAGAAGTTCATTGACTTGCCTGAGGTCACAGAGTAAGCAAATGGTGAAGCTGTGATTAGAACCCAGATCCTCTGCCTCCTGGGCCTGTGCTCTATCCACTAGGCACACTACCTTCCTAATATAGTGAGGATATTTCTCACTATCCTGTTTTCCCAGATAACTGTTCTTCCTTTGGTTCCAACCATCTAATCAAGCAATCAGTCAGTGGTGCTTATTGAGCGCTTATTATGTGCAGAGCACTGTTCTAAGCGCTGCCTGGGAGAGAACAATACAAGAGAAATTAGACAGGTTCCCTGCCCATAATGATCTTGTTGTCTTGTTTTTGTTTTGTTCTGTTTTGCTCTGCTGTCTGTCTCCCCCAATTAGACTGTGAGCCCGTCACTGGGCAGGGATTGTCTCTATTGGTTGCCGAAGTGTACATTCCAAGCGCTTAGTACAGTGCTCTGAACATAGTAAGCACTCAATAAATACTGTTGAATGAATGATCTTGCAGTCTAGAGAGTTTCCAGTCTGTGTTATTGCATTTTGCACTTCAGACTATGTTCTTCCATTTCATCTAATAATAATAGTGGTATTTGTTAAGCACGTACTCTCTGCCAAGCACTGTGCTAAGCACTGTGGTAGTTATAATACAGGCAGATCAGACAGTCTCTGTCCCTAGGGGGCTCACAGTCTGAGCAGGAGGGAGAACTGGTATTCAATCCCCTTTTTACAGATGAGGAAACAAAGGTACAGAGAAGTTCATTTTTGACTTGCTCAAACTCTCACAACAGGGAAGTGGCAGATCTGGCATTAGAATCCAGGTGTCCTAATTCTCAGTTTTATGCTCTTCCCACCAAGCCACACTGCTTCTCAGTCTCATTCACAGTCCAAGCTGTACAAGTGACTAAATCACTAAAATAGCTGAAGACACGGATTCTTAATCACGAGTACAAAAGGACGTTCATTCTTGATGATCCTTGACCTCTTTCACTGCTTGGTTAGATATTTCACCCCCTGTGTTTCTCCCCCCCCACCCCTTGCGAATCCTGGATTGGGACAGTCCTGGGGATTCTGGGTTCAACTTGCCTGCTGGATTAAACTCTTGGAAAGCAGTATTGCCTAATGGATAGATTCCAGGCCTGGATGTCAGAGGACCTGGGTTCTAATTCCTGTTCCACCACTTCTGTGCAGTGGGACCGTGGGCACGTCACTTTACTTCTCTGTGCTTTGGTTGACTCATTTGTAAATTGGTGATTAAGACTGTGAGCCCTACATGGGTCAGGGACTGTGTCTAACCTGATTATCTTGTATCTACCCCAGCACTCAGTACAGTACCTGGTATATAGTAAGCACATAACAGATACCATTTAAAAAGCAAACAAAACATGTGTGGGCAGGTTGACAGTGTGCCTGAGGCACCTCAAGCATAGCTGCCTTGTAACTGGCTCGTTGTGAGGTTGGAAAGTCAGATCCTGGGCTGGGGAGTCAGAAGGACCTGGGTTCTAATCCCAGCTCCACCCCTTGTCTGCTGTGTAACCTTGGGCAAGTCACTTCACTTCTGTAACCCAGTTCCCTCATGTATAAAATGGGGATTAAGACTGTGAGTCCCATGTGGGGCAAGGACTCTGTCCAACCCAATTACCTTGTATCTACCTCAGCACTTAGTACAAGGCCTGGCACCGACTAGCACTTAACAAATACCAGTATTATGATTATGATTATAATAATTCCAGCTTCGCCACTTGTCTGCTGGGTGACCTTGGGCAAGTCACTTTGCTCCTCTGGGCCTCAGTTCCCTCATCTGTAAAATGGGGGTCAAGACCGAGCGCTCTATGTGGGACAGGGACTGTGTCCAACCCTGAGAACTTCTCTCTACTCCAGCTGTTATAACGGTGCCTGGCACATAGTAAGCACTTAACAAGTACCGTTATTATTTTTATTATTATTATTCCTTACCCTCCCCGCTGTTCCAAGCATGAGGGCTCTGTTGAAATAACATCTGAGAGCCACGGGGCTGAACTCGTGGTTCCTGGCGGAGGCCCAAATGGCCAGCACTGGCCACAACCAGATGCCTCGCGGGCGTTGTTCCCCGGGAAGGGGTTGGCGTGACCGCTGCCGGCCGGAGTGGACTGGCCAGCCTCTCGCTGTGCCTGCTGGCGCCGGCCCCGCCCGGGCTCCGTGTGCCACGGGAACAATGGCCTTTTCAGCTGGGCGGGTTCACCGCTCCTGATGCCCGCAACCCAGCACCTGCTGTGGGGAAGGTGGAAGGTGCAGCCCCAGGAGGAAAGGACAGAGAGAAGGTCGAGGCTTGTGATTAAAGCCTGTGCGGCCTGCTCTCCTTGAATTTTGTCTTGGTCTAGCTGGGCTCCGGCCCACCCGCCTGGAAAGAGGAATGCGTGTGGTGCCTGGGAATGAGGCGGGGATTCAGATAGTGTTACCAGATGATTTTCCTCTGGTAAACCGCCCTCGGAAGCGAGATGGGGGAGGGGAGAACTTGGCAGTCCTCACAGAAGGTAGGGATTGCCGGAGCCCCAGAGAATTCATTAGCCTCTTAGAATTGGGCTCTCCTGCTTGAGGTGAAATAGTTCCAAACAACGAGCCTGCCCCAGAAATCCATGAGTGGTCATCCATGAAGGGGCTGACCACCCCCTCATTCTCTCAAACCATCTCAGGCGGCCAGGGTGGTCGGTTGGTCGCTCTTTTCCTTTCCACCTCCCCCCATCCGCCTCAAGTGTCTCTTCTGAGACTCCCATCAACTGATAGGCAATCTTAAGGAAGTCCAGAGACTTAGTGACCGATTAAAGCATCGGGGCCTCAGAGGGGTGTGCCTTTGTCAATTTGACCAGCTCTTTGTCCTCCGGGATTGGAAGACCCACTGGAGTTCAGCTTGAACTCTGTCACAAGAGGGTAGCCCTTTATCTCCTGTCCTTAGCAAGGAAGACACATCTAATCAAATGTCATTTGGGGTCATGGGTGTGATAGTGAAATCCCAGATGGAGGCTCCAAAATAACTGTAGTTGTCCCAGGGAGAGGGCTGAACGGGGTGGTTCTTCTCAGTTGCCCGAGGAGGGTCTGTCACTTGCATTTCCTTGGGTTAATCCCTTCTGAGTCTCCAGATGTATCTCCCGACTTGTGTTCAGTGACCCTAGGCCTGGGGGACCTTGTGATTAAAGTCAGTGCGGCCTGCTCTCTGTACCTTGATCTTGTCCAGAAGACAATGTATTCTGGGGTCCAGAATACAAGGAGCTAGTAGGAAGGCAGGGATGTAGCATATTGCAAAGTGTGGGGCTGGTCTTGGTTCATGTTAGCCAGCTGCAGGCAGAAAGGGAACTAGAACCCAGGTGTCCTGATTCCCAGAACAGTGTTCGTTCCACTGGATCCTCAGTAGGGCCGCCAACTTCAGAGCACGTGGTTGGGAGGGCAGATCACCTCTCCAAAATATCGATGAGTTTCTCTGGGGTTTTCGACAAAGATTTTGAAACGTTTTTCTGTTTGGCTTTTGGAGTATAGTTGAATGTAGTAAGATTGGACAGTTAGAACTCATGTGCCGCTCTTCCACTTTTCTCATTTAACGGAATACGGACCCAAATGTGCAAACTTCCTCTATTCCAGAAGAGCAACTAATTCCCCATATTCTGCCACATCCTCGGTGGCTATAGCAACCTCCTCTGTCTGTTCTCCGTTTATCCAGATTGTTGAATTTTCAGTATGGTATTTTTGTTCAGTTAATGACATATTGAGCTTTCATTTTATGTACTTTGGGGTTCGGGTACATTCCAAGATGCCTCAAAACATTCTACTGCTTGTGCCAGCTCTGCTTATCATTATTTTTTAGGGTTGTTTTTTTCTGAACTGTTTTTATAATCCATTTAAATGTCCCTGGATTTTTCAGATTATTGATAATTTAAACACTATTTGGTTATGACCCATTTGGAAAATCTGGGTTTTAATATATTAAGTTCTGGTGCCGATTCCTAGAGAAATCATCCCTGGTAAATGTGATTATGTGATTATGGAAGATATGTTCAATTTGCTAGCGTATGGAGTATCTTGAACTAGTATTCCAACAATAACTCCATTTAAAACTTCCATCGAATTGTGGAATTTGGGGGCATTGGGGGGCAGGGGCAGACAGAAGTGGGACAGCAGCAGGATTTGGGGAGATGCGGGAGGTTTGTCACACAAACATCTGGTGTGAGCCCCAGGCTTGCCCTTACATGAGAGTCTTGAAATGTCTCCTTTTCTGGAGGGTTAGTGAAATCTGTCTGTTCTGTTTAAGGCCATTTAGAGAAACATTGTGGCCTAGTGGAAAAAGTCCAGGCCTGGAAATCAGAGGACCTGGGTTCTAATCCCGGCTCTGCCATCTGTGTGGTATGCAGCAGGGGGGCAAGTCACTTCACTTCTCTGTGCTCAGTTTATCTCATCTGGAAAGCGGGGATTCAATACCTGTTCTCCCTCCTACTTGGACTGTGAGCACCATGTGAGAAAGGGACTGTGTCCACCCAGATTAGTCTCTACCCCAGTGATTGACACATATTAAGCACTTAAGTACCATCGTTATTAATAATTACAATAATTGTCTTTCACCCCAATCTATCCTGTCTTTTCCTTCAGGGCAGTGCTTGTACGAAGGGTATTTGATTAGTGATGTAATTCTTTTAGTAAAGTGTTGAGCAGTTATCACATTAATTGTAAAAACCCAAGAGAGCTTTCTCCCAGAAGAGGGAAGAAACAGGGAGAAAAAAAGAAGCACACACACAAAAAAGGCAGTGGGTGTGTGCTGCTTTGCTGTCACATGAGAAAGGAGGGACAAAATTCTGGGTCAATTAGAGGACTAGATAAATTATTGTGACAGGAGTGGGAGTCTAGCGTGGCTCATTGGAAGGAGCCTGGGCTTGGGCGTCGGAGGTCATGGGTTTGAATCCCGGCTCTGCCGCTTGTCAGCTGTGTGACTGTGGGCAAGTCACTACACTTCTTTGTGCCTGTTACCTCATCTGTAAAATAGGGATGAAGACAGTGAGCCTCACGTGGGACAACCTGATTACCCTGTATCTTCCCCAGCACTTAGAACGGTGCTCTGCACATAGTAAGCACTTAACAGATACCAACATTATTATTATTATTATTGTTATTATTATTATTATTATTATTGTTAAAAGGCTGAGAAAGGTAGTAGAGTATATGATGGTGAGGGGATCATCAAAGGTATTTAAGTGCTTATGTGCAGAATACTGTACTAAGTACTTGGAAGAGCGCAATACAGTAAAGGGGAGGAGCAAGAAGTGGGGAGAGAACCTTTAGGAAATACCCCAGCAGAGTTTGTAAATTGTGTATTAAGCCTCATACCTTCAGTCTGAGAAGAGGCAGAAGGTCTACTGTCTGGAATCAGTCACTGCTTTAGAACCAAATTTTCTCCTCCTCATTATTATTATTACTACTACTGTTGTTCTGTTATTTTTAAATGTTTAATCTGTGCCAAGTATTTTTCTAAGCGCTGGGGTAGATACAAGATAATCAGGTTGGACACAGTCCTTGCCCCATATGGGGCTCACAGTCTAAGTAGGAGGGAAAACAGTGACTTAATAATGATAAAAATAATAATGTTGGTATTTAAGCGCTTACTATGGGCCAAGCACTGTTCTAAGAGCTGGGGTAAATGCAAGGTAATCAGGTTGTCCCACGTGGGGCTCACAGTCTTAATCCCCATTTTCCAGAGGAGGTAACTGGGGCACAGAATAGTTAAGTAATTTGCCCAAGGAAACACAGCAGATAGGTGGCGGAGCCAGGATTAGAATCCATGACCTCTGTCTCCCAAGCCGGTGCTCTTTCCACTAAGCCATCAAGTTGTCCTACGTGGGGCTCACAGTCTTAATCCCCATTTTCCAGATGAGGGAACTGAAGCACAGAGTAAAGTGATTTGACCATGGTTACACAACAGACAAGTGAAGCAGCGTGGCTCAGTGGAAAGAGCCTGGGCTTGGGAGTCAGAGGTCATGAGTTCGAATTCTGGCTCCACCACTTGTCTGCTGTGTGTCCTTGGGCAAATTACTTAACTATTCTGTGCCCCACTGGGTGGGTGACTGTGGGCAAGTCACTTAACTTCTCTATGCCTCAGTTACCTTATCTGTCAAATGGGGATTAATAATAATGTTGGCATTTGTTAAGCACTTACTATGTGCAGAGCACTGTTCTAAGCGCTGGGGTAGATACAGGGTAATCAGGTTGTCCCATGTGAGGCTCCCAATCTTAATGCCCATTTTACAGATGAGGTAACTGAGGCACAAAGAAGTGTGCCTCACAGATTAACTGTGCCTCACAGATTAACTGTGAGCCTCACATGGGACAACATGATTACCCTGTATCTACCCCAGCACTTAGAACAGTGCTCTGCACATAGTAAGTTAAGCACTTATAAGCAGTTATATCATCATCAATATATATAACTTTAAGCAGTTATATCAACATCAATATTATCAGTATTAATAATGATGATAATTTATCATCAATAATATATCATCAGTATATGTAACTTTAAGCAGTTATATCATCATCAATATTATCAGTATTAATAATGATGATAATAAATTTATGTTTAGAACTCAGGTCCTCCAGCTCCCAGGCCCATGCTCATTCCTCTAGGCCATACTGTTTCTTTTTTTTAAAGGATCTCTTCATGATTCACTGTTGATATGAATAGGTTGAATAGCTCCAACATTTGAATGGTGTGTGATAAATATTGAATCATGGAGTTGCACATTCTTGGATGCAATAATTGGTCTTTGGGAAATCTCAGATGCTAATTGGGCATCAAAGTCAAACTTTCTGCAAGAAGAGGAGGTTGTTGACTAACAGCCCAGCTTTGAACACTGCTGAAAAACTAATTGCTTCTCACTTGGTTGTTAAAGGTCGGAATTATCTTCTTGGCCCTGGCTTTACTGTCCAGGTTGAAAATTGTCTCTTGTGGCTCAGAACTGTAGTAGAACACACCAGTTGGATGTTCTATGAAAAGCAGCATGGCATAGTGGATAGAGCACGGACTTGGGAGGCAGAAGGTCATGGGTTCTAATCCTGGCTCCGCCACTTGTCAGATGTGTGACTTTGGGCAAGTCAGTTCACTTCTCTGGCCCTCAGTTACCTCAGCTGTAAAATGGGGATTAAGATTGTGAGCCCCACATGGGACAATCTGATTACCTTATATCTACCCCAGCGCTTAGTAAAGTGCCTGCCAAATTCCACAATTATTACAATTATTATTATGAATGAGGTGGTTTATGCCGGCGGTGAAATTGATCAAGTGATGACTTGCTTTAAGATAACGAAAATAATGATGATATTTGTTAAACGCTTACTATGTGCCAAGCTCTGTTCTAAGCTTGGGGTAGATACAAGGTAATCAGGTTGTCCCACGTGGGGCTTACAGTCTTAATCCCCATTTTGCAGATGAGGTAACTGAGGCACAGAGAAGTTAAGTGATTTGCCCAAAGTCACACAGCTGACAAGTTGCTCTTTTTGATATTAGAAGTGGCAGTTTGACTTTGGGAGAGGGACTCAGAACATGACTTGAATCTCTCAAAAAGCTCTCTTTGTACAATGTGGACTGTAGATAAAGACTACTTTATAGCAGAATAACCATTTGCCCATCTACCGTTCTAAGGAAAACAGATAAGCCTTATCACCACTTATGAAATTGTCCTTGTTCCAAGAGACATTGCAGTTGGTGAGATTGTATTAAGGAGCGTATGCCTCATTGAGAGGAGGCATCGTTGCACACTTGGACGGATTGTCCTCCAGGCAATCACAGCACTTTGCCTTTTCTGGTCCCCAGTTTAGTTGGTTCCGTGATCTGGTCCTTTATTTTTCACCATCCATCATCTGTGGTATTTATCGAGCACCTGGAGTCCACATCTGTTTGATAGGGGATCGGTCAGTCAATCAAGCAATGGTATTCCTTGAATCCTTACTTTTTTTTAGTGGTATGTTAAGTGCCTTACTATGTGTCAAACGCTGTTCAAAGCACTAGGGTAGAAACACGCTAATTAGATCGGACACAGTCCCTGGCCCACATTCATTCATTCAATCATATTTATTGAGCGTTTACTGTTGCAGAGCACTGTACTAAGTGCTTGGAAAGTACAATTTGGCAACAGAGACAATCCCTACCCAAGGATGGGCTTACAGTCTTGGAGCGCACAGTGTAAGTAGGAGGGAGAACTGAGGCATAGAGATGCAAAGTGACTTGCCCAAGGTCACACAGTAAGCAATTGACAGAGCCTGAATTAGAACCCAGATCTTCTGACTCCCAGACCTGTGCTCTTTCCATGATAGTACAGGCTTTGAAAGAGTCCATACAATACAATGAGCGCACTCGTTTCCTGCCCGGAACAAGTTTTGTTGTAAAGTGGAGAACATCAGTTGTTGAATGATTGGTTGTGATGAAACTGATGTGTCTGATTTGTTTGGAATCGAACAGCGATATTAGTTTTATTCTACGTATCTGCTCTCCTACTGTAACCCAGCCCTCAGACTTTTCTCCTCTAATACCTAGCTACTCTCTCTTCCTTAATTTCGTCGCTCTTGCCACTGACCCCTTTCCCGCATCCTCCTTCCAGCCTAGAACTCCTTCCTCTTCATACCCAGAAGACCAACCATCCCACTGAAGGCCCAGCTAAAGTCACCTCTCCTCCAAGAGGGCTTCCCTGACTGAGCCCTCATTTCCCCAATTCACCCTCCCTTTTGAGTTGCCCTTACCCTGAGATCTGGACCCCTTAAGCCCTCCATACTCAACCCCCACCCCCAACATACTCTGCTGTTTCCCTTAGCTGGAATGTATTTTAATGTCTGTCTCCTCATCTGGTCTGTGAACTCCTTGCAGCTGTGGATCATGCCTACCAACTATATTGTATCGTGGTCTTCTGATCACTTAGTACAGTGCTTTGCACATTGTCAAATTGTGCTGTTGTTGGGGGATGGAGCAAATGGGGGCAGTTCCCCCAAGCTGGACATTTTAGAGGGTCCTGCCTCTTCGCACTGGACAGACAGAGCAGCTTGCTCCAAATTAGCCCCTGGAAATTCATTCATTCATTCAATAGTATTTATTGAGCGCTTACTATGTGCAGAGCACTGTACCAAGCGCTTGGAATGTACAATTCAGCTACAGATAAAGACAGTCCCTGCCCATTGACAGGCTTACAGTCTAATCGGGGGAGACAGATGGACAAAAACAAGACAATTTAATTGCAATAAATAGAATTAAGAGGATGTACACCTCATTAACAAAATAAATAGGGTAATAAAAATATATACAAATGAGCACAGTGCTGAGGGGAGGTGAAGGGAGAGGGGGAGGAGCAGAGGGAAAAGGGGGAAAGGGGGCTTAGCTGAGGGGAGGGGAAGGAGGGGCAGAGAGGCAGCAGAAGGAAAAGGGGAAGCTCAGTCTGAGAAGGCCTCTTGGAGGAGGTGAGCTCAAATTCTAGTCCATGGCCTCTGGGAAGGATGAAGATGCATTAAGAAGGAGCAGAACTTCTTCACAGGTAAACAGTTCCCCCTCCTTGAACTGCTCCTAACTGGACCACTTATTTTATGGTATTTGGCAAGCGCTCATTATGTGCCAGGCACTGTACTAAGCACTGGGGTGGATACAAGCTAATCAGGTGTCCCGTGCAGGGCTCAACAGTCTTAATCTCCATTTTACAGATGAAATAACTGAGGCCCAGAGATGTGAAGTGACTTGCCCAAGGTCACGCAGCAGGCCAGTGGTAGAGCCAGGATCAGAACCCAGGTCATTCTGACTCCCAGGCCCGTGCATCAGCCACTAGGCCATTCTCCTTCTCAGATTCACCTGAGGACAGCCTTGGCCATAATCTATCCCAAAAGAAACTCTTCTCGTACAGCTGAGGAGAACAAATGTAGTCGCTCCCTCCACCTTCTCATCCTATGTTATAGATCCTAAATTGGGAACTGGCAGTTATCAGGAGCACTATTGTGGGCCGCAGTGAGTAGTGTGGCTTAGTGGAAAGATCCTGGGGTTGGGAGTCAGAGGATGTGGGTTCTAATCCCTGCTCTGCCACTTGTCTGCTGTGACCTTGGGCAAGTCACTTAACTTCTCTGTGGCTCAGTTATCTTATCCGTCAAAAGGGGATTAAAAGTGTGAGCCCAATGTGGGACAACCTGATTACACTGTACCTACCCCAGCGCTTAGAATAGTGCTTGGCACATAGTAAGGGCTTAACAAATACCATAATTACTGTTATAGAAACTGCCTTTTATACTGGTCCAAGCAGTTAGTACAGTGTTCTACACATGGTAAGTACTCAGTAAATACCATTGATAGTAGAGGGGGAGGTAGATAATAAAATAAATAGCAGATAGGTGCTAGATTGCATGTGGAAGTAGCCAGGGATGTGGTCCCCATCAGTTTCAGGGAATTATGGAGGTGGGGAGACAGATCCCAGCAACCCGATGGAGGTAGATGGGTAGGCCCATCATCCGTCCTTTCCTCTCCATCGAAACTGCTAACACATTAATCCAAACACTTATCCCATCCCTCCTGGATTACTGCATCAGCCTCCTTGCTGACCTCCCAGCCTTCTGCCTCTCCTGTTCCATTCCATACTTCAGTCTGCTGCCTGGATCATTTTTCTCCAGTAACATTCAGTCCATGTTTCCCCACTCCTCAAGAACCTCCAGTGGTTGCCCAGTCATCTCCTTATCAAACAGAAGCAGCATTGCCTATTGGAAAGAGTCTGGGCCTGGGAGTTAGAGGGCCTGGATTCTAATCCCGGCTCTACCTTGCATCTGCTGTGTGACCTTAGGCCAATCACTTCACTTTTCCTTGCCTCAGATCCCTCATCTGTAAAATGGGGATTCAGTACCTGTTCTCCCTCCCCCATAGACTGAGAACCCACATGGGACCTGATGATCTTAATAATAATAATGTTGGTATTTGTTAAGCGCTTACTATGTGCCGAGCACTGTTCTAAGCACTGGGGTAGACACAGGGGAAATAATGTTGGTATTTGTTAAGCGCTTACTCTGTGCCGAGCACTGTTCTAAGCGCTAGGGTAGACACAGGGAATCAGGTTGTCCCACGTGGGGCTCACAGTCTTCATCCCCATTTTACAGATGAGGTAACTGAGGCACCGAGAAGTGAAGTGACTTGCCCAAAGTCACACAGCTGACAAATGACCGAGCCGGGATTTGAACCCATGACCTCTGACTCCAAAGCCCGCGCTCTTTCCACTGAGCCACGCTGCTTCTCTACCCCGGTGCTTAGTACAGTGCTCGGCACACAGTAAACACTTAACAAATACCACCATTTTAAAAATTGTGATTATTATTATAAATATGATTGATTGGTCAACCTAAACCAAAACGGCACTGGAGACTGCGAATTTTAAGTAGGCGGAAGTGGGAGAGCAGTTTTTAAACATCAAATCCGGGGGAAAACTCGTCAGTAGGGAAAAGCACGGCTCTTGAACTGA
This sequence comes from Ornithorhynchus anatinus, assembly GCF_004115215.2. Classification (NCBI taxonomy): domain Eukaryota; kingdom Metazoa; phylum Chordata; class Mammalia; order Monotremata; family Ornithorhynchidae; genus Ornithorhynchus; species Ornithorhynchus anatinus. The sequence continues at coordinate 172,823,656 of NC_041728.1, read as the reverse complement.
CATCACCATCTTGGGTGGGGGAGGCCTGAGCCATTCAGGCAAGAATCCAACAGGCCACGGGAGGAGAACTATGAGTGCAATCCAACACAGAAAGCCGGCAGGGCTAGAATTGGCCAAGCCAGGCCAAGACTGACAAAGGTTGCTCTTCTACCCTAATGAAAGGGGTGAATTGGAATGCTTTGTTGCTAGCGGGGAGCTTGACCTAATTGGCGTCTCTGTGGGGCTTGGAAGAGGAAAGGCAATCAATGGCTAACTGCAAACAACAGGAAAAGACAGAGATTTGGGCCCTGGGAACAGAGGGACTGTATTAACATTAATGACAATGACAGAAAAGTCATGGAGGCTCTTGGTGTAGAAATCCCCAAATTTAAGAGACCTTAGAACATTGCTCTAGGCCAATTTAATGAGGATGAAGAATTTGAGCAGGGCAACATTACAGGATATCGGGGAGGCCCTAAGACTTTTTGGGTTATAATAATTTTAGTTTTTACATGCCTACTATGTGGGTAGGCGTTAGCTCTGGGGTAGATCCACGCTAATCAGATCGGACACAGTTCCTGCCCCATGTGGGGCTCAGGGTCTGAGGGTGAGGGAAAGCAGGCATTTTTTCACCGTTTTTACAGATGCAGAAACTGAAACACAGAAGTCAAGTGACTTGTCCACAGCCCCACAGCAGGCAGGTGGCAGAACCAGTATTAGAGTCCAGGTTTCTTGACTCTCTGTCCTGTGCTGTATCCACTACGCCACGCTGCTTCTTGGGTTATCACCCAGATTAGCTAACAACTCATCTGCAAGGGGAGGGGAAGGCAGGCTTTTGAATAGGATAAATGACTCAAGGAAAGGTAATATGCCGGATTCCCTTCTGAGTAACGGACAGGTTCTGGTGCAGGAGTTACGTGTCAGAGAGCCTCCCTGCAAGGTGAAGTATTTTGATGGGAGTATTTTGTGATTGTGGGGAGGGGATGAAAAATACCTTTTTGATAGAAATTTAATTTTACAAAAGAAAGCTATGGAAAAAGTGTCGACTTGAGGAAGAAGCTGGAACAAGTGATTAGGGTTTGGAAAGGTTTAAAAAAAAAAAGAGAGAGTGGTCCAAATAAAATTGTAGCGATCAATAGAATTTATAGAGTGCTTACTATCTGCAGAGCCCTAATAATAATAATAAATAATTCGGCTGCTTGTTAAGTGCTTACTATCTGCCCAACCCTTTTCTAAGCGTTGGGTTAGGTACAAGCTGATCAGATTGGACCTATTCCTTGTCCCATGTGGGGCTCACAGTCTAAATCCCATTTTACAGATGAGGTAACTGAGGCCCAGAGAAGTGATGGAATGACTTGCCCAAGGTCACACAGCGGACAAGTGGCGGAGGCAGGATTAGAACCCAGATCCTTCTGACTCCCTTGGAGTACTTAATGCCTTAAACTCCTTAACCTCATTAAGCCATGCAGCTAAGTGCTAGGGAGGGTAGAGTACAACAGAGATGGCAGACACGTTCCCTGCCCACAGTGACTTTTCAGTCTAGAAGAGGAGACAGACGTTAATAGAAATAAGGAATTGATAGTGTATTATTTCAAGATAAGTACGTGAATGCTGTGGGGTTAAGCATGGGCTGAATATCACTGAACAGAAACCAAATAGGTGACCAAATAGAAATGCCTGCTTGGCTGCTTGAAAGGAGAAAGAACATCCTCCGAGAGAAAGTCCTTAAAAAGTGGCGGGTCCAATTCAAACAGGAATTAAATGGCAGGAGGGAGGCTGGAGGCAGGGAGACTAGTGAGGAGGCCAATGCAGCTGTAGCATCTGTACCAACAGTGAAGCCATTTGGGTGGAGAAGAAGGGGAATCTCTGAAAAATACAGTGCAGGAGAAGTTTCCTCTCCTCAAGGCGCTTACAGTTGACTTCAGCCGTAGAAAGGTGCGAACTAAGGAAAGACATGATTGAAGGAGAAGCATCATGAAGAGTGCATTTAGGATTAACCTTTACTTCATACTTCACTGCTGCACAAATCATTTACCAACAAAAATGTTTGGTTATGTCTCCCCACTCCTCAAGAACCTCAAATGTCTGCCCATCCATCGCCACATCAAACAGAAACTCCTTATTAATAATAATAATAATAATAATAATAGCTGTGGTATTAGTTAAGCACTTACAGTGTGGCAGGCACCATACTAAAAACTGGGGTGGAAACAAGCAAATTGTGTTGGATACAGTCCCTGTCTCATGTGGAGGTCACAGTTTGAGGGAACTGAGGCATAGAGAAGCAAAGTGACTTGTCCAGGGTCACGCAGGACGCAAGTGGCAGAGCCGGGATTAGAACCCATGACCTTCTGTCTCTCAGGCTTGGGCTCTATCCACTGTGTCATTCTGCGTCTCCTAACCATTGCTTTCAAAGCACTCAGTCAGCTCTCCCCATCTTACCTCACCCCACTAATCTCCTATTGCAGCCCAGCCCACACACTCTGATCCTCTAGCACCAGCTTGCTCACTGTGTCCTGATCTCATCCATCTCATTGCCGACCCCTTTCCCACATCCTCCCCCTGGCCTGGAACTCCCTCCCCCTCCATATACCCCTTCCACCCCATATTCGCCTGACCACCACTCTTTCCACCTTCAAAGCAGAGGCCTTTCCCAATTAAGCCCTCTTTTCCCCAGCTCCCTTCTGCCTCATCTGTGCAAAGTGACCTTTGGACACTTGTTATTCTCCCCACCCCCAACCCCACAGCACTTACATACATATCTTTTAAATTGTGTATTATAAATGACTTATTTATTCCTAAAGAGAAGCAGCAATGCCTAGTGGATAGAGCATGGGCCTGGGAGTCAGAAGGTCATGGGTTCTAATCCCAGCTCCACCATTCGTCTGCCATGTGACCTTGGGCAACTCACTTCACTTCTCTGGCCCTCAGTTAAGTCATCTGTACAATGGGGATTGAGACTGTGAGCCCCACGTGGGACAGGGCCTGCGTCCAACTCGATTTGCTTATATCCACCCCAGCACTCAGTACAGTGCCTGGCGGCGCATAGCAAAGCGCTTAAGTATCATCATCATCGTATTAATGTCTGTCTCCCCCTCGACTGTAAGCTCATTATGGGCAGGGAACATGCCTGCTAATTCTGTTGTACTGGTCCAAGCGTTTTGTACAGCACTCTGCTCAAAGTAAGTGCTCAATAGATTTGATGGACTGAATTAAGCCAGAACCTTGTTCACTAAAGCAGTTGCAGATGACTGGTTCCCCACTGAAGCTTGAGTGTGACAGGTTCAAAGCAAGCACACTGAATCGCTGTTTTGTCTATCATGAGATGAACCTGGGATGGAACGGTGTATCTGAGTAGCAGAGGATTAAATTCCTTGGGTGAAATTTCTAGGCTCATGGCATATATTAAAATAAACTGTCGCCCATTGCGTCAGACTCTGAAGCTACTGATCAGTAATCAATAGAGAAGCAGCGTGGCTCAGTGGAAAGAGCACGGGCTTGAGAGTCAGAGGTCATGGGTTTGAATCCCAGATCTGCCACCTGTCAGCTATGTGATTGTGGCAAGTCACTGAACTTCTCTGTGCCTCAGTTACCTCATCTGTAAAATGGGGGTGAAGACTGTGAGCCTCACGTGGGACAACCTGATTACCCTGTATCTACCCCAGCGCTTAGAACAGTGCTCTGCATATAGTAAGCGCTTAACAAATACCAACATTATTATTATTATCATTAATCAATAAATTGTAGTATTGGGTGCTTTCTGTGTGCAGAGCACTGTACCAATGTTTGGGAGAGTGCTATACAGCAGAGTTGGTAAAGCACATTCCCTGTCCATGTACCTGCAGATAACAGACAAAAAAATCCATGCTGATGTTTTCCAGTGTGCTTCCCGGCACCTTTAAAGGGCTTTTCCTGACCTCCTTGCATGTGTGGTTCTTATTACATGCATACAGTAGCTCTTTGGGTATCCTGTTATCATCCAGTCTCTTCACTTGCCCAAGAGGGGCAAACAGAGAGGGCAGCCAAAGTGGACCCCACCCCAGGATTTGATCTGCTGGGTCTCTGCTACTAGGCAGCGTCTTGTTATTCTTCGTTGGCTCTGTCGGCTGATTTTTAAGAAATCTTGAATGTGGCAAAACTGAGTGTCAGTAGTGTTTACTGAGCCAGCCTGTACTGTGTTCAGAGCACTGTACTAAGCACTTGGGAGAGTATAATATAGCCCTCCCTCCTCACCTCCACCAAACTAATTCTCTTCCCCTCTTCAAAACCCTACTTAAAGCTCACTTCCTCCAAGAGGCCTTCCCAGACTGAGCTCCCCTTTTCCCTCTGCTCCCTCTGCTGCCTCTCTGCCCCCCCCTTCACCTCCCCTCAGCTAAGCCCCCTGTCCGCCCCATTTCCCTCTGCTCCTCCTCCTCTCCCTTCCTCTCCCTTCAGCACTGTGCTCGTCCGCTCATTTGTATATATTTTCATTACCCTATTTATTTTGTTAATGAGATGTACATCACCTTGATTCTATTTATTTGCTATTGTTTTAATGAGATGTTCTTCCCCTTGATTCTATTTATTGCCGTTGTTCTTGTCCGTCCGTCTCCCCCGATTAGACTGTAAGCCCGTCAAAGGGCAGGGACTGTCTCTGTTACCGATTTGTACATTCCAAGCGCTTAGTACAGTACTCTGCACATAGTAAGCGCTCAATAAATACTATTGAATGAATAATATAGCAGACAGGGCAAATGGGGCAGCCCGAAAGGAGCATGTAATGGGTTTAGCTCTGTTGATTGATTGCTAGGGATTGTGTCCTTTTTTATGGTATTTGCTAAGCTCTTACTATGTGCCTGGCACTGTACAAAGCACGGGGGTAGATAATAATAATGATGGCATTTGTTAAGCACTTACTATGTGCAAAGCACTGTTCAAGTGCTGGGGAGGTTACAAGATGATCCGGTTGTCCCACGTGGGGTTCACAGTCTTAATGCCCATTTTACAGATGAGGTAACTGAGGCACAGAGAAGTTAAGTGACTTGCCCAAAGTCACACAGCTGACAAGCGGCGGAGCCAGGATTTGAACCTATGACCTGACTCCCCAGCCCATGCTCTTTCCACTGAGCCAAGCTGCTTCTCTGATTAGATATAGGCTAATCAGGTTGGACACAATCTCTGTTCCACTTGGACCTCACAGTCTTAATCCCCATTTTACAGGTGAGGAATATGAGGTACAGAGAAGTCAAGTAACTTGCCCAATGTCACACAGTAAGCAATTGGCAGAGCTGGGATTAGAACCTAGGTCCTTTTACGCCCAGGCCCATGTCCTATCTACTAGGCAACACTGCTTCATTGTTTTGCCCTCCTTATCTGCAAGCATCTACTTTTAAATTATCATTAATATCAGATGACCAAGAAAATATTAAATTATGTCTGTAGGGTCTTATTCTCCAGGAAGTGTATCCTGGTTGAGAAGGTTTCGTTTGCTTCCTTGGGTGGAGAGCTGTTCTGGTTTTTCTACTTCAACGTATGAGCTTGGATCTACATAAAGCATAGAAAAACTGTGTAAATCGGTCCCCCGGGACTGTAGATAATTAAATACACCCAATTTAGGGGAAATTATTATTGACCTGCATCCTTGTCTACTGTAAGTGCTCAGCTGTTCTTAGAAAGTGCAGGATTGTGGCTTTTATCTAGTAATTGCTGTAACTGTGGTTTCCTGCTGTAAAGCTTGAGGCTTAAGTAATCAAAGATTACTCAACTGGTGGTGAGGACTTGTATTTTTATTGTAAATATTACAAATCGAAACATACTGTGGGGTTTGCATACATATTATGTGAAACCTGACCCTTCTGGCTTTAAATACAGATTTAGCTCACCAGGAATGATAAACTGGTTTGGTTTCGGGGTTTGGCAATTGTAAAAAGCAGCGTCAAGTTGAACCCGTAGGTTTAGATTTGTGACTTTTCGCATCTACTAGCTCGATTTTCTTCATTTAATTTTTTTTCAGGATACATCTTAGGTTGTGTTAGACATCCTATCTCCCCACCCTACAATATTCTCATTTTTTAGAGCATATGTTGCACTGTTCAGATGAGGTCTAGTGGATAGAGCATTGGCCTAAGAGTCGGAAGGACCTGGGTTCTAATTCCGACTCTGCCACTCGTCTGCTATGTGACCTTGGGCAAGCCAGTTAATTTCTCTGAGCCTCAGTGTTGTGCAGAGCATTTTACTGAGCGCTAAAGGTAGTACAATACAAGTGAAAGACATGTTCCCTGCCCACAGGAACTTACAGTCTAGAGTGGGAGACAGACTTCAAGATAAACTTGAGATAAGTACCTGAGTCTTGTAGGGTGAATATCAAGTATTTAAAGGGAATGACCCAAGGGTATAAGTGACATAAAAGGGAGGGCAGTTAGAGGAAATGATGGCTTAGTTGGGGAAGACCTTGGAGATGATAATAATCATGTTTTTTTTAGCACTTACTATGTGTCAGGCACTGTATTAAATGCTGGGCCGAATGAAAGCAAATCGAGTTGGACACAGTCCCTGTCCCATATAAGGCTCACAGTCCCCATTTTACAGATGAGGTAACTGAGGCCCAGAGAAATGAAGTGACTTTCTCAAGGTCACACAGCAGGCAAATGGCAAAGCTGGGTTTAGAATTCATACTCCCAGGCTGGGTTCTATCCACTAGATCATGCTGCTTCTCAGGGATGTTCAGGGACCCTGTAATTATTATTATTTTGATCTAAAAGGAATCCCTTTCAGACTTCAACTGAGTTGTTTACCAACTCAAATACCATTGATTGATTGGTTAATTGAGGGGAGGGGAGAGGGAGAGTGTTTGCCTATGGCACAAATACTTGAGCTGACATTTTTCTGCAGGGCAGGAAAACACCCTGGGAACAGAGAGGGGTCAGGAATGCCCGGGGGTGGAGTGGAGGGTGCCTGCTATCAGTCACTGTGTGCAGAGCACTGGACTAAACACTTGGGAGAGTACAGTACAGTAATAAACACACATTCCCTGTCCACAACTAGCTTTCATTCATTCATTCAGTTTTATTCATTCAATACTATTTATTGAGCGCTTACTATGTGCAGAGTACTGTATTAAGCGCTTGGAATGTACAAATCGGTAACAGATAGAGACAGTCCCTGCCCTTTGGCGGGCTTACAGTCTAGTCAATTCAATTCAATTCAATAGTATTTAGGAGACAGGCAGACAAGAACAATGGCAATAAATAGAATCAAGGGGAAGACATCTCATTAAAACAATACCAAATAGAATCAGGGTGATGTACATCTCATTAACAAAATAAATAGGGTAATGATATATACAGTTATACAGATGAGAAGCAGCGCGGCGCAGTGGAAAGAGCACGGGCTTTAGAGTCAGGGCTCATGAGTTCGAATCCCAGCTCTGCCACTTGTCAGCTGCGTGACTGTGGGCAAGTCACTTAACTTCTCTGTGCCTCAGTTCCCTCATCTGTGAAATGGGGATGAAGACTGTGAGCCCCACGTGGGACAACCTGATTCCCCTGTGTTTACCCCAGCGCTTAGAACAGTGCTCTGCACATAGTAAGCGCTTAACAAATACCAACATTATTATACAGTTGAGCAGAGGAGTACAGTGCTGAGGGGATGGGGCGGGAGAGGGGGAGGAGAAGAGGGAGAAGGGGAGGAGCGGAGGGAAAGGGGGGAGAAGAAGGTTTGGCTGTGGAGAGGTGAAGGGGGGGTAGAGGGAGCAGAGAGAAAAGGGGAAGCTCAGTCTGGGAAGGCCTCTTGGAAGAGATGAGCTTTAAGTAGGGTTTTGAAGAGGGGAAGAGAATTGGTTTGGCAGAGGTGAGGAGGGAGGGCGTTCCAGGACCGCGGGAGGACATGGCCCAGGGGTCGACGGCGGGATAGGTGAGAACCGGGGAAGGTGAGGTGGGTGGCAGAGAAGCGGAGTCTACGGGATGGGCAGTAGAAAGAGAGAAGGGAGGAGAGGTAGGAAGGGGCAAGGTGACGTAGAGCCTCGAAGCCTAGAGTGAGGAGTTTTTGTTTGGAGCGGAGGTTGATAGGCAACCACTGGAGGTGTTTAAGAAGGGGAGTGACATGCCCAGATCGTTTCTGCAGGAAGATGAGCCGGGCAGCGGAGTGAAGAATAGACTGGAGCAGGGCGAGAGAGGAGGAAGGGAGATCAGAGAGAAGGCTGACACAGTAGTCTAACCGGGATATTACAAGAGCCCATAGCAGTAGGGTAGCTGTTTGGGTGGAGAAGAAAGGGCGGATCTTGGCGATATTATAAAGGTGAGACCGGCAGGTTTTGGTAACACATCAGATGTGTGGGGTAAACGAGAGAGCCGAGTCAAAGATGACACCGAGGTTGTGGGCCTGAAAGACGGGAAGGATGGTCGTACCATCCACGGTGATAGGGAAGTCAGGGAGAGGACTGGGCTTGGGAGGGAAGATGAGGAGCTCAGTTTTGGTCATGTTGAGTTTTAGGTGGCGGGCAGACATCCAGGTAGAGACATCCTGGAGGCAGGAGGAGATACGAGCCTGAAGGGAAGGGGAAAGGACAGGGGCAGAGATGTAGATCTGTGAATCGATTTTATTTATTGATTCATTCAATCAATAGTATTTATTGAGGACTTACTGTTTGCAGAGCACTGTACTAAGCTCTTGGGAGAGCACAATCCAACACTAAACAAACATTCCCTGCCCACAAAAAGCTTACAGTCTAGAGAGGGGGAGACAGACATTAATATAAATAAATAATATAAATAAATTACAGATATGCTGAAAGTGCTGTGGGGCTGGGGGGAGGAGGAGAAAATAAAGGGAGCAAGTCAGGGTGACACAGAAGGGAGTGGGAGAAGGTGATGGCAGGGCTTAGGGAAGGCCTCTTGAAGGAAATGTGCCTTCAATAAGACTCTGAAGCAGGGTAGAGTAGTTGGCGAATTCGACAGAGAGAGTGTTGCATGCCAGAGGCAGGACATGGGCAAGAGGTGGGTGGTGAGATAGACTAGATCGAGGCATGGTGAGAAGGTTACCATTAAATTAGTGATTCTCCATCATCATCAACAGTATTTATTGAGTGCTTCTAATGTGCGGAGCACTGTACTAAGCTCTTGGAAGACTACAATGCAAGAGGGTTGGCAGACACATTCCCTGCCTACAGGAGAAGCAGCCTAGTCTAATGGCTAGTTCATGGGCCTGGGAGTCAGAAGGACCTGGGTTCTAATCCTGACTCTGCCATTTGTCTGCTGTAGGACCTTAGGCAAATCACTTCACTTCTTGAACTGTGAGCCTATGTGGTATGTTGGACACAGTTCATTAATACAGTGATTATCCTTTATCTACCCCACTGCTAAGTACAGTCCTTGGCACATAGTAAGTGCTTAACAAATACCATTAAGAAATACCATTTACTTAACATGGAATGGAGATGGGGAGAAAGGTTGCTTTCTCCCCTGGTTCCTGAGAGGGTATTCCATAAAGATTTCAAGACGCATAAAGAGATTGAGGTTTGGACCATCAGTCAATCATCAATGGTATCTCTTGAGCCTGGTTTGAGTGCTAAGCACTGTACTCAACATTTGGAAGAGTACAGCTTTAACTTGCATAGCCTTACACCCTGCTATTTCCCATATCTATAATTTAATTTAATGTCTGTCTCAGCCAGACACTCCCTCTGGCCTGTAAGCTCCTCCAGAGCAGTGATTGTGTCTACGAACTCCATTGTATTGTTCTCTCCCAAGTGCTTGATACAGTGCTCTGCACACAATAATAAAATAAAAGTAATAAAGCCACTCAATAAATGTCATTGATAGTAATAATGGTATTTAAGTACTTACTATGTGCCAGGCACTGTACTAAGCATTGTGATGGACACAAGCAAATAAAGTTGGGCACAGTCCCTGTCCTATGTGGCTCACAGTCTCAGTCCCCATTGTACAGATGAGGTAACTGAGGGCCACAGTCGTAAAATGACTTGCCCAAGGTCACACAGCAGACAAGTGGGAGAGTTGGTATTAGAACCCATGACCTTAAACTCCCGGGCCCATCTCTATCCACTACGCCATGCTGCTTTTCAATTGATGATTATTACAGTAAGAAGACACATATTCCCAGCTTTCAAGGAGTCTTTGGGGAGACAGATAAAAATTATGTGCAAATAGTGGAAGCGGGAAGAAGTTTATAATAAGCAGGAAGAGGTACAAATACCTTGGGTTGAAATAAGATGCATTCTAAAGGTCAGTCAACCCATCAGTGACAGTTACTGAGCTCTTACTTTGGGCAGAGGACTGTACTAAACACTTGGGAGAATACAATAAAATAGAAGTCGGTACACTTGATCCCAGCCTACCTGGAGCTTATTAAATTGAGAAGACAGAGGTTAAAGTAAATTACAGGTAGTGAAAATGGTGAAGTATAAGGATATGTACATAAGTGCTGGGGAACTGAGAGTGGGGTGAAGATCAAATGCTTAGGGGTATAGATACTCCAACATAGGTGACACGAGAGGGAGGGTAAATTAGGAAAATGAGGGCTTAGGGAAGAGAGAAGCAGCATTGTGTAGTGGATAGAGCACGGGCCTGGGAGCAGAAGGTCATGGGTTCTAATCCTGTCTTATCTGCTGCTGTGACCTTGAGCAAGTCACTCAACTTCTCTGTGCCTCAGTTACCTCACCTGTGATTCCATTTAAGTTGATGGTACTGAGGCTTGACTATTTGTTTTGTCGTCTCTCTCCCCATTTTAGACTGTGAGCCCGTTGTTGGGCCGGGATTGTCTCTATCTGTTGCCGAATTGTACATTCCAAGCACGTAGTACAGTGCTCTGCACACAGTAAGTGCTCAGTAAATACGATTGAATGAAAGAATGACAGGGACAGGGTCCAGCCCAATTTGTTTGTATCCCCCTCAGCGTTTTGTACAGTGCCTGGCACATAGTAAGCACTTAGCAAATGCCATAAATATTATTATTATTGTGATTTTCCGAGGGCTTTGAAGGTGGGGGGAGTGGTGGTCTGTCAGGTAATGAATGGAAAGGAGAGATGTGGGCATGGGTTCCACGGCAGGAGAGATGAGATCCAGTGCAATGAGTAGTTGCTGTTAGAGGAGCAGAGTGTGATGGCTGGGTTGTAGGATTTAGTAACTATCTGTAATTTATTTTAATGTCTGTCTCCCCTCCAATCTGCAGGCTTACTGTGGGCAAGGAATATGTCTGTTCAATTGTTACATTATACTCTCCCAAGTGCTTAGTACAGTGCTCTGCACACAAATGCTCAATAAATATGATTGACTAGTAGGAGATCAGTGAGGTGAAGTAGGAAGGTGAGAGTGAAGATTGAGTGCTGTAAAGTCAAGCCTGCATGACGTGGATGGCCAGGTTATGGGAATTTTTTTTCTACATCCCTCTTTTTTAATCCTTGTATTTTCTTAGAAAATATAGAGCATAGGTAGCAGAATTCAGTGAGCCCATGAAACCTTGGTGAAGGCTGGCCCAAACTCTTGACGATCTTTAGACTAATTGTCCATCCATAGTGCATTGGTCATTCTGAAAAGCAGTTGATAATCATCTGCATTGAGCTACTGGATTCAAATATCTGCTGCATATTAACTGATCCTGTTCCTTTCCATGTAAATCAGTTCCTTGAATGCTCCCTCCCCTCACCCCCTCCCCGGCCCCAAAGCCTTACTGAAGGCACATCTCCTCCAAAAGGTCTTCCCTGACTAAGCCCTCCTTTCCTCTTCTCCCATTCCCTTCTGCATCACCCTGACTTGCTCCCTTTGCTCTCCTCCACCCTTCCTAGTCCCACAGCACTAATATACATATCTGTAATATATTTATATTAATATGTATCTCCCTCTGTAGACTGTAAACTAATTAGTAACTAATTAGGCAGGGAATGTGTGGGCTTATTGTTCTATTGTACTTTCCTAAGTGCTTAGTACAGTGCTCTGCACACAGTAAGCGCTCAATAAATACAATTGAATGAATGAATGACCCCACCAAAACCTGGGACAAAGGAGTAAACTTTGGTTGTTCTATGGTCTGGGATCAAATTAGAAGTTTTCCAATTGTGCTGGTATTTGTTCAGGTCTACCACGTGCCAAGCACTGTACTAAGCACCAGGGTGGGTAGCTGCCTTGGATACTTTTGACCACTTCCTTCTCCTGGAAACATTATCCAACCTTGGCTTCACTGACACTGTCCTCTCCTGGTTCTCCCCGTCTCTCTGGCCGATCATTCTGAGTCTCTTTCGTGGGCTCTTTCTCTGCTTCCCATCCCCTAACTGTGGGGGTCCCTCAAGGTTCAGTTCCGAGTCCCCTACTTTTCTCCATCTACACCCACTCCCTTGGAAAACTCATTCGCTCACCCAGCTTCACCTATCACCTCTATGCTGTTGACACCCAAATCTACAGTATCACATTTCCTCCTGCCTTCAGGATAATAATAATAATAATGTTGGTATTTGTTATGCGCTTACTATGTGCAGAGCACTGTTCTAAGTGCTGGGATAGACACAGGGTAATGAGGTTGTCCCACACGAGACTCACAGTCTTCATCCCCATTTTACAGATGAGGTAACTGAGGCACAGAGAAGTTAAGTGATTTGCCCACAGTCACCCAGCTGACAAGCTGCAGAGCCAGGATTCGAACCCATGACCTCTGACTCCCAAGCCCAGGTTCTTTCCACTGAGCCACGCTGCTGTCTCTCCTTGGATGTATTCCTGTCATCTCAAATTTAATATAGCTAAAACTGAACTTCTTATCTTCCCACCCAAACCCTGTCCTCCCGCTCACTTTCCCATCACTGTGGGTGGCACCACCATCCTTCCTGTCTCACAAGCCTATAACTAGCATTTTCCAGCAGCCGAAGTGTACATTCCAAGCGCTTAGTACAGTGCTCTGCACATAGTAAGCGCTCAATAAATACTATTGAATGAATGAATTTTCCTAGACTTCTCTCTCTTGTTCCATCCACGTAGTCAAGCCTGTCAGTTTTACTTTCACAACATCACCAAAATCCTCCCTTCCTCTCCATCCAAACTGCTGTCATGTTAATGCAAGCACTTATCCTATTCCTCCTTGATTATTGTCTTAACCTCCTTGCTGACCCCTCTGCCTCCTGTCTCTCCCCAACTCCAGTCCATACTCCGTTCTGCTGCCCGGATCATTTTCCTTCAGAAACGTTCAGACCGTGTTTCCCCACTCCTCAAGAAACTCCATTGGTTTACAAGAAACAAAAACTCCTCACTATTGGTTTTAAAGCACCTACCCCCTCCTACCTCACCTCACTACTCCTTCTACAACCCAGCCCTCACAGTTAGTTCTTCTAATGCTGACCTTCTCAATGTACCTCGGTCTTGCTTATCTCACCGCCGACCCCTCGCCCACATCCTGCCTCTGGCTTGGAACACCCTCCACATATCAGACAGTTAATTGATCTTCCCCCCTACAAAACCTTATTGAAGGCACATCTCCTCCAAGAAGGCTTCTCTGATTTAAGCCCTCCTCTCCTCTTCTCCCACTCCCCTCTACGTTGCTTTTACTTGCTCCTTCATTCATTCTCCCTCCTATCCCCACAGCACACAGGTATGTGTCTGTATATATCTGTAATTTATTTATTTGTTTTTTAATGTCTGTCTCCTCTGCTAGACTGTGAGCTCATTTAGGGCAGGGAATCTGTCGGTTGTTATATTGTACTCTCCCAAGTGCTTAGTACAGTGCTTTGCACAAGCGCTTAATAAATACAATTGAATGAAAGAATACAAGCAAATTGGGTTGAACACAGTCCCTGTCCCATGTTGGGCTCACAGCCTCAGTCTCCATTTTACAGATGAGGTAACTGAATCCCAGAGAAGTGAAGTGACAAGTGACAGGAGCAGACAAGTGATAAAGTCGGAATCAGAACCCATGACCTTACTTTCACAGCTGGCAAGAGAGAGGGAAGCAGTGTGGCCTAGTGAGAAGAGTGTGGGACTGAGAGACCGGAGACCTGGGTTCTAGTTATGACCTTGCCGCTCATTTAATTTTTAGAAAAATTTTTATGGTACTGGATAAGTATTGATTATATGCCAGGCACTCTACCAAGTGCTGGGGTAAATACAAGCTAACTGGTTTGGACACAGTCCATGTCCCACATGGGGTTCATAGTCTTAATCCCCATTTTACAGATGAGGGAACAGAGGCACAGAGAAGGTAAGTGACTTGCCCAGGGTCACACACCATACAAGTGTCAGAGCCAGGATTAGAACTCAGGTCTTCCAACTCCCAGGCCTGGGCTCTTTCCACTAGGCCACTTTGCTTCCCTTGTAGTTGAATGACATATAAGGAGCACCCACTAAGTGCAATGCCCTGTACTAAGCACCTGGGGAAGTTCAATATTTTATGCTTTGTTTTCTGCTCTGTGCAAGTGCTCTGTGAAGCCACATTGTTATTAAATTGTATTTCTCTTTGTGATTTCAGAAAAAAGCCAAAGGACAGGAACTCTTTGATCAGATTATGTACCATCTGGATCTCATCGAAAACGATTACTTTGGACTGAGGTTTATGGATTCAGCACAAGTGGCGGTGAGGAATAAATAATTGCTGCTGCTGTTGCTGCTGCTTATTTCCAGAAAGGGGAAGAGACAGAATGTTCCAATGCGAGGCCAGGGGCTAGTAGAAGGCATCTTTCCCCTCATTTCTTTCACACTGCACAAGGCACTTCCCCACCTTCCTTCAATCCTTCCTCAAGTCATTCATTCATTTGTTCTTTCATTTATTTATTGAGTGTTTACTGTGTGCAGAGCACTGTACTAAGCACTTGGGAGAGTACAAAAGAACAATAGACAGACACATTCCTTGTCCACAACTAGCTGAAAGTCTAGAGAGGGGTGACAGACATTAATACAAATAAATAAATACAGATATGGATATAAGTGCTGTGGGGCTGGGAAGGGGAGATAAGTTTATTCCTGCCTCTTCAGTACAAACACAGGGAGCGTTGTCTATTGGCTCCATCGGAATTCAGTGGGCCCTTCCCTTCTGGGGGATTTCCTCTGCTTTCCTGCTGGGCTACTCTTGTCAGGTTGGGTCAATCAATCAATCCATCAATGGTATTTATTGAGGGCTTACTATGTGCAGAGCACTGTACTAAAGGCTGTAGAACAGTACATTAGAATTACCAGACATGTTTCCTGCCCTTAACGAACTTACAGTCTAGAGGGGGAGAGACACATTAATCTGAATAAATAATTTAGAATATATCATTTAAAGATACATATGTAAGTGCTGTGGGGTAGGGGATGGGGCAAATATCGGGTTTCCAGAGGTCCCAGATTTGAGTGCTTAGATGACGCAGAAGGGAGACCGAGCTGGGGAGAGGAGGGCTTAATCAGGGAGGGCTTCATGGAGGAGATATGACCTTAGTAATGCTTTGAGGGTGGAGAAAGTGGTGGTCTGGTGTATATGGACGGGGCGGGAATTTCCGGTTAGGTGGAGGATATGGGAAAGGGGTTGGCAGTGAGACTGGGGCACAGTGAATGAGCTGGTGCTAGAGGAGCAGACTGTGTGGGCTGGGCTGTAGTAGGAGATGTGAGGTAAGATAGGATGGGGTGAGCTGATTGAGTACTTTAAAGGAGTTTCTGTTTAATGTGCAGGTGTATGGGCAGCCAGTGGAGGATTTTGAGGAGTGGAGAAACATGGACTGAATGTTTTTGTTGGTAGATGATTCGTGCAGGTGAGGGAAGTATGGATTGGCATGAGGAGAGACAGGAGGGCAAGAGGTCGGCAAGGAGGGAAATGCAGAAGTCAAGGAGGGAAAGTATAAGTGCATGGATAAGCGTGGTAGCTATTTGGGTGGAGAGGAAAGGGCGGATTTTAGCAATGTTGTGAAGATAGAGCCGACAGGATTTGGTAACAGATTGAATATGTGGGTGGAATAATAATTATGGTATCTGTTTAGCACTTTCAAAGTGCCAGGCACTGTACTAAGTGCTGGGGTGGATACAAAGCAAACTGAGTTGGACACAGTCCCTGTCCCACAAGGGGCTCACAGTCTCAATCCCCATTTTACAGATAAGGTAACTGAGGCACAGAGAAGTGAAGTGACCTGCCCAAAGTCACATAGCAGGCACGTGGCAGAGCTGGGATTAGAACCCATGGCCTCTGACTCCCAGGCCCGTGCTCTTTCCACCATGCCATGCTGCTTCTCCATGAGAGAGCTGAATCAAGGACAGTGCCTAAGTTATGGGCTTGTGAGTTAGGGAGAATAGTGGTGTTGTCTACAGTGATGAGAGAGACAGGGGAGGACTGGGTTTGGGTGGAAAGATGAGGTCATTTTGGAAATGAGCATTTTGAGGTGTCGGCGCGAAGTTCAGGAAGAGATGTCTTAAAGGCAGGAGGAAATGTGAGACTGCAGAGAAG
Source organism: Ornithorhynchus anatinus (assembly GCF_004115215.2). Classification (NCBI taxonomy): domain Eukaryota; kingdom Metazoa; phylum Chordata; class Mammalia; order Monotremata; family Ornithorhynchidae; genus Ornithorhynchus; species Ornithorhynchus anatinus. The sequence goes on along the minus strand of NC_041728.1, from coordinate 172,807,297 downwards.
GGGAAAGATCGAGGCTGGAGGTGTAGATTTAAGAATTATCCATGTAGGCATGGTAATTAAGCTTTGGGAGCAAATGAGTTCTCCAAGGGAGTGGGTGTAGAGAGAGGACAGAAGGGGACCTAAAACGGAGCACTGAGGGACTCCTACTGTCAGAGGGTGGATGGTAGAGGAGGAGCGCCAGCAAAAGAGACTGAGAAGGAGCAGTCACATAGGAGAACCAAGAGAGGACAGTGAATCCAAGGCTGGATAGAGTTTCAAGGAGATGGGGGCTGGTTTTCGTTGTCAAAGGCAACTGAGAGGTCTAGGAGGATTAGGATGGAGTAGAGGCCATCAAATTTGGCCAGAAGAAGGTCATTGGAGGGCTGTTTCTATAGAGTTAAGGAAGCGGGAGCCAGGTTGGAGAGGATCTAGGAGCGATTTAGAGGAGAGAAAGTGGAGACAGCGGGTGGAAACAACTCTCCAGAAGTTTGGAGAGGGGTGGTAGGAGGGAGGTGGGCGGTAACTGGAGGGAGCTGTGGGGATAAGGGAGGTTTGGGTGTTTTTTTTAGGAGAAGGGAAACATAAGTATGTTTGAAAGTAGTGAGGAAGGAGCACAGGCTGGGGAGTCAGGGAACATGGGTTCAAATCCCAGCTCTGCCGCTTGTCAGCTGTGTGAGGAAGGAGGCATTAGAAAGTGATCAGTTGAAGACGTCAGACAAGGAGATGTGTTTTGAAAAGGTAGGAAAGGATGGGATCAGAAGCTCAGGTGGAGGGGGTAGATTTAGAGAGGAGACAAGAGAAACCACGTCTGATTGCATGTTGTGGACAGCACCTACCTCACTGGGGTTTAGCAAAAATTTTATTGTGTAGGTGCCTTAGGGTATCAGTAATAAAGGCAAGGCGGTCCCCAGACAGCTGCCAAAGACAGGGTGGAGTGGTATTTATTATCACATGTCTATAAATGGTGGTTCTGGCAGATCAGCATCTGTTTGTTGTTTTTTCTCCCATGGTGCACTTCAGGCAGGGTTATTTTTTGACTCCTATTAAAAAGCCCTGAAGATTTAAGGCTTCTGGTGCCTTATCGTTTCTCGTCAGCCACTTGAGTCTGTGCCTAGTAAAAGGAGCATAGGCCTGGGAGTCAGAGGCCCTGGGTTCTAATCCCAGCTCTGCTGCTTGCCTGCTGTGTGATCTAGGGCAAGTCATTTAACTTCTCTGTGCCTCAGTTCCCTCATCTGGTAAATAGAGAAGCAGCGTGGCTCAGTGGAAAAAGCACGGGCTGGAGAACATGGGTTTAAATCCCGGCTCTGCCGCTTGTCAGCTATGTGACTTTGGGCAAGTCACTTAACTTCTCTGTGCCTCAGTTACCTCATCTGTAAAATGGGGATTAAGACCGTGACTCCCACGTGGGACAACCTGATCACCTTGTATCCTCCCCAGCGCTTAGAACAGTGCTTTGCACATAGTAAGTGCTTAACAAATGCCAACATTATTATTATTATTATTATTAAATAAGTATTTACTGCCAGTTCTCCCTCATACTCTGTGAGCTCCATGTGGGACCTTATTATCCTATATCTACCTCAGTGCTTAATACAGTACTTGATATATATTAAACGCTTAACAAATATGTTATTATTATAATATTCAGCCTGGTCTGATTTTCAGCTTTCTTGATTTAGGACCAGAGTAACCAGCAAAGTATGTTAGCCAGATAAGAAATGATTGGAAAAGACACCTCCTGGAGACCTATAAAACCCCAAGGGGCCAGAGCTGAAGTTTGCTGCTAAAATGGTTTCAAATGTTCTCTGACTCCAGTTTCCAAGGGTGTCAATAAAATGGTCCACTAGCCTTAGAGAGAAAATGTTACTTAGGGTTTTATTTCTTAAGGATTGATGACATGGTGTCTTGAGCTAGTGTTCTTTGTTACTGGGCAGGGGGGAACCCCTGGACCCTCCCTACAGTTGCCACTTGAACTGTAATGAAAATGATTGCTGTGATTCTGCCTGCTGCCTGATAGAAGCAGTTTTGTGTTTGCCGCTAGAATGCTAAAATCCCCCTAACCGCACAAAGTCCAATAATGAAAATTCTCCAATCAATAGTATTTACTGAGTGCTTACTGTATGCAGAGCACTGTACCAGACTCTTGGGGGAGAGTGCACTACAACAGAGTTGGTAGACACGTTCCCTGCCTGCAAATAATTTACAATATAGAGGGAGCTATGTGACTCCAAAACTAGGTAGCGATGGTTATGGGTTACTTCCAACCATAGTCAGAGAAATGTTTTTCTTGTTTTTGCCCAAAGGAAGGTAGAAAGGGAAGCAGTGTATGTAGCCTAGCAGAGAAGCAGCATGGAATAATGCATAGAACGTGGGCCTGGGAGTAGGAAGGTCATGGGTTCTAATTCTGACTCTGCCACTTGTCTGCTGTGTGACCTTAGGTATGTCACTTCACTTCTCTGAGCCTCACCTCATCTGGAAAATGAGGATTGAGACTGTGAACACTGCATGGGACAGGGACTCTGTCCACCAACCCGATTTGCTTGTACCCACCCCAGTGCTTGGTAAAATGCCTGGCATATAGTAAACACTTAACAAATACCCCAGTTAACATTATTACCATTGTGTTGGGCATTCATAACTCTTTGAATTCATTTTTATTAGCAAACACTTCACCACCTAGACTCTTGTTTTCCCCATTTCGCACCAGGCCGCTTTCAGCCTCTTCAAATTCATCCTTCTTCCTTCTAGCTGCCCTTTTTTCTGCTCAGTCATATTACTTCTCTCTCATTGACCGTCCTCCCCTGCCCCCCACCCCCTTGCCAATAGCACTTAGAACAGTGCCTGTGACATAGTAAATACTTAACAAATACCATTATTACTATTACTTTAACAAAACTGAAAACACTGGTGATGGGCTCTCCAAAGTCTCCTCTTCACCTCCCCAACTCTCTCCCACCCCCATAGCCAGCCACATCCTTTTTCCTCAACTGTCTTGAGATGTCATCTGCTTCCTACCCCCTCTGTCTCTACCTTCAATCCTACCCCACCTCTTTTAAAATGACTCCACCGCCCCTTCTGCCCTATGTGACCGCCCCCAACTACTCCGTTGTTGATGACCCTTTACCCTCTGCCTTCAATCATGCCTACATTTCACTCATCCTAAGAAAAAAAAACCCTTTTCTGAATGGCACTGCCCTCTCCGGCTAGTCGCCCCATCTTGGTTTCATTTGGTTCCGGATCAGCTAAGAACTCTGTGCTTTAGCCCATCTCCCGGCCTCTGGCTCTGCAGACCCTTCCTTCCCCGAAGCCTGGTTTTTTGGGGGGCAGTCCTCTCTTGGTTTTCTTTATTCCTCTGGCTGATCCCTCTCAGGCTCTGTAGCCAGCCCTTTCTCTGCCTCCCACCCCTAGCTGCGAGGGTCCCTTGAGACTCTGTTCCCATTTCTCCTTTTCTCACTGCTTACTCAAACTCCCTTGCAGAGCTCATCGGTCCTCATGGTGGGCAAGGGGATAGGGTGATGCCTAAATTTACCTCACGTGCCCAATGCCCACCTCATTCAAATCCTCCAGCCAAGATTTACCAACCACAGCTGTCCCCATCTTCAAAGCCATTTAAAATCACATCTTTTCCTGGTGGCTCTCCCTAATTCATCTCCCCTGTTTATATCCAGTTGGCTGCCTGTTCACCACTTCCATGCCACCTAAGCCCTTAAGTATTTAGGTATTTTTGTACATATCTTACATGGCGTATTACTTAAGCACTAACACCTGTCTTATCTCCTGTTCCTTCTTCCTCCTAACTTAAATGTCTGACTCTCCTGCTAGATTGTAAACTCTTTGGGGCAGGGATCATGTCTACTAATTCTGTTTGTACTATAGTTAATTCACTGAAGCAGCATGGCTCAGTGGAAAGAGCACGGGCTTGGGAGTCAGAGGTCATGGGTTCAAATCCCGGCTCTGCCACTTATCAGCTCTGTGACTGTGGGCAAGTCACTTAACTTCCCTGTGCCTTAGTTACCTCATCTGTAAAATGGGGATTAACGGTGAACCTCAGGTGGGACAACCTGATTACCCCATATCTACCTCAGCGCTTAGAACAGTGCTTGGCACATAGTAAGCGCTTAACAAATACCAACATTATTATTCATTCAATCGTATTTATTGAGCGCTTACTGTGTGTAAGCAGTGTAAGTGCTTGGAATGTACAATTTGGCAACAGATCGAGGGAATCCCTGCCCAACAATGGTCTCACAGTCTACAAGTGGGGAGACAGATAGCAAAACAAAACATGTAGTCAGGCATCAATACCATCAAAATAGATAAATAGAATCTTAGATATATATACATCATTAATACAATAAATAGAGTAATAAAGAATATATACAAATATACACAAGTGCTGTGGGGAGGGGAAGGGGGTAGAGCAGAGGGAGGGAGTAGGGGGAATGGGGAGGTGAAGAGAGGCAGAGGGAAACGGAGGGCTCAGTCTGGGAAGGCCTCCTGGAGGAGGTGAGCTCTCAGTAGGACTTTGAAGAGGGGAAGAGAGTTACTCTGGTGGATGTGAGGAGGGAGGGCATTCCAGGTCAGTGGTATGACGTGGGCCAGAGGTCATGGAGTGAAGGAGGGTGGGTCCTGTGTCAGAGAGAGGCACCAAGTTTCACTAACGCCTGGGTCCCGAACACTGAGCCAACTGGCTGTCTCAAAAGCCCTAGAAAGTTTGGATGGATTCTGATTCCACCTCTCTTCCCCTTTCTCAAGCAAAACAAACACCACATGACCACAGCATCTTTGACTCCTCTCTCTCGTTCACCCCACACATCCTATCCATTACCAAGACCTGCCGGTTTCACCTTTACAATAGCGCCAAGATCCGCCCTTTCCTCTCCACCCAGACGGCTACCTTACTGCTACCGGCTCTTGTTATATCCCGGCTAGACTACTGTGCCAGCCTTCTCTCTGATCTCCCTTCCTCCTCTCTCGCCCTGCTCCAGTCTATTCTTCACTCTGCTGCCTGGCTCATCTTCCCGCAGAAACGCTCTGGGCATGTCACTCCCCTTCTTAAACACCTCCAGTGGTTGCTTCTCAACCTCCGCTCCAAACAAAAACTCCTCACTCTAGGCTTCAAGGCTCTCCATCACCTTGCCCCCTCCTACCTCTCCTCTCTTCTCTCTACCGCCCGCCCCGCATGCTCTGCTTCTCTGCCCCCCACCTCCTCACCATCCCTCGGTCTCGCCTATCCCGCCATCGACCCCTGGGCCACGTCCTCCCACGGTCCTGGAATGCCCTCCCTCACCTCCGCCAGGCTAATTCTCTTCCCCTCTTCAAAACCCTACTTAAAACTCACCTCCTCCAAGAGGCCTTCCCAGACTGAGCTCCCCTTCTCCCTCTACTCCCTCTACCGCCCCCCCTTCACCTCTCCGCAGCTTAACCCTCTTTTCCCCCCATCTCCCTCTGCTCCTCCCCCTCTCCCTTCCCATCCCCTCAGCACTATACTCGTCTGCTCAACTGTATATATTTACATTACCCTATTTATTTTGTTAATGAAATGTACATCGCCTCGATTCTATTTAGTTGCCATTGTTTTTACGAGATGTTCTTCCCCTCGACTCTATTTATTGCCATTGTTCTTGTCTGTCCGTCTCCCCCTATTAGACAGTAAGGCGGTCAAACGGCAGGGACTGTCTCCATCTGTTGCCGACTTGTTCATTCCAAGCGCTTAGTACAGTGCTCTGCACATAGTAAGCGCTCAATAAATACTATTGAATGAATGAATGAATGAATGAATAGGGGAATTCAAGGAAATCAGTACGAATAAGTGAATACACCAAAAAAGCATGGTTGGACTGGTTCTCTTCAACAGCAGAGATTGAGCGCTTCTGGACAGAAAGTTGTAACTAGATACTTGGGAACTAGAAAATAGAAGTAAAAAAAAACCCAAAACACAGTCCCTCTCTTCAAAATTTCCAATCTGATGAGAAGGAAAATGGGACCCATATTGCCTTATGAAGGTGATAAAAACAAAAGTAAACAAGCAAGAAGTTGTGAGCAAGAGGTAACTGCAATGTCAGAATGAGTTTGACATCAGGAGAAGAGACTGAATATTTAACAAGGAGTCAGATGACTGAGATCCTTGAAGCCAATGGTTAGGAACTTTTATTTCCTAGAAAAATTCACACAGGAAGTAGCAAGGCCTAGCAGCTAGAGCATGGGCTTGGGAGTCAGAAGGACCTGGATTCTAATCCTGACTCCACCATTTGCCTGCAGTGTGACTGGACAAGTGGCCTCATTTCTCTGTGCCTCCAGTCACCACTTCTGTAAAGTAGGGATTAAGACTGAGTTCTGTGTGGGTCAGGAACTGGAGGTGTCCAACCTGCTTATCTTGCATCTACCCCAGCGCTTAGAACAGTGCTTGACATCTAGTAAGCACTTAACAAATACCAGTATTGTTATTACTACAGGAGTTCGGTACATTATTATTATTATCCCGTGTTATTACTAGAGGGGATCCAGTTCACAGCTACAGATTTCTGGTTTGTCGTTTAGCTCTGCAAAACAAATCCCAAACATTAACTTGCTTGGGAACCAGAGAACCATGGTAAGCACTTGGACCATTTTCTATGTCACTAAAAACCTTTCTCCAAGGCAGCAGTGCCCTCATTTCAATCTGAATGATACCTTTACCATTCATAGAGTTCTCAGTCTTCAAAGTACCTCATAAATGCTGCATAATCCTCACAATACCCCCAGAAGGTTTAGTGATTCATTCTTATCTCCACTTTGAAAGCAGTGGGGTGGAGGGAAGGGGGGTGGGGTGATAAAACGGAGGAAAGGGTTGACTTTACAAGGTTGCATGAGGAGGCCTGGGATTCAAATGTCATCCAATCTCAAATGAATCGAGTTTGCTGCCATTCTTAGAATCTGAGCCCAAGGCGATAAATGTGGGGGAGATTATTCTGTCTTAATAATAATGTGGTATTTGGTAAGCACTTATTATTTGGCCAAGGCTGTACTTATCGCTGGGTTAGATACAAGATAATCAAGTTCCACATGGGCTCACAGTCTAAACAAGAAGGGAGAACAAGTATCAAGTTCCCTTTTTGCTGATGAGGGAACTGAGGCACAGAGAAGTGAAGCGACTTGCCCAGGGTCCCACAGCAGGTACGAGGCAGAGCTAGGAGTAGAACCCAGGTCCTGTGCCCACAGGCTTTACCCACTAGGCCACGCTAGGTTTCTTGTTCTTCCACCAGAAGATCTCATGAAAATGTCTTGGAGTCATAATGGAAAGGAGTGGTGGCTTTGGGCGCAGAATTTTTTCTTTCTAAACAGGAGAGGACTAAAGTGTGCTCACAAACATCCTCGCGACACCAGGCACACCGTGTTTACATTGTTCAACAAAGCAGCCCTTGCCGCTCAATTAGGTTGAATGCTTGCACTTGCTGTGAACCCTCCCTCCCTCTCTCCCCTCCCCCTCTCCCCATCCTCTCTCCTTTCCTTAGCAATCCCTTTTTATTGGCATATTCACACTTCTCTTCTGGACTCTTTGTCTCAACCACATTACTGAGGCCCACTGTGTGTCGACTCCACCTGCTCCTCCATTGTTTGCTAGTTTTGACTCATCGTCAGGAAGAGGCTGGGCGGGGGATGGTCTTTTCGGCTGCCTTGGAAATGACGGCCCAGGGAAGTTTCCTTGTGGGACCAGCACTAGCCGGGCCATAGGCCTTTGTGACTAGTTTTATGTTTTAGTTTTGTGTTTAGTTTTATGGCTACAATTTTACCTTTGCGACTAGTTTTATGACTACAATTTTACAAATCTGCCGCAGGCAATCCGGAGCCTAACCTTTTTCGCAACTCCAGTAGCAGTCCAGAGACTGCTAGGTGTCAGGGGATCTGCATGTAATGTGCTGTCTGCCATGCTGTTTTTAACTGATCACATTGTTTGGGTGCTGAAAATCCTGGAATTTCTCACTATCCGTCAAGGGATGGGGTGGAAAGAACTCAATCTAGCAGCTGGTTTCGTGGTGGAATCTACTGGAGGGAGACTTCTTAAACTGTAACTTGCAGAAGCTGAAAGTTTGTTTTGTCCTCAGGAGTTGTTGTGGGTTTTTTTTAAGTGGTATTTGTTAAGCAGCTATTGGGGGCCAGATTTAGTGCTAAACTCTGGGGTAGATACAAAATTGATGTCCCACACGGGGCCCAGAGAGTCATAATCCCTATTTTACAGATGAGGTAACAGACACAGAGGAGTTAAGTGACTTGCCCAAGGAGCCAAGCAGCAGCCAAGAGGTGGCCCAAACGGGACAGTTTTCCTTTCCAACAATTGGAACCTAAGAATAGGATATTCATTTTTCTTTTTTTCCTGTTTTATAGTATTTAGAGAAGCATCGCCACCTAGTGGATGGAGCACAGGCCTGGGTGGCAGAAGGACCTGGGTTCTAATTCCTGCTCTGCCACTTGTCTGCTCTGTAACGTTGGGCAAATCACTTAACTTCTCTATGCCTCAGGGGCTCATCTGCAAAATGGGGATTAAGACTATGAGCCCCATGTGGAACAGGGACTGTGTCCAACCCGATTTACTTGCGTCCACCCCAGCGCTTAGTAGCAATGCCCAGCACCTAGTAAGACCTTAACAAATGCCATTATTATATGAGCCTCATAATAATACTACAGTAAAATGAGTTGCAAGGGTGAAAAATCATCTAATGGTAGATATGACAATAACATAACCTAAGAGAAGCAGCGTGGATTACTGGAAAGAACATGGTCTTGGGAGTCAGAAGACATAGGTTTTAGTCCCGGCTTCACCACTTGTCTGCTCTGTGACCTTGGGCAGCCACTTCTCTGTGCCTAAGTTACCTCATCTGTAAAATGGGAATTAAGACTGTGAGTCCCACTTACTGAGTCCCACTTGAGGCAACCTCAGTGGAGAGAGCCCAGGCTTGGGAGTCATTGGTCATGGATTCAGATCCCGGCTCTGCCACTTGTCAGCTGTGTGACTGTGGGCAAATCACTTAACTTCTCTGTGCCTCAGTTACCTCATCTGTAAAATGGGGATTAAGACTGTGAGCCTCATGTGGGACAACCTGATGACCCTGTATCTACCCCAACGCTTAGAACAGTGCTCTGTACATAGTAAGCGCTTAACAAATACCATCATCATTATTATTATTACAACCTGATTACCTTATATGTTCCCCAGAATAGAGCTTGGCACATAGTAAGCACTTAAATACCATAATTATTAATTATTATTATTAATAATGTAGACATTTGTCACAAATTGTCTTGTATCTCCAAACCATTCTGTGTCCTGTCCATCTCCCAATAAATTCCCATTGTAACAGTGTTTATCGAAGTGCAACAGTCCCATACCACAAGGTTCTTCAGCTACATGACTAACAGATTACAGCAGAACTGACTGTATTGATGGTTTTCTTTTGAGTTTCCTGTTAATAGTTCTTTCTGTGTTTCATTGTTCTGGTTCTGCCGTCGTCTCAGATCCCTGCCCAGTCCCCTTGGCACTAAGCCACACAGGCACAGTTGGTCAGGAATGTTGACTGGGCCAGTGAGGCAGGTAGTAAGGGTTGTGAGCCAGTGCTGTAGTTGGAGTTTCCAGCGTGGCTGGATGATATCTCCCATCTCCCTGGAAACTCCCATCACGGGCCTTGAAAAACTAGTTCAGCCCAAGTAATGATGTGGAAAAATCCTCCTCCTCCTCCTATTCATCCTTTCGTTCATTCATTCATTCCAAAATGGTAGCATTTTGGGCTGTCTACTTTCCCTCCTCCTCTTCCTCCTCATCCTTCATTCATTCAATAGTATTTCTTGAACACTTGCTTGCTCTGTGCAGAGCACTATACTAAGCACTGGGGAGAGTACAGTATAACAGTAAACAGACAGAGTCACTGCCAACAATGAGCTTCCATTCTAGAGGGAGATTACTTCACTGCCCCCCCATCCTCATTCTCATCCTCCTCGTCCTCATTCTTGTCATCTTCCTCCTCCTCTTTCTCTTCCTCCTCCCTTCCTCTTGCTCTCGCCCTACCCTGAGCATTGCCTCCACAGTTGAGGGGTTTTGTCCCAGTACCCTGTCTCTAATAATTAGTCCCACCCAACTTGTCCCCGTACACTCTTCCTTTGCCTCTCACCTATCTAGCCAATCAATCAATCATATTTATTGCGTGCTCACTGTGTGCAGAGCACTGAACTAAACACTGGCCTTGAAAAACTAGTTCTTTTCTGCCCAGAAGGAGCTTACAGTCTAAAGCTGGGGACAGACAATATAAATAAATAAATTATGGATATGGTCATAAGTGCTGTGGGACTGAGGATGGGGGAAAAAAGGGTTGTAAAGCCAAATGCAAGGGTGACACAGAAATGAGAAGGAGAAGAGGAAAAGACAACTTAGTTGGGAAAAGCCTCTTGGAGGAGATGTGGTTCTAATAAGGCTTTGAAGTTAGGGAGAGTGTTGGTCCGTCGGATATGATTGGGGAGGGAGTTCCAGGCCAGAGGCAGGATGGCGGTGAGGGAATGGCGATGAGATAGACGAGATCAGGGTACGGTAAGTTGGTGTTAGAGTAGTGAAGTGCGTAGACTAGGTTGCAGTAGGAAATCAAGAGGGAGGGAACAAGGTGATTGAGTGTCCTAAAGCCGACAATAAGGAGTTTCTGTATGATGCAGAGATGGATGAGCAACCACTGGAGGTTCTTGAGGAATGGGGAAACATAGGCTGATACAGAAATGAAGACGGGATGGGATAAGTGCTTGGATTGACATGGTAGCATTTTAGGCTGTCCTCTTTCCTTCCTTCCTTCAATGTTTTTTTTGAGTGCATACTGTGTGCAGAGCACTGTATTAAGCGCTTGAGCAGGTCCTTTTGCGATGAGAGCCATTTTCTTCGTCTGACTCAATTGTTCCTTGTTGTGGCCAGGGAATATGTCTATGACTCTGTTATACTATACTCTCCCAAGTGCTCCACACACAGTAAGCGATCAGGAAATATGACTGACTGTATTTCTCTCTTTCTTCTTTGACTCAGTCATTTGTTCATCTCTCCCTTAGTATACAGTGACTGTTTGAGAGAGGGAGGGAGGGAGGGACTGACTGAAGGATGGACTCTCCTGCTCCTTCCCCTTTCTTTTGCTTCCTCTCTGCAGTGGGGTGTGGCCGAGGTGTGACTAAGGCTGTTTGGTACTGAGTGCTTTCTCCTTTCTTCCTTGAGAGTTCTTCCTTATTCAGTGGACCAGCATGACCTAATGGGAAGAAAGTGAGCCCAGGACTCGGGAGACCTGGATTCTGGTCCCAGCTCCACCTTTTGCCTACCTAATGACCTAGGGCAAGCCACTTAACTTTTCTTGGTCTGTTTCCTCTTCTGTAATGGGCATAAAGTACCTGTTCTCCCTCCCTTTAGACTGTGAGGGGCAAGGATTGTGTCTAATCTGCATGTATTGTATCTACTCCAATCCTTAGTATAATAGTACTAATAATATTTTTTATTATTATTTATCTCACTCTAGGCTTCAAGGCTCTCCATCACCTTGCCCCCTCCTACCTCTCCTCCCTTCTCTCTTTCTACCGCCCACCCCACACCCTCCGTTCCTCTGCCGCCCACCTCCTCACCGTCCCCCGTTCTCGCCTATCCCACTGTCGACCCATGGGCCACGTCCTCCCGCTGTCCTGGAATGCCCTCCCTCCTCACCTCCGCCAAACTGATTCTCTTCCCCTCTTCAAAACCCTACTTAAAGCTCACCTCCTCCAAGAGGCCTTCCCGGCACTGAACTCTCCTTTTCCCTCTGCTCCCTCTCTACCCCCCCTTCACCTCTTCTCAGCTAAGCCCTCTTTTCCCCCCTTTCCCTCTGCTCCTCCCCCTCTCCCTTCCTCTCCCTTCAGCACTGTGCTCGTCCGCTCATTTGTATATATTTTCATTACCCTATTTATTTTGTTAATGAGATGTACCTCACCTTGATTCTATTTATTTGCTATTGTTTTAATGAGATGTTCATCCCCTGATTCTATTTATTGCTATTGTTCTTGTCTGTCTGTCTCCCCGATTAGACTGTAAGCCTGTCAAAGGGCAAGGACTGTCTCTATTGGTTACCGATTTGTACATTTTAAGCGCTTAGTATAGTGTTCTGCACATAGTAAGCGCTCAATAAATACTATTGAATGAATGAATTGAATGAATTAAGCACTTACCTTGCCAAGCACTGGGAAAAATTCAAGGATGAGCATTGGAAGAGTCCCTCCCCTTTCAGGGGCTCATTATTATTAGTGTATCATTTTAGTAATAACATCTGCATTATGTTTACTGCATTCAAAGCAGCATGGCGTAGTAGAAATCAGCATGGCATAGTGGATAGAGCACAGGCCTGGGAGTCAGAAGGTCATGGGTTCTAATCCTGGCTCTGGCACTTGTCTGCTGTGTTGCCTTGGGCAAGTCACTTAACTTCCCTGTTGCCTCAGTTACCACATTTGTAAAATGGGGATTAAGACTGTGAGCCCCATGTGGGACATGACTGTCCAACCTGATTTGCTCATATCCACTCCAGCGCTTAGTACAATGCCTGGCAAATAGTAAGTGCTTAACAAATACCATAATTATTATTAATTATTGTTATTATTCAATCAATTGTATTTATTGAGCACCTTTTGCAGACCACTGTACTAAGTTCTTGGGAGAGTATAATACAAAAGAATTAGATATGTTCCCTGCTCATAATGAGCTTATAGTCTAGAGGGGGAGACTATGATATGAATAAGTAATTTATAATATATAATTTAAAGGTATGTACATAAGTGCTGTGGGGTTGGGGGTGGGGAGAATATCAAGTGTCCAAAAGTCATAGATTGAGGTGCATAGATGGTGCAGAAGGGAGAGCAAGTTAGGAAAAAGAGGGCTCAATCAGAGAAGGCCTAATGGGGGAGAAGTGACCTTAATAATGCTTTGACGGTGTAGAGAGTGGTGGTCTGGCGAATATGGAGGGAGAGGGAATTCCAGGCTAGTGGGAGGACATGGGAAAGAGATCAGCTGCAAGATAGACGAGATGGGGGCACAGTGAGTAAGATGGTGCTTTGGTTTTTGTCTTCCTGCTGCTGGTACATCTTTTGCAGCCCTCCTTTTGCACTTTGATCCAGTGGCCTCCCATATCACTTAGCATTTCATTTTATGCCTTTCCGTGGCACAGTTGAACATACTTTTCATTTGGATTTTCATTTGTATAATCATTCATTCTGATGCTTCATCCTGTTAGACTGGAACTTCTTCCTGTTCTCCTATGAACAGTATTTGTAAATATAACTCCTTACCATTGGCTTTTAAGGCACTCTTCAGCTCTTCCCCCATCTGCCTCGCTGGGGTAGCTACAGTACAGGCGGATTAGACACAGTCTCTGCCTCACAGGGGCTTTGCAGTCTAAGGGGGAGGGAGGACTGGTATTCAGCTTCCATTTTACAGATGAGGAAACAAAGGTACAGAGAAGTTCAGGGACTTGCTCAAACTCTGACAGCAGGCAAGTGGCAGAGCTGGGATGAGAACTAGGGCTCCTAGTTCCAGTTTAGCCACATTGCTTCTCAATCTCATCCACAGTCCAAATGTACAAGTAATTGATTCCCCTGTGTCTACCCCAGCGCTTAGAACAGTGCTCTGCACATAGTAAGCGCTTAACAAATACCAACATTATTATTATTAAGTAATTAAAATAGCTGAAGACGTGGCTTCTTAATAACTAGCACAAAAAAGACATTCATTCTTGATGACTCTTGACTTCTTTCAGCACTTGGTTAGTTTCCCCACTCCCCCATGTCATCCCCCGGTGATTGCTGCCCTCAGGACAGTGTTAAACTTGCCTTCTGGGGAAGTCTGGGGAAGCACTGTGGCCTAGTGGATAGAGCCTGGACCTGAGGGTTAGAGGACCTGGGTTCTAATCCCGGCTCCACCACTTGCCTGCTCTGTGACCGTGGGCAAGTCACTTCACTTCTCTGAGCCTCTGTAATATAGGTATTAAAACTGTGAGCCCTATGTGGTGGCTCAGTGGAAAGAGCCCGGGCTTGGGAGTCAGAGGTCATGGGTTTGAATCCCGGCTCTGCCACTTGTCAGCTGTGTGACTGTGGGCAAGTCACTTAACTTCTCTGTGCCTCAGTTCCCTCATCTGTAAAAATGGGGATTAACTGTAAGCCTCACGTAGGACAACGTGATTACCCTGTATCTACCCCAAAGCTTAGAACAGTGCTGTGCACATAATAAGTGCTTAACAATTACCAACATTATTATTATTATATGGGACAGGGACTGTGTCCAACCCGATTAGCTTGTATCTACCCCAGCGCTTAGTACAGTGTCTGGCACATAGTAAGTGTTTAGTAACTACCATTATTATTATTAGTAATAATAGTAATGTTTGTGTTATTTGTTTAGGACTTTACTAAATGCCAAACACTGTGTGAAGCTCTGGGATAGATACAATATAAGCAGATCAGCTCACAGTCTGGTTGGGAGAGAGAACTCATATTTTATTTGAAGCAGCGTGGCTTAGTAGAAAGAGCACGGATTTGGGAGTCAGAGGTCATGGGTTCTAATCCCGGATCCGCCGCTTGTCAGTTGTGTGACTTTGGGCACGCCACTTAACTTCTCTGTGCCTCAGTTACCTCATATGTAAAATAGGGATGAAGACTGTAAGCCCCACGTGGGACAACCTGATTACCTTGTATCTACCCCAGTGCTTAGAGCAGTGCTTGGCACATAGTAAGCCCTTAACAAATACCAACATTATTACATTATTATTATCCCCATTTCTACAGGTGAGGAAAATGAGGTCCAGAGAAGTTGACTTGCCTAAGTCACACAGCAGGCCGGTGGCAGAGTTGGGATCAGAACCCAGGTCTCCTGACTCCCAGACATCTATTTCTTTTGTGTCTCTTGTGTTTGGCCTGTTGCACTTTTACCAAGGACTTAGTACTGTGCTTTGCACCTAGTAGGTCCTCAGTAAGTACTCCTGACTGACTGATTCAGTTGTTTGCTGTTTGGGTTTATCACCATCTCCATACACATTACCTACCACACTTTTAAAAGTGGAGCAATTACGTATCTCATCTAGCTGCCAAGAACTTCCACTTCTGTGTGGTTTCTGAGGTCTAGAACAATCAGGAAAACAGGTTTGTAGCACAGAATCAAGTAACTTCACTAAGTGTAGAGATATTAGAAGGAATTACCCAAGGAATCATGTAGTCCATTTTACTGAAGGGAATCAATAGATTAATATGTTTGCAGAGCATTCTATTAAGAACTTGGGAGAGTACAAGGCAATGGAGTTGGTAGATGTGATCCCTGCCTATAAGGAAGTTACCCTTGGTTCGTTCCTTCAGTTGTATTTATTAAGCGCTTACTGTGTGGCGACTACTGTACTAAGCGCTTGGGAAAGAACAGTTCAACAGTAAACAGTGACAATCCCTGCCCACTGTGAGCTCACAGTCTAGAGATGTTGCCAGTCCACAGATGTCTACAGGAAGCAGCATGGCCTAGTGGAAAGAGCCTGGGAGTCAGAGAACCTGGGTTCTAATTCCAGATTCGCCACTTGTCTGCTGTGTGTGACCTTGGGCAAGTCAGTTAACCTTTGTGCCTCAGTTCCCTCATCTGCAAAATGGATGTGAGTGGAGAGTTCTTGAGTGACAGCTGTACTTTATACCCCCTTCTAAGATCAATCAATAAACAGCATGGCTTAGTGGAGAGAACACAGGCCTGGGAGTTGGAAGGACCTTAGTTCTAATCCTGGCTCTGTAATTGTTTGCTGTGTGACCTTGTGCAAGTCACCTCACTTCTCTGTGCCTCAGTTTCCTCAACTGTAAAATCACAATACTTGTTCCACCTCCGAGTCTGAGCCCCATGAGAGACAGGAACTGTGTCTGACCTAATTAACTGGTACCTACCCCAGCACTTCCCCCTCTCAAGGTCACACCTGAAGGGTTTCCAGTATTCTGCCAGTCTCGACTATGGGAGCAGAAGCATATCCATTCCATTGCTAGCTTGGCCAGTGGCTAGCAAGTGGAAGGCAATCTGCTACAGGTCAAAACTCACCTGTGCTAGGCAGCAGTGGCACGGGAAAGAGTTGAAGGCAGAGACTCCCATTTACTGCATGGAAGGAGGCAGTGATAAACCACTTGTCTTTTTACCAAGAAAACTCTATGGATCCACTACCAGAGTGATTGCAGATGGAGGTGGGGCATTCTGGGAGAGATGTGTCCGTAGCGTTGCTATGGGTCGGCGACGACTCGGAATAATACAAGACCCCAGCACTTATGTTTGACACATAATGAGCGCTTAACAAATCCCATTAAAAAAATGGTATTGAGTGTTTATTGCATGCAGAGCAGTGTACTAAGCAGTTGGAAGAGTACAACACAACAGTTTGATAGTCACATTGCCTGCCAACGAGGAGCTTAGAGTCTGAGGGATTCAACCATTTGTGTTGTGAACCAAAGAGGTGGTGAATCTCTTTGGTAGGTACAGCATCTAATTATTGTCATTATTTTGTTATTAAGCGGCTCAAAAATATGTCTTGGGGGCCTGTCATATGTGTGGAATTCATCAACATATGGCATTTACCTCCTCCTGGGTTCATTTAGATTCAGCACCATTAGCGATCCAAAAAAACATGCTCCTTTGGTCACTAGTAAAAATGAGAAAGGAGATTTATTTTCAGGGGGGCACAATGAGGAGGAGACACATATTAATCAGAATATCTCATGAAGATATCTGAGGGGGGTTTTACCTTTGTGGATAATTTAAACTAAGACCCTAGGACACTGGCGGTAGAAGCTGACTCAAGTAAAAAGTGCCGTCAGTGCCTGTCTCTGAGCTCTTTAACTGCCAGGGTCTGGAATGTGGAGGAGATGAAAGAAAACAGATTTGAGGATAAGCAAGCGCGAACTTTCAGCCCCTCCTTAGGAGAAGCCCTTCCCTCTCCCGGCCCCAGCCCTCAAATCCCACTTTGTGTTTTAGGGTCTAAATTTCTCTGAGCCTCATATACTGAGATGGTGTCAGAGGAGAGGACCCTCCCCTCTGAGAGCTAATTGTGTCTATTTGTTGCCGAATTGTACTTTCCATGCACATAGTACAGTGCTCTGCACACAGTAAGCGCTCAATAAATACGATTGAGTGAATGAATGAATGAATGAATGAGGAGGAAGAGGGAAATTTTAAGCAGTGTCTTGAACTTATCTGGGCCTCACTTCCCTCATCTATTAAATGGGGATTAAGATTGTGAGCCTCATGTGGGGCGTGGACTGTATTTTACCCAATTAGCCAGTATCTACCCCAGGGCTTAGTACAGCAGCAGCAGCATGGCCTAGTGGAAAGAGTACAGGTTTGGGAGTTAGAGGTCGTGGGTTCTAATCCCGGCTCTGCCACTTATCAGCTGTGTGATTTAAGGCAAGTCACTTAACTTCTCTCTGCCTCAGTTACCTCATCTGTAAAATGGGGATGAAGACTGTGAGCCCCACGTGGGACAACCTGATTACCTCATATCTACCCCAGCGTTTAGAACAGTGCTTGGCACATAGTAAGTTCTTAATAAATTACATTTTTTTTCCTTTTAAAAGCTAAATCTTCCTGCCAGGGAGTCCACGTTCTTTCAGGAAAAGTCTGCCCACCCCCCAGGAATTTCTGTGCAATCTGCTTGTCAGATAACAATAGCAGAGTTAATTAGACATCGTTTTAGAAGAAGGGGACAAGTTTTGGAACCTTCCCTTCAATCAGGTACAGCGTCCTGGAGGGGTCATGCAATTTCCAGGCCCAACCAGTCAGTCTCCTTATGTCCCAAACACTCAGACACTCCTCAAATTAGGCATTCTGGAAAAATTTGACTTTTTACCCTTTTGTTTCATGCCCAATGCTACCTGACTTCAAGGCAAAGATGGGGTTGCTAAGGAGGGGTAGGTAGGCAATTGTAAGCTCCGAAGAGCTGGCACACAATTTTCTCTGACATTTTCATCTGAGCTGACATTTTAGGCAAAATTTTGGGTTGAGGTTTTCTAATATTTATCGGCATACCATGACATTAGAACCAATGTGGGATTTTTAGAAGCGATCCCATCTCTGTCCTTTGAAAAGCTGGCCGTCCAGTGGAGGAAATCAGAAAGTTGTCATGATATTTTCAAAGCCCTAATACCATATCATATCTCCTCCCCAAAACCACCTTCTGCTACTCTAGTATCCCTCCCTTTTCTGTCACCTGTGCACCTGAGTCCCTAGCCCTAAAGCATTTGGTCATTTTTTCTGCCTTCCTATCTCATACCACTGATGTACCTATGTGTATACTCAGTTCCTTCTGGTACCTGTAGTAGAGTTTATTGTCTTGTCTCCCACACTAGATTGTAAACTCCTCGCAGGCAGGGAGCATATCTACCTATTCTATTGTACTGACCCAATATTTAGTACAGTGCTGCACTCATAGTAAGGGCTCAGATACCATTAGCTGACCGAGTGGCATCGTAGCAGAATGAGCATAACAATAACAATAGTAATTGTGGTATTTTGCTAAGTGCTTACTTGGTGCTGAATAAGCACTGGGGTGGATGCAAGTAAATTGGGTTCATTCATTCATTCAATAGTATTTATTGAGCGCTTACTATGTGTAGAGCACTGTACTAAGTGCTTGGAATGTACAATTCGGCAACAGATAGAGGCAATCCCTGCCCAATAACGGGCTCACAGTCTAAATGGGGGAGATAGCGAAGCAAAACAGAACAAAACAAAAACACGACAACTTCATCAAGACAAATAGAATCAAGGAGATATACACCTTATTAACAAAGTAAATAGGGTAATAATATATACAAATGAGCACAGTGCTGAGGGGAGGGGGAGCAGAGGAAAACAGGGGGACACAATCCATGTCCCATGTGGGGCATATAGTCTCAATAGCCATTTTTACAGATCAGGTAACTGAGGCACAAAGAGGTAAAGTGATTTGCTAAAGATCACACAGCAGACAAGTGGCCGAACTGGGATTAGAAGCCAGGTCCATCTGACTCCCAGGCCCGGGCTGTATCCACTGTGCACTGCTGCTGTGCTCAGAGACAAGTTTAAATATTCACAGGTATTTCACTTCACTTGTTTAAAGCATATAGTGAAAATATATGTGAATTGCGATAGTTAAATAAATGGTATTGGGGTTATTGATGGTGGGGATTCTGTGATTTATGTATACACCTATAAATCATTGATTTAAAGTAGTGTCTGCCTCTCCCCTAAACTAAGCTCACTGTGGGCAGGGACTGTGTCTACCAATTCTGTTGTATTGTACTTTTCCAATGGCTTAGTGCAGTGCTTAGCACTTTAAGTGCTCAATAAATACCATTGATTGATCATGACTGTTTTCTTCCTCACAAACATCCCTTTAGTTTTAGGTGTACCCTGTTAGCAGATGTGTTGAGAAGCAGTGTGGCCTAGTAGAAAGAGCATGGGCCAGGGAGTCAGAGGGCCTGGGTTCTAATGCCAACTCCACTGCATACCTGCTGTGTGAGCTTGGGCAAGTCACTTAATTTCTCTGTGCCTCAGTTTCCTTATCTGCAAAATGGGGATTCAATACCTGTCCGTCCGTCGTCCCCCCCCCCCCCCGACACAGACTGCGACCCCATGTGAAACCTGATAATCTGTTTCCCAGTGCTTAATGCAGTGCTTGGCATGTAGTAAGCACTTAACAAGTATCACAGCTAGCAATCACAGCTCTGCTGGGGAGCACCTGGATTGCCGAAATGATATAATTATTACTTCGAAAAAGCTTGCTGACAACAGTACATGCCTGAAACTCTTCTGGCAGCCAGGAGAGAACTGTATGGTTTAACTGTATGGGTATTATCTGCAGTGAAGCGTGGAAACTACTCCAAAATTTCAATTGTTCTTAAGTTTCTATGCAGTATACCAAAAGACTTCTGTAAAGTGTGGTCAAAAGAAAGCAAGTTGTCTCTTGATAGTAAATGGTAAATACTAAATGAGAAGCAGTGTGTTGTGGTCTAGTGGATGGGCTGGAAAGTCAGAGTGACCTGGGTTCTAATCCCAGCTCTGCCACTTGTCTGCTGTGTGACATTAGGCAAGTCACTTCACTTCTCTATGTCTGTTACCTCATCTGTAAAATGGGATTAAGACTGTGAGCCCTGTGTGAGAAAGGGCCTCTGTCCAACCTGATTAACATATATTTGCCCCAGCACTTAGTACAGTTCCTGGAACATAGTAAATGCTTAACAAATACTATTAAAAAATGGTCATCACTAATTCTTATGTATCTAAGAGCAATCATAAGCATATCATAAAGGAATTTGGAATAATATTCTTGGCTGAAAAAGTTGGGAGGTGAACAAAGCAAATCTAGTTAAGAGTTGCAGTATGTTGTTATGGTGTGAACATAGGTCTGACAGGTTCTTGTTCTGTTTGCATTTCTGTGACTCGCTGTGTGCTTTATACAAATCAGGTGATGGCTCTATGACCCTTTCCTCACTGTATTTCATTACTGCATAATGAAATTCATTTTGTTTTCTGACGCAAGAAGTGGTAGCTTTATAGTAGTGGTATTTATTTACCATCTATTGCAAGCAGTGCCTTATATGAAACACAGCTCGTGGTCATCAGGGATCTTGTCTGCTTGTCTCTTGTTCTATTGTACTCTCCCAAGTGCTTAGAACAGAACTGCATATAGTAAGCGCTCAGTTATAATACCACTGATTGATTGAAAGTACAACAGAAGGCCGAGGCACTGTCCTTGTCCATAAGGAGCTTACAGTCTAAATAGGCATAAACATATTTAGAAATAAAATGATCTGAATAATAATTGCCTCTATTTGATCATACAAGCGATGATGAGAGCATAAATAGACCCCTAAGTGCTGGTGTGGGATTGATAGGACTCACATGTTGATTATTAATCGAAGACTCGGAGGAAGTGGGTTTTTAGGAAGGTTTGTCCACGGGGATAGCTCTGGTCTATCAGATGATTATCACCTGCTTATCTTGTATCTACCCAAGCTCATAGTTCAGTGCCTGGCACATAGTAACCGCTTATGGAAATATATAGTTATTTATATAGTTTTATAGTTATTTGTTATTCCGGAAACACTGTCTAACCAGTTTTCTCCTGGTTCTTGTCTCACCTCTCTGGCTAATCTAACTCAGTCTTCTGAGTGGGTTTCCTCTGCTTCCCACCTCTTAACTCTGGCTCTCTCTCAAGGATCCATTCTGAATCCCCCTCTCTCAATTTACACTCACTCTCTTGCGGAGCTCATCGACTCCCTTGACTTCAGCTACCACCTGTATGCCTAGAATTCCCAAACCTACCTCCCAAACCTGCCCCCAGGACTTCCCTGTGTGGCTGTCCAACATGTTCCCAAACTGAACTCCCCCATCTTCCCTTCTAAATCCTCTCCTCTAGCAAATTCTTTTTCACATTTGGCAATACCACCATCCCCCCTCTCATTCAACTGTGAAATTCAGTCTCTTGCCAAATCTTGTCATTCTTCTTTCATGCCATTTCCAGAATCCATCCTTTATTTTCCATCCAAACGGTCACCATGCTGGTCCACCTACTTGTCATATCCCAATTTGACGTGCTTAATGCAGGGCTTTGCACACAGTAAGCCCTCGATAACTATGATTGATCCCTCTGTTTCCTCTCTCTCCCCTCTCCGGTCCATGCTTCACTCTGCTGCCTGGGTCATTTTTCAAAAATGTCGAATTGTACTTGTCTCTCCTCTCTTCAAAAACCTCCAGTAGCTGCCATTCCCCTCTGCATAAAGCATACATCCCTGATCATTGGCTTTAAAACAGTCAATCAGCTCTCTCCCTCTTAAGCATTCTTTTTTCTCTCTTGCAACCCAGTTTAAAATTTTCGTTCCACTTAAAGTTACCCACTCTCTGCTTTTTCTCATCTCTCATGCCTATCTCTTGTTCACACATCCCTCCTGCCTTGCGTTTCCTCCACCTTCATATTTGACAGGATGCAGCTCTCCCCATCTTCAAAGCCTTTCTGAGATCCCCTCTCATCCATAAGGCCTTCCCTGAATAATCTCTAATCTCTCTACTTTATATCCCCCAACTGCCATTTTCATTCCTTCATTCAATAGTATTTATTGAATGCTTACTGTGTGCAGAGCATTGTACTAAGCGCTTGGAAAGTACAGTTCAGCAATAAAGAGAGACAGCCCCTGCCCACAATGGGCTTACAGTCTAGAAGGGCGGAGACAAACATCAAAACAAGTAAACAGGCATCAGTAGCATCAATATCAATAAATAGAATCGTAGATATATACATCAAAACAAGTAAACAGGCATTAATATAAATGAATATAATTATAGATATGTACATATATACCTAAGTGCTGTGGGGTGGGTAGAGCAAAGGGAGTGAGTTGGGTGATAGGTGAGGGGGAGCTGCCATTTTGATTTTCCAGTGCTATCTAAGCACTTAAATTACCACCTGCCAGTTCTTATGCGCATATATGTACTTTCTTACTCTCCCACCAGTAAATTACGTAAATATCCATCTCTACTAGAATCTAAGACCCTTGAGAGCAGTGATCACATCTATCTCTATTGCATTCTCCCAAACACTTAGTACAGTGCTGTGCAGTCAGACGGTGTTCAATACAGGTTGTTCCTTGAAAATCTGATGTGGTAAAGTGCATAGAACATTAAACTTGATTTAGTAATAATTATTTTTATGGAGCTGTTAAGCACTTACTACAAGCCAAACACTTTCCTAAGTGCTGGGATGGGTACAGTGAATCAGGTCGGACCCAGTCCCTGTCCCACATGGGGCCCACATTCTTATCCCCATTTTACAAATGAGGTAACAGAGAAGGTAAGGGATTTGCCCAAGGTCATGTTGTAGACAGGTGTCGGAGCTGGGATTAGAAGCCACGTCCTTCTGACTCCTAGGCCCGTGCTCTATCCGCTAAACCAGGCTGCATGGCCATTTACAGGGGTGGTGCTTAATGCAGCCAATAATTAAAATGTGTTGCAAAAGCTGATCATTTTTATTTGTCATTAGCCAGTTGTAGGGAATTTGCTTCCGTGCATCTTGGGTCTGGGGCAGGGAAGGAGAGAAGCTTCATTAGTGATTGACTTCATGTTTTTGTTTGCTTTCAGCATTGGTTGGACAGTACAAAGAGTATCAAAAAACAAGTGAAAAGTAAGTATTTTCCTCCTCCTTTCCCTGGAACACTCAAAAACGATCCCTTCTCGCAGTTTGGGCCTTCACTACTAACTTTCCTTTGGAAAAATTTGGGCTGAAACTTTGAGGTGATCTTAAAAGCATCTGAGGAAAAACACCGAACATCAGTGCACAATCCAGGTGCAGCTCTAGAGATTTCAAAGATCCTGGGCCAGTTTAACACTGGGTTTAAATAGATGAAGCTTCCACCGGAGAGATTACGGGCTCCAGAGGAGAGATTACCGGCTCCAGTTGAAGTGAATTTGATGGTGTGTGTTGGGGGCGGGGGAGGAGGGGTATTTACACTGAGATATTAGTGAAAGAGGGATTCCTCAGAACTTCCCAGCAGGAGCCAGGATCCTGGCTGGGGTCAGAGCCAAATCACAAAGCTTTTGGCCATGATGGATGGAGCCCTGAAATATTGGGATTAACCTAGAGCTGTCTGCGCCTGGCAAGGCAAGTCAGGTTAATGAGAAGTGGAGGTTGCATAGGGGATATGATTGTAAGGAAGGAAGCACTGTTTTTGTTTCTGGGTACTTAGGCGTGCATTTTGGCTGGGAGATGTATAACCCCCTAATTTCTGTAAATTCCCTTGAATTGTGCCAACGTAACTTGTTCCACTGCCCAAGCTAGAAAGAGGATCACCAGCTGGGAACTGGGAACAATGTGTGACAGTTAGATATTGTCACAGATGTGGATTTTTTTATTCCCCCCTCACAGTTGGTTCACCCTATTGCCTGCATCTCCGAGTCAAGTTTTACTCTTCAGAGCCAAACAATCTCCGGGAGGAGCTGACACGGTAAGCCCTTCTGCAGAAGGCCTGATAAGTACTTAACAAATGCCATCATTATTATAATAACTATGGCATTTTTTAAATGCTTACTATGTGCAGAGCACTGTACTAAGTGCCGGGGTATATACAAGATAATCAGGTCCCGCATGGGGCTCGCCATCTAAATGGGAGAGAGAACAGGCTACTGAACCCCCATTTTTCAGATGAGGAAACTGAGGCACAGTTTCTAGCCCATTGTTGGGTAGGGATTGTCTCTAGAGAAGCAGTGTGGCTCAGTGGAAAGAGCCCGGGCTTGGGAGTCAGAGGTCATGGGTTCTAATCCCAGCTCCGTCACTTGTCAGCTGTGTGACTTTGGGCAAATCACTTAACTTCTCTGGGCCTCAGTTACCTCATCTGTAAAATGGGGATGAAAACTGTGAACCCCATGAGGGACAACCTGATCACCTTGTATCCCCCTGGCGCTTAGAACAGTGCTTTGCCCATAGTAAGTGCTTAACAAATACCAACATTATTATTATTTGTTGCCAAATTGTACTTTCCAACCGCTTAATACAGTGTTCTGCACACAGTAAGCACTCAAGAAATATGATTGAATGAATGAATGAATATGTGAAATGACTTGCTCAGCGTCACACAGCAGGCACGTGGCAAAGCCAGGATTAGAACCCAGTTCCTCTGACTCCAATGCCCATGCTCTTGCCACTAAGGCCATGCTGCTTCTCACACTCTATGGGGCTAACTGTCCCCAGCAGTAGCTTCTCTTCAGAACTAATTCCTTTTAAAGTATGTGGCATAGAATTGTAGAGTTGACTTTTTCTTCAGAGATGACACAACTGACAATGAGACAGTTGCCTTGGGTGAGAGTTAGGTACTGAGAGTCTCATACACACTGAGCCCAGGAAAATGCAATAGGTTCAGTCAGTCAATCAAAAGTAATCGGGGCACAGTGAGTAAGATAGAATTAGAGGAGCAGAGTATGCAGACTGGGCTGTCATAGAAGATCAGTGAGCTAAATTAGGAAGGAAAGAGGTGGTTGAGTGCCTTAAAATCAATGGTAAGGAGTTTCTGCTTGACGCATATTTGGATGGGCAGCCCCTGAAGGTTCTTGAGGAGTGGGGCGACGTGGATGTATCTTTTGGCCCTCTGCCACTCGAGCAGAGCTGAGATCAGATATCAATGTTTTGGAGGGGAAAAGTATATCCTACCACCAACAGGAGTTAGGATATACGTTGAGATAGATATCCACCCACCCCATGACACTACCCGCTTTTGGGCCTCTCTGCCACTCTAGTGAAGGTATCTTTTCCCCGGCTCCCTCTCCTTCTGCGTCATCTGTGCGCTTGGATCTGTACCCTTTGAACACTTGCTTGTCACCCACCCTCCACCCCACAGCACTCATCTACATATCCGTAACTTATATACGTATGTCAGTCCTTGTCCATAAGGAGCTTACAGTCTAAATAGGCATGAACGTATTTAGAAATAAAATGATCTGAATAAATAATTGCCTCTATTTGATCATACAAGCGATGACGAGAGCATCAGAATGTCAGTCTTCTCCCCAGCTAGACTGTGAGCTCCTTGTGGGTAAAGAACTTGTCTACCAATTCTTTTGTAGTGCTTAAGACAGAGCTCTGCACACAGAAAGCCCTCAGTAAATGCCATTGATGGATTGACTGTTGATTTGCCACCTAACAGGATGCAAGCTCCTTCCCCTTTGGTTCACCACAATTGTAAATGCCTCTTGGATATATTAGCTGTGTTGGGTCTGAATGTTGGGATTCAGACCAAACATGTCCCATGTGGGACAAGGACTTTGCCCAACCTGATTAGCTTGCACTGAGAACAGTGCCTGGCACATAGTAAGCACTTAACAAATGCCACTAAAAACAATTTCAAAAAAGGACAATCTCCAAGCTGCTCAGATCATTTAAAAGTAACTACTCAGACTTGGGATTCTTCACACTGTATTAAAAAAAGCACTTTGCAGTCAGCCCTTCAGTTTCCCACCTCTGAATTTGTGCGAAAACAGGGCCACTTAGAGCATCCGTGAACTAATAAGAAAATGATCTGGTAGAGTTAGATACTTAGTTACCTTGTCCCCTCCTACCTCACCTTCTCTGGTGCTAACCTCGATCTCGTCTATCTCGCCACCGACCTCTCTCCCACCTCCTGCCTCTGGAGAGAGGTCGTCTTCCCTCCTCAAATCTGACAGACAATTACTCTCCCCCCTTTCAAAGCCTTACTGAAGGCACATCTCCTCTCAGAGGCCTTCCCTGACTAAGCCCCCTATTTCCTTTTCTCCCTTTGCCTTCTTCATCGCCCTGACTTGCTCCCTTTATTCACCCTGCTTCCAGCCCGACTTATGTACGTATCTGTAATTCTACTTATTTATATTAATATTTATCTCCCCATCTAGTCACTATCTCATTGAGAAGCAGCGTGGC
Organism: Ornithorhynchus anatinus; assembly: GCF_004115215.2. Taxonomy (NCBI): domain Eukaryota; kingdom Metazoa; phylum Chordata; class Mammalia; order Monotremata; family Ornithorhynchidae; genus Ornithorhynchus; species Ornithorhynchus anatinus. The sequence continues at coordinate 172,780,889 of NC_041728.1, read as the reverse complement.
TTAGTGGAAAGAGCCTGGGCGTGGGAGTCAGAGATCGTGGGTTCTAATCCCGGCTCCGCCACTTGTCTGCTGTGTGACCTTGGGCAAGTCACTTAACTTATTTGTGCCTCAGTTACTCATCTGCAAAAATGGGGATTAAAAAATGTGAGCCCCACGTGGGACAATCTGATTATCCTATATCTACCCCAGCGCTTAAAATAGTGCTCTGCACATAGTAAGCGCTTAACAAATGCCATATTTATTTTATTTATTTATTGTGGGCAGGGAGTGCATCTGTTTATTGTTTTAGCATACTCTCCCAAGCACTAAGTACAGTGTTGTGCTCAAAGTAAGCACTCAATAAATTGCTCTTGAATGAACAAATGAATGAATGAATGAATAATGTAACTCTTATTTTCTCCCATCAGCCATTTCTTAGTCTTCTGAGAATTTGATTTCTATTATAAGTCATCAGCCACAATTGTATTCATGAATTTGAATTTGTCATCTTCTCTGTGAAGATATTGAGTGACTTGACCAAGGTCATTCAGCAGACAAGTGGCAGTCAGAATTAGAACCCATGACCTTCCAACTCCCAGGCCTGTGCTCTATCCACTAGGCAATGCTGCTTCCAATTTGAATGTAATGCCTGGGGTAATGAGTTCTAGTTTGTCTAAATCTTTGAATGGATAGTTTTTTTTCTTGCTTTTGATTAGTGTTTAAACTTACTTTTTCGTACTGGTTGGTTCTGACATTTTTTGTCCCTTCTCCCCTGCACCCTGATGGGAGCTCCAGGATCAGAAACTAGTCTTCCCTCGTGTGGAAAGGGCTATGCCCACAAGGTCCAGGAGGTATACAGTCACAGGAATTCTCAGGGAGCGATGAAGCGATCCCTCAAAAAGTGTACACTTTTAAGAAGGAGCACGTTTGACTCTCCTCATTATGGGGTGACGCTGGTGAGAGACTTTTGTAAGAAAAATCGGTGTGGGCAGGGAACGTGTCTGTCAACCCTATTATATTGTACCGTAACAAGTGCTTAGTATGGTGCTCCACACTAGTAAGCACTCAAGGGACTCTAAGCCCGATTACAAAAACATTGAACGTCGTCTTTGCTTGTCAAAAGCTTCTATAGAGATGTGTGCTGAAATGAAGAATGCATCCTCTGTTCTTTGTGAGAGGACATAGAGTCCTCCCACAAGCTGGAGCCCAGCCCATAGTTCATGCAGTGGTTGACTCTTGATTTTCTCTCTCGTAGATATTTATTTGTTCTTCAACTGAAACAAGATATTCTCAGTGGAAAGTAAGTAAAAATTGCCTGGGTTTTCAACTCTTGTTCATTTACTGCACTAGGGAAGTAGGCCACGATTGAATTATGGAATAAGGGAGTCCCGCTGCCTGATTTCTGCATGTTGGGCATCGTCTCTCTTGCTCTTCTTCTTCATAGCTCTAAACTTTGGCTGGCTGACTTTAATAATAATAATAATGTTGGTATTTGTTAAGCGCTTACTATGTGCCGAGCACTGTTCTAAGCGCTGGGGTAGATACAGGGGCACCAGGTTGTCCCATGTGGGGCTCACAGTCTTAATCCCCATTTTACAGATGAGGTAACTGAGGCACCGAGAAGTGAAGTGACTTGCCCAAAGTCACACAGCTGACAAGTGGCTGAGCCGGGATTCGAACCCATGACCTCTGACTCCAAAGCCCGTGCTCTTTCCACTGAGCCACGCTGCTTCTCTAAAAGCTGGAAAAGATAAAATAGTGATCATTAAGGTGCTTTGCACACAGTAAGCATTCAGTAAATGCGATTGGTTGAATGAATGAATATACCCCTCTACTTGCAAAGTCACAGAAGATCTGTCCTGCCTCCTCTAATGGGGGAATGAATGACTGATAAATTGTCAAAACCCCCACTCCCCGAGACATAAAATCCTCTTGAATATAGTGGAAGTTTTTGTCATTGGATGCTTAACTAACTTTCGCTTTGGCCGCAGGTTGGAATGCCCCTTTGATACAGCGGTTCAGTTGGCAGCTTATACCTTGCAAGGTGAGTCATTCATCTTGGGTGGCCTCTCAATCGGTTCCTCTTTACTCTGGGTGGGGACTGAGGAATTTGAAAAGTCAGCGTGTAGCCCTCTAGTCTTTAAAGTCAGTACAGAGATCGTGTCTTCCTACTCTTTTGTGTTGTACTGTCTTCAGCTCTTAGAACATTGCTCTGCACACAGTAGGCACTCCAAAAATACCATCAATTGTTTGACTAAATTAATGTACTGGGCGGCTGCCAGAAACAAAGACTTGTCCAAAAACAGTTGAACATTTACCTCCCAATTCTGAATTACCACTCTTTAAGGTGATATACTTTGTCTTCTTTTCACCCATTCTTTACTGCAGCGGTAAGCTGAAACTATTTTTATCCCGCCAGACATCTGAGGGCTTCAAAAAAAGAAGCATATCTTACACCTGTGAGGGAAAGGGCACATTTAGCTATATAAGAGGGGGTAAAGTTCTTAGTTTTTGTCATTGGGTGGTGAATTTACCATTCATTCATTCAATTGTATTTATTGAGCACTTGCTGTGTGCAGAGCACTTTACTAAGTGCTTGGAAAGTACAGTTCGGCAACAGATAGAGACAGTCCCTACCCAACAACAGACTCACAGTCTAGAAGGGGGAGACAGACAACAAAACAAGTAGACAGGAATCACTACCATCAAAATAGATAAATAGAACCATAGACAAATGTACATCATTAATAAAATAAATAGAGCAATAAATATGTACAAATATTTATACAACTGCTGTTGGGAGGGGAAGGGGGTAGAGCAGAGGGAGGGAGTAGGGGCAATGGGGAGGGGAGGAGGAGCAGAGGGAAAGGGAGGGCTCAGTCTGGGAAGGCCTCCTGGAGGAGGTGAGCTCTCAGTAGGCCTTTGAAGAAGGGAAGAGAGTTAGTTAGGCGGATGTGAGAGAAGGGAGGGAATTCCAGGTCAACGGTAGGACGTGGGCTGGGGTCGACAATGGAACGGTCGGGAGCGAGGCACTGTGAGGAGGTTAGCGGCAGAGGAGGGCAGTGTACGGGCTGAGCTGCAGACAGAGAGAAGGGAGATGAGGTAGAAGGAGGCAAGGGGATGGTGAGCTTTGAAGCCAAGAGTGAGGAGTTTTTATTTCATGTGAAGGTTGATAGCGAAATTGATACCACAAAATAAAAACCTCCTTGCCCTCAGTATATGAGGGCAAATGAAATCTCCATATTGATTTTAGTTTCCAGGTAGTTTGTGCTGCTTTTACTTTTAGGTGTAAATATTTCTGTGAGGTTCCCTGGCATCATAAAGAAACTACCATCTATAACCACAGGCATGTATAGCTCTAGAGTACATCAGGTCTGTATATTTACATTTAAGTTGTGATTTGGAGTATTCCTTCTACAAAATGTAATGAAGGCCAGGTTAGGGGAGCATTCTAGGGATTCTCTCAAGGGTGGGTATAAGAGTTCTTCAGGTCATCAGTTAGGTAGGTAGTTAGAAACTGCAAGATTTACGAGAAAATGTAAGTCCTTTCTTGAGTCCAGTGGTGAATTAATTATGTAGCTAATAGCCATTCCATTTAAAATCATTTTTTAGGACAAATACTTCATATCGGTGTTTGCTCTCTTTGGTCTGCTTCTGCTCCGGAGGGCTCTAATCTAGCTGCTTAGATGACAGGTCTGAGAGATTTATTTAAATCAGCTGGAAACTCAGCTGGCTTTGATTGCATTCCTTTCAGGAAAAAAGCAGGCAGTATTGTGGGAGTAAATTATGAAACTACAAGGCTTCCTTTGTCAGCTCTTTTTTTTCTTTTGGTAGATAAGCCATGAAAAGATGAATTAAAGCTTATTAAGTTCCATTGTGGTCATAACTTTAATAACAGAAAGTATATTTAGCCAAATAAATATGCAAGTTCATAAACCACCACTCGGCACCTCCTTAGATCTATCTAATGGAATTTTGCATTGAATCTTGGAACTTTGCTTATCTCCTGCACAAAATAGCCTAAACCCGTTGAAGAACAGGAGAGTTTAAAAACTGAATCTATTATCCATATTCAAAGATGCTTGTAGAGGGAAAAATTAGATCAGTAATACTGTCATTAAGTGTATTATCTTCTCAAGCCGTGGTATTTTGCTGAATCTACCCAACAATCTCTAGAGATGTAGACAGGGAATGTGTCGGTTATACTGTTGCGTTCTACTGTCCCAAACATGTAGTACAGTGCTCTGCACACAGTAAATGCTCAGTAAATATGATTGATTGAGAGTCATTTTCGATTTAGAGTTGGGGAACTTCCCTAGGAGGTTAGAGGCAGTGATGTAGTTCAGTCTTGGGAGTTCGTACCTTTTCATTACTGTTTATTTGGTCTGCTAATTTAGAACGATGATGGGGAAAGCCAATTTATCCTTTAGAAAAGAAGCATGGGTGAGTGGTTGAGAAAGGGACTTAATTCTTTCGATGAGTCCTTCACTGAATTTTAAGTTTTTTTAAAGAGTATCTGTTAAGCACCTACTATGTGCCAAAAACTGTATGAAGCACTGTGGTAGACACAAGTTAATTAAGTTGGATACAGTCTCTGTCCCACATGATTCTCATAGTCTTAATGCTCATTTTACAGATGAGGCAACTGAGACACCGAGAAGTTGTGATTTGCCCAAAGTCACACAGCAGACAAGTGGTTGAGCCAGGTTTAGAGCCCAGGTCTTCTGACTCCCAGGCCCATGCTTTATCTACTAGGCCATGCTTTCTAAAATGCTTTCAGGTACAAAATCAAGCAAGGGGCACTACTGCATTTAAAATTAGAGCAGCAATAAGAAATCTGTGTGCAATGTTATCAATCAATAGCATTTTCTACTAAGGGTAGAGCACTGTACTGAAAAGTTGGGAAAGTACAGTAGAATTTGAAGGCTCAATCCCTGCTTGTGGATCTTCTAATCTGGCAGGGGTGACAGAAATGATTTAGAGATAGGAGGAAAAAGAGAAGAGGCAAATGGATTTTGAATGAATAAGTGCTTACTAGTATAGAGCTGGTACACTGAGCTGTGAGTGCTCTACGTCACCTTGTCCCTTCCTACCTCTCCTCGCTTCTCGCTTTCCACTGCCCACCCCGCACGCTCCGCTCCTCTGCCACCCACCTCCTCACCATCCCCCGTTCTCACCTATCCCGCCGTCGACCCCTGGGCCACGTCCTCCGGCGGTCCTGGAACACCCTCCCTCCTCACCTCCGCCAAACTAATTATCTTCCCCTCTTCAAAGCCCTACTGAGAGCTCGCCTCCTCCAAGAGGCCTTCCCAGACTGAGCTTCCCCTTTTCCCTCTGCTCCTTCTGCTGCCACTCTGACCCCCTCTTCACCTCTCCTCAGCTAAGCTCCCCTTTTCCCCCCCTTTCCCTCTGCTCCTCCCCCTCTCCCTTCCCCTACCCTCAGCACTGTGCTCGTCCGCTCATTTGTATATATTTGTATTACCCTATTTATTTTGTTAATGAGATGTACATCCCCTTGATTCTATTTATTGCTATTGTTTTTGTCTTTCTCCCCCAATTAGACTGTAAGCCCATCAATGGGCAGGGCCTGTCTCTATCTGTTGCCGATTTGTACATTCCAAGCACTTAGTACAGTGCTCTGCACATAGTAAGCGCTCAATAAATACTATTGAAACTGGCAAAATGATGGCAAATTTGTACATTTGGTATTGGCTAGGGATTGTTCTCTAATGGTGGTTTGTATTAAAAAAGAATAGCCTAACATGCTTGCCTCGCCCTGAAGTAGATGAGGTTGGCTCACAGAGTCTGGAATAAGGTGATTTTTACCCAGTATAATTTTATGTCATTCTTGCATTTGTAGCGGAACTCGGAGACTATGACCCGGCCGAGCACGTCCCTGACCTTGTTTCGGAGTTCAGGTTTGTGCCTACTCAGACCGAAGAGATGGAACTAGCTATCTTTGAGAAATGGAAGGAGTACAGGTAACGCTTCCCTTTCTCCAGTGCCATGAATGTAGGCAAAATGATAATTTCCTAATTTTCTTTGGCTTGAGAGGTCATTTTTCTTCACTCATTTCAGGAGTCAAACTCCAGCCCAAGCTGAAACCAACTATCTGAACAAAGCCAAGTGGCTGGAAATGTACGGGGTGGATATGCACGTGGTTAAGGTAAGCCAAGGTCTTGGGAGATGCCTTGGTTGGTCTTATTTTTTGAGCTCGTACCATGTGCAGGACAATGTACTAAGTGCTTGGGAGAGTACAGTAGAACAAGGTAATGACACATTCCCTGCCCACAGTGAGTTTACAGTCTAGAAGACTCTCCCCATTTACCGCCTCCCTATCCACCCACACAAGATTTCCAGTTGATGAAAATGTTTTTAACATCTGAGAACGAATGAGGTAAATAGCTCACCCACAATAAAGAGATCAAGTGTTAGGTAAACTGAGGCATGGTGTGTGTAGGGTGGTTGAAGGTATGTTTGGATGAGATACTGTTTGTCTACAGGAAGAAATTAGGTTTTAAATTCAACAGGTTCCAGATTTAGAAGACGAGGCAAACCTTTGCATGGTTAAGACCATTTCATAGATTGCATATGAAGCAACAGAGACCAGAAGGAAAGTTGAAAGAAGGTATGAGGGTACCTGAATATTCCCAAGAGGGCTAATTTTTTCTATTAACAGAAGTTGAAAAAAGCTGCCATTTGTCACTCATACAACTTAAATGTGTTTCTCAGTTTGGGATTTTGCTCTTTTTAAAAATGAAAACAAAAACACCTCAATGTTTTTTCTAAGTCCAAAGAAGAATTTGCAACAATAGCAGCTAGGATTTTGTAGGGTGTTGTTTCATGCTTAAATGCTTTTTATGACAATGTTATATTAAGTAGAATCTCTTTGCAAAAGAAGTGGAAATAGGATAGGAGAGGAGTTGACTGGAATGTGGAGGGTGTCACCGTTTTGTTGAAAGATAATTTGTAGCCAGTTCATTACAGTGGGCATAACTTGTATATTTTTTTTCCCTCACTCTATGTTTTGAAAACTTTCATCATTTAATAGTAGTAGTCCTAATACTACCTATTAAATGTGTATTATATGCCAAGCACCGTACTAAGTCCTCTCATAGTTTCCAGTTCTCTACCAGTCTCGACTACGGGAGGGAGAGTCAAACAGCGGCTTTTCCATTCCTAGCTTGGGCAGTAGCTAGCGAGTGGAAGGCAACCTGCTACAAGACAAAACTCACCTGTAATGGGCAGCAGCAGCATGGGAGAGAGTCGAGGGTGGAGACTAACGTTAACTGCGCTGAAGAAGGCATTGGTAAACCACTTAACGTATTTTTACCAAGAAAACTATATAGATACACTATCAGAACGATTGCAAATGGAGGTGGGGCTTCCTGGGAGAGAGGTGTCCGACAGCATAAGACGACAAGACCATACTAAGTTCTCAGGATGAAGTACACAGTTGATATTCTAACACAGTCCCTTGCTCAAGGGCCTTGCAGGGGAGAGGGTTGTTGATTGACACATAAGGATAGACAAAGCAAAATAGAAAAGATGAAGATGATGATAAAAGTAAAAGGCACAGCAGGATTTCCAGCTCCTCACAGCTCAGACCAGCAGTCACCGAAGTCACAGCTGTGGCCCCAAGTGGTGACCTTTTCAGGAGTCTAAAAGTTGAGAAGACCTCACCCGGTCACTGCTTGTGTCCCTCACAGGCCACGGCAGCCAGGGCTGATGGGAGTCTGGGTGGCGTGGTGGAGGGTGTCCTGAAAGTCGGGTGTAATAACCGGAGCCGGAGAGGGCTCCCACTGGATCAGGGGCTACTGGGAGTTTCCATGGTCTGGGAAAGGGGCAGCTTCTCCCTTATGCAGTGGGCCCTGAAGGTCCCCTGCCAGCATTTAGCAGTGTTTCCTATACTGGTGCTTGATGGGATACGTAGCAGCTAAATAAAATCGGAATCGATTTCTGTTAAATAGGCCCGAGATGGGAATGATTATAGCCTTGGACTAACCCCAACCGGCGTTCTCGTGTTTGAAGGAGAAACCAAAATTGGATTATTTTTCTGGTAAGTACGATTGTGATGGAAGTTTAAATCATTTCCTCCATTCTGTTTTCCTTTGGGGGGTTACAGTACTGAATGTTTTTCAGGGGCCATGGCTGGGTTATTGTTACTATTGTTATTTGTGGTGTTATTATCATCATTGTGATTATTATCATGGTATTTAAGCTCTAGGTGCCAAATTCCATGTTAAACACTAGGGTAGGTACATAATGTCCCACAAAGGGCTCACAATCTAAGACGTAGTTGACAGGAATTTTATCACGAGATCACACGACAGGCCCGTGGAAACTAGATGAATCCCCATGAGCTCTCCAGTAGACTACACTACCTGATTTGATTGGTAAAGGAACTGAGGGTGAAGGAAGAGGCTTAGCATTAGTTGCTTCTAAGCCATTAGGGCCACCAACGGCCTCTCGAGCCCTACTCCAGGACCAGCAGTAGCCCTTGCCAAGGGCGGCTACCACCTGGAGCAAACCGGAGGCCCCGTGGAGGTGTGTCAGTCCCTGCCAGGTCTGCCAAACTAAGTCCCGCACTAAACAAGTTCAGTAGGAACGGAAGGGCAGAGAAAATTCCCGCTGAGCCCAGTGAAGGTGCACATTTCCTGACTCACCACACCCTTACCATCCCAACCCTGGGACAGGCTCACCGCCCTCCACCATCTTGCTCTGAGCAACCACCCCAGCCCAACCAAACAAGCAAAGGCCTGGGAGTCGGAAGGACCTGGGTTCTAATTCTGGCTCTGCCACTTGTCTGCTGAGTGGGCAAGTCACTTCACTTCTCTGGGCCCCAGTTACCTCATTTATAAAATGGGGATTGACTGGGAGCTCCATGTGGGACGGGGACTGTGTCCAACCTGATTAGCTTTTACCTACCCCAATTCTTAGAACAGTGCCTGGCACATAGTAAGTGCTCAACAGATGCCATTAAAAAAAAAGGGGTTCCACATCTTGGTACAGGTTCCCCTCCCTTGCCCCCAGCCCTCTCCACTGCCGCCTTTAGATCCTGGTGGAAGGGTCTGACACACTGGTGTTCCCATTGAACTTGCTAAATTTGGGACCCAGTTAGACAGGGCTGCTCAAGCTGCCATCTAACAGCCCTGGTATTCTTTAATGCCCAAGAATTGAGCAAGATAGATAGCAAGTAAACCTCACAATATGGGGACATTTCACACAATGAAGTTAAAGGCTGTTTTGTGGTATTTGCTCATCCCACAAACAGGATGGGAGTGGATGTGATCTTCATGAAACTTGAACATAGTTAATTTCAAACATTGGACACCTACTGACAGTCCCAAAATTCGAATAGCTGTGGAGAAGCCGCATGGCCTAGTGGAAAGAGCATGGGCCTGCTGAGTGACCTTGGACAAGATACAACTTCTCTATGCCTCTGCTCCCTCATCTGCAAAATGGGGATTCAGTACCTGTTCTCTCCTACATACAGTGAGCTCCCTGTGGTACTTGTTGATCTTGTATCTATCCAAGTGCTTAGTACAGTGCTAAACACATAATAAGTGCTTAACAAATATCCCAATTATTAGCCATGGGTGGAATTTTACAATGTTGACTCCCAGACTCTTAGAGTCTTTACACATTTCTAATCTGTTTATTCTTCCGGTATTATTTGTAGGCCTAAGATAACCCGATTGGACTTCAAGAAGAACAAGCTAACTCTGGTCGTTGTAGAGGATGATGAGCAGGTAGGAGAAAACTATTAGCAGGTTTACTTTTTCTTCAGCTCCACTTAGAAGCGGATGTCTCTCTGTTGGATATACTGTACTAAGGCCGAAACCAAGCTTGAGAAGTTAGTTAATACTCTCCATCAAGCCCAAGGCAGAAATGATCATGAGCCACCCCAGAAAGATTGTCGCCATCTAACATCCTCCAGCGGAGATTCTATAACTGCCCATTGACCCCCAATTCAGGGCTTTTTCTGTGAGATGCCCAGGATGACTTATTTAAGTGGCTTCTATCAGTAAAGAGAAAATGACTAAACAGTAGGAGATTTCTTGTCTGGTTTTCTTCAACAGGAAGACTTTCTCCATTCTTGGAGTTTCAGCTTCCCAACCTTCTTATTCCCCCAATTCCCTCTCCCCAAGTGTATCAGAGTTATCAGTTGATCTTGGCATATGATAGAGACACCCAGATGTTTCTGAAATATCTGTCTTTGTGGAGAGGGAGCCATTTTCGGCACCAGAACCAACCAATTCCCCTGAATACAATCCACCACTAAATCGTGCAGTTCGGAAATAATTTTCTCTTTAACGAGGACACTGCGTTGCAAGGATTCATCGGGAAATCTTTTTACTGTGGAGTGTTATGAAATCCCAAATAGTGACAGTGACTACATGTATATTTGTAATTTTTCCTTTGCTGGATGAGAGGGGAATTGTCCAGGCAGCAATTTACCTTTCTTTAAGAGCAAAGTCACTTTTTTGGTTGATGGGTAGGGAGAAGGACACGTTTTCTTAAGCCACCCCAAAGCTCCATTTGAGGTTTTGGAGAATCTGAGGTTCATTTGCTTCTAGAACAAATGATCTGAAATGATAGTTGGAAGAATGAGTGGAGAGTTAGCAATTTAGTTCTTAAAGTGAGACTTGTCATTAGCACTGCTCCTCTTAGCCTATTCAGGAGTTTTGAGGTATGTTGTGCATTTTGATTATTTTTTGAGCCTAGATTAGTGGTCTTGTTTCTGGTTCACTGACTTTGAAGTATTCATACTCTGTATTTAAAACCTTCAAATTCGTTAGACTCAGTTGTGGGTCCCCCCCTGCTCTCCGTCTACACCCACTCCCTTGGAGAACACATTCATTCCCACGGCTTCAACTGCTTTCTCTATCTGGATGATTCCCAGATCTGCCAGACCAACTCCACCCCTGACTTCTCTCCTTCTCTGAAGTTTCGTATTTCCTCATTCTTTCATTCAGTTGTATTTATTAAGCACTTACTGTGTGCAGACAGCTCTACTTGGATGTTCCGCCGAGCAAAACAGAAGTCCTCATCTTCCCACATAAACCTTGTCTTTACACTGTCTTTCCCATTACTGTAGACAGCGCCACTGTCCTCCCTATATCACAAGCCCATATCCTTGGCATTAACTTCAATTCATTTCTCATTCAACCTACATTTTCAGTGTTGCAAAATCCTGTCAGTTCTACCTTCACAACATCCCTAAAACCTTCCCTTTCCTTTACATCTGAACTGCCATGCTCATCCAAGTACTTATATCCCACCTTGACTACTGCAGCAATTTTCTTGGTTGATCTCCCTACCTCTTGTCTCTCCTCACTCCAGTCCTTACTTCACTCAGCTGCCCAGATTGTTTCTAAAATAATGTTCAGTCCATGTCTCCCCGCTCCTCAGAACGCTTCAGTGGTGGCCCATCCACCTCCACATCTAACAGAAACTCCTTACCGTTAGCTTTAAAGCACTCAATCAGCTTGTCTCCTCCCATGCACTTCACTCTGATTTGCTCCTTTTATTCATCACCCCCACCATCACACAGCACTTCATATACCTATCTGTAATCTTATTTATGTATATTAATGTCTGTGTCCCCCTTTAGATTGTAAGGTCATCATGGGCAGGGCATGTGTCTGTTAAATTGAACTCAAACAAGTGCTTAGTACAGTGCTCTGTATTCATTTATTCATTCAATCATATTTATTGAGCACTTACTGTGTGCAGAGCACTATACTAAGCACTTGGGAAAGTACAATGCAATAAACGTTCAGTAAATACGACTGACTGATTAATGCCAACTTACTCACTGTACCTCGATCTCGTCTCTCTCACTCCCATCTCCTTGTCCATGTCCTCCATCTGGCCTGGAACCCCCTCCCGCTTCATATACAAAGTACCACTCTTCACCTTCAAAGGTTTAATAAAATGACGTCTTGTCCAAGCGGCCTTCCCCGTCTAAGCCCCCATTTCCCCTACTTCCTCTCCCTTCTGCCTCACCAGTTGCACCTTAACTTCTAAGCACTGGATATTCATCCCACCCTCAGCCCCACCACAATTATCTGTATGTACTTGTAATTATTTTAATGTCTGTCTCCCCCCCAGGTAGAAAGCTCATAGTGGGTGTGGAAGTGTCTCTCAATTCTGTTGTATTGTATTCTCTCAAGCATTTAGTTCAGTGGTCTACGCACACCAAATGCTCAATAAATGCCATTGATTGATTGGTTGATTGCAAGTACCAAGCCATGACTTGCAAATCATATTAAGGAGCAAGCGTGACAGCCAAAGAGATGCAGGTCTGGGCAGATGGCCACAAAACTCAGAACCATCTACAAGTAATTTCATTTGCCTTAATTCAGAACAGACCTCAGCTTGGTGTTAGCCGGTTGGCTCTCCCTCCTGCTCTTTTATCTTTCCCCGCTCACTCGTCCAAGAGAGGATGAGCAGGAGAAAAAATGAAACTGAAATTTTCAACCATTTTTGCTCTTTATTAGCAGCTCGGTTAGTAGCTGTTTTATTTTTCCACCACTTCCTTTTTAAAGTGGAGGTAGAATTTGAAATCAAGTTGCCTGGTATTGGCCCCCACATGCATATACGTCTCTGAACTCGCTGTACCTCCATCTCATCTCTCTCACTGCCGTTCCCTTGCCCACATCCTTCCTCTGGCCTGCAACTCCGTCCTTCTTCTTATACAGATCACCAGTCTCCCCACCTTCAAACCCATTATTAAAATCACGTTTTCTCTAGAGGCCTTCCCCGCTTGCGCCCCCCTCACTTCCCCTACTTCTTGTCCCTTCTGCGCCACCAATGCCCCGTACTTGAGGAGAGGTAGGAGTTGCTGTATTCATTCATTCAATCGTATTTATTGAGCGCTTACTGTGTGCAGAGCCCTGAACTAAGCCCTTGGGAGAGTACAATTTAACAAACACGTACCCTGCCCACAGTAGGCTGTAGGCCACCCCAGGGCCAAGAGGCGATTTCTCCGACCTGCAGATGGCATTTTCTCTCCTCCCGTGGGGCACCGGGAGAAAGAGAGAGAGAGCTGGAGGCCAGAGTGGGGATGTTGGGGTGGAGAGTGGTGCCTCGATACTGATATATGTATGATATGGCATTCTGTACAAAACCAAACTGACTTAGTAGTTCTCTAAATTAGGGGCTTTGCAGACTTGTTGGCTGGCTTGCCTTAGAGAAAATGGAACTCTGGACTTTTGCAGTTGGACAGAGCTCTCAAGTGCTTTAAGGTGTATGGGGCACAATATTATGTGCTCAGTACTTAGAACAGGGCTTGGCACATAGTAAGTGCTTAACAAATACCATCATTATTATTATCATCATTGAGAGGGTACAGTACAATAGAGGAGGTAGACGTGATCCTTGCCCACAAAAAGCTTATGATTGAAAGTTGTCTTGGTAATGTGTGAAAACTGTTTTTGTTGTTCTGGTCATCAAAGTGACTTCATCTTATATCGGGTTCCTGGGGGCAAGACAGGGTTTGCTTTGTTCTTCCCCCTTCAGTCAGTCAATCGTATTTACTGACTGACTTCCCCTTCTCAATTAGGATCTTAAAACATCCCAGGCCATGTTTCTCCATTAAGAAATGACTGTAGAAAACGAACAAAGCAGCTATGTGAGTGTAAAAATTTATCTGTAGCAAAAATAGCCCATCCCAAACAGTGTGATTGAGAGAAGGCATATTTCTATTTAGCCTTTGACCACTGGACACAAGTGGTCCTTCTCGTTCAGCCATCTGTGCCAAGCATAGTTTTGTTAAGCGTCTGGTCTAAGTAAGAACTCTCTACTTGAAGTGATGGAAAAACTCTTGGCAGGAGGTCGATCTCACACTGGCCCAGAATGGCATAGTCACGATGGTAAATTTGGCCAACAGAAGCTTGGGATGAAACCAAATTTATCACAGATGGCTACTTCCTGGGTTAAAGTTTGCAATTCGGCATCCAGATTCAGAGCCCTCCCGGTAATCACTCAAGTTGATTTATCATTTTGTTTCCAGGGCAAAGAGCAGGAGCACACGTTTGTCTTTAGGCTGGAGCATCCAAAAGCGTGCAAACACTTGTGGAAATGTGCCGTGGAGCATCATGCTTTCTTCCGCCTCCGGGGGCCAGTCCAGAAGAGCTCCAGTCGGTCCGGGTTTATCCGACTGGGATCGCGGTTCAGATACAGGTCCGGTTTCTGCTCCGTCCGCTCACGTTCTCGCTCCTGCATCACCTCGGTGGGAGTGGAAAGCCAGAATGTAGAAAATGGGATTTATTTCGTAGCTCTGATTTTTGTTTAGGAGCAGGTAGAAGAATCAGAAGGCTACAAACAGCTTTGAAGATATTATTAGAATCAGATGAAATACCCATCGAAATAGCTATTATCAATATTTTGGTATTTGTTGAGCATTTACTATGTGTCAAGCACCGTTGTAAGCGTTGATGTAGACACGTGTTAATCAGGTTGAACACAGTCCCTGTCCCACCTAGGGCTGCAGTCTAAATTGTGGGGAGGACAGATATTGTTTCTCCATTTTAGTAAAAATAATTGTGGCATTTATTAAGTACTTACTATGTGTCAAACACTGTTATAAGCACTGGAGAAGGTACAAGATAAGGCAGATACGGTCCCAGTCTCCAACAGGGGTCACAATCTAAATTGAAAGGAAAACAGGTGTTTCGTACCCATTTCACAGATGAGGAAGCTGGGGCACAGAGAAGTGAAGTGACTTGCCCAAGGTCACACAGCTGGCAAGGGGTACAACCAGAACTAGAACCCAGGTCCTCTGACTCCGAGCCCCATTCTGCATCCATTAGGCCATGCTGTTCCTAGGGATTTAAGAACCCTACTTTTCACTTTCTGTGGGGGCTCCGGTCCTGTAATCAAACTATCAACCGCGGCCATATTTATTGTGCACTTAATAAAAGAACTGTGGTTTAATGTTTCCTCCTTTGAGTTCATTGAAGAGGAAGAGAGAGAAAACCATTTATTTCCTTGTTCTGAAAAGTTTAATCTGAAATGTTTAATCTGAAATGTATTACAGAACTGTGAAAAAGAAAGCAGTGGTGGTAGGAATCTAGTTTGTACACCGCCCTTTCTCTTGCATCTAGTGCTGGAAAGATGTGATGGGGCAGAGGGTCTGCAGGGCCTCTAATTGTCTCTGAGTGGTACAGCAAAAACATCAGCAGCAAAACAAAATAGAGAGGCAGTGTGGTTTAGCCCAAAGAGCACAGGCCTGGGAGAGAAGCAACGTGGTTTAGTGGAAAGATCCCGAGCTTGGGAGTCGGAGGATGTGGGTTCTAATCCTGGCTCCGCCACTTGTCTGCTGTGTGACTTTGGGTAAGCGACTTAACTTCTCTATGCCTGGTACCTCATCTTTAACATGGGGATTAAGTCTGTGAGCTCCTAGCAGGACAACCTGATTACCTTATATCCACCCCAGCACTTAGAATGGTGCTTGGCACATAGTAAGTGCATAACAAATACCATCATCATTATTAATATCATTATTAGAGGGACCTGGGTCCTGATCCCGGCTCTGCCACTTGCCTGCCGTGTGACGTCAGGCAAGTCCCCTAACTTCTAAGTGCCTCAGTTTCCTCATTTATAAATTAGGGATTCATTCCCTGTTCTCCCTCCTACTTAAATTGGGGAGCCCTGCAAGAATAGGAATGTTGTCCAACTTGATTAGCCTGTACCTATCCCAGCACTTAAGAAGTGCCACAATGGTTATTTTTATTATCACTGCTGGAGCATTCCTTCAGTCATATTCAATCACATTTATGAAGAGCTTACTGTATGCAGAGCACTGTTCGAAACCCTTAGCACAAAGCTTGTCTCCTCCACATCTGAGTCTTTGGTCGAGCCTATTCCCAGGGATTGAGCCCTGAGATTTGTGTAAAGTGTCAACCCTTAGGAAAATGAGTGCAGTGGAGGCTTCCAACTTGTTGGCTTATTGGCCCCCAATGGACTAGTAATAATAATAATAATAATAGTGTAATTTAAGTGCATACTATGTGCCAAGCACTGTACTGAGCACTGTGGAGGATACAAGCAAATTGGGTTGGGCATGGTCCCTGTCCCACATGGAGCTCAAAGTCTGAATACACCATTTTACAGATGAGGGAACTAAAACCCAGAAAAGTGAAGTGACTTACCCAAGGTCACGCAGCAGACAAGCAGCAGGGTCCAGGATTAGAGCCCAAGTACTCTTGATGCCCAGGCTCTATCCTCTAAGCCTCACTTCTTCTCTATTCAGGATTGTTTCGGCACTGAGGTTTAAACAAGTTGACTGTAGGGTGAAGTTTGGTAGTTAATTAAGCACAAATGCTTGACTGAAATTATCTTGAAACTAAAGACTATCTTAGTTGCTTGTATTGTGTCTTTCTGAACGAAGAATCTAATGTCATCAGGCTCCTTAATTTACCTTCCTTCATTTTAGTGGGAAAACTGAGTATCAAACCACAAAAACCAACAAAGCAAGACGGTCGACCTCCTTTGAAAGAAGACCCAGCAAACGGTATTCCCGGCGGACTCTACAGATGAGAGGTGAGAGGTTACCATGGTTCCGTGGTGTCCTCTAGACTGTAAGCTCCTTGTGTTCAGGGAACGTGTCTACCAACTCTTGTTATGTACTCTTCCATGCGCTTAGTACAGTGCTCTGCACACAGTAAGCACTCAGCACCATTGATTGATTGCTACCACCGTGGAGCCTTTTCGGTTCATTGCGTTGATTTAAAATCTGCATGTGGGCAAACGATTTTGATTGTGTCCTGTTATCCCCGAAATAGCCTTCCGTTATGATGGGCTGTGCCCTGGGCCTCTCTGAGGGAGGTCCACTCACCCATGAAGTTGGAGAGGGTGACCATGAAGCCTCCCATCAGAAACCAGAGTTTCAGGACCAAAAACGGGCACCAGTGGAATTGATTAAGGGATTAATGGCTAGCACGCTCTCTCAACCTTGCCAGTGGTGTTCCCTCTGAGACCTGGATCGATCAATCAGTCGTATTTATTGAGCCCTTACTATGTGCAAAGTATAATACTAAGCAGTTGGATAGGTACACTACCACAGAGTTAGTAGATGCAATCCCTGTCCTCAAGGAGTTTATAGTCTTTAGGATTGTAATAATAATAACGATGGTTTTTGTTAAGTGCTTACTATGTACCAGGCACTGTACTAAGCCCTGGGGTGGATATAAGCAGATTAAATTGGACACCGTCCCTATCCCATGTGAGGCTCACAGTCTCAATCCCCATTTTACAAATGCAGTAATTGAGGCACCAAGAAGTGAAGTGACGTGCCCAAAGTCACAGAAGACAGGTGGTAGAGCCCAGATTAAAACCCATGACCCGAATCACAGGCCCTTGCTCTATCCACTCTGCCGTGCTGCTCCTCCTATTTGTGTCTGGTGGGGCAGGGAGGCAAGGGGTTGAGATTGAGCCTGCTTCGTTTATCGATGGAGTTTCTTAATGCTTGATCTAGTTCTTGTTTTCAAAGGGAATGATTGCAAATGATTTCATTTTGATGGGCAGGAAAATGCTGTACTGATAATGAGGCTGATTGGATACTGACTGTCTCTGGTTTTT
Organism: Ornithorhynchus anatinus; assembly: GCF_004115215.2. Taxonomy (NCBI): domain Eukaryota; kingdom Metazoa; phylum Chordata; class Mammalia; order Monotremata; family Ornithorhynchidae; genus Ornithorhynchus; species Ornithorhynchus anatinus. Next base: position 172,763,321 of record NC_041728.1, on the reverse strand, counting down.
TTTTTTTTGGTTTTTTATCTTTTGCAGCAAACGCAGCTAAACTGGAAGAAGCCAGGTGAGCAGTGACCTCTCAGTTTTCCTTTCAGCAGTTGAGTTTGGAATTGGAGGGTGCTGCCATGGAGACCGAGTGATGGAGAAATACGGTTGCATCAGACTTTAGTTAGAAGATAGAAGCAGCAGTCAGAAGCAGTGTGGCCTAGTGGAAAGAATGTGGGCCAGGGAGTCAGAGGACCTGGGTTCTAATCCAGTCTCCATAATTTGTCTGCTGTATGGCCTTAGGCAAGTCATTAACTTTTCTGGTCCTCAGTTACCTCATCTGTAAAATAGGGATTAAATCCTCCTCCTTATACTGTGAGTCCCATGTGGGTCAGGGACTGTGTCTAACCTGATTATCTTGTGTCTATCCTAGTGTTTAGCACAGTGCCTGGCACATAGTAAGTGCCTAAGAATACCATAAAAAAACCCCAAAACCTTAAGGAATCGTAATGGATTCATTCATTCAGTTGTATTTATTGAGCACTTACAGTGTGCAGAGCACTGAACTAAGCACTTGGAAAATACAGTTCAGCAACAAATAGAGACAACCCCTGCCCACAACGGGCTCACAGTCTAAAAGATGTCCAGTCGAATTTGGATACTTAACGTAAAACAGTAGAAAACAGAAAACTCTCAGTAAATACCATTAATGAGTAAGGAAACTCAACAAACTGATATATCTGGATCAGCCCAAACTGTAAGCTCAGTGTAGGCAGGGAATGTATCTGTTTGTCATTGTATTGTACTCTCCCAAGCACTCATTACAGTGCTCAGCGCACAGTAAGTACAGTTGACAGACTGACTACAAGGGCCAATTCTTCCCTTACAGGTAAATAATCAACCAGTGGCATTTACTGAGCACTTACTGTGTTCAGAGCACGATACTAAGTGATTGGGGAAGTGCAGTCCAATAGTCTTGGAAAACGTGATCCCTGCTCAGAGCATACAGCCTACAGGGTGAAGGAGTTTTCCGCTCAGAGATCTCCCTGGGAAATGGGGAAAGGGCTAGTAAAATCAGGGGAATGGACCATCATTCCATATAAATTCCCCCTAAGGATTCTTAGCAAGGTCTCTGTCTCCTCAAAAGGTAAGGCAAGGCAACCGGTTGAGGCTTTCTGCTACTCCGATGGCTGAGCTGTTGTTCCCAGGAACTGTTTGTCCGTGGGGCTAAGGTCAACATAACTGGATCTCCTAGTTCTAGGCAAACATTGCTTTGGCCTCATACTTAAATTCATACCCAAGCCAAAATTCTTTAAAGGCCAGAGCTTAAAAAATTTAAAGGTACCTGGGGGCCATTGCTTTAAACTCCTTCCTACCTAATTTGGATGTACGGTCTGATGGTCTACCTGAGCACCCCCCCATTCGTGGGTTCTGATCCTGGCTCCATCACTTACCAGCTATATGACCTTGGACAAGTCTCTTCCCTGAGCCACAGTTCCCTCAGGTGCACGTTGAGGATTCAATACCTGTACTCTCTCCTACTTAAAGTGATTATCTTGCATTTACCCCAGTGCTTAGTAACAGTACTTGTCACGAACCAAATGCTTAATAAATAGCGCATTCATTACTATTATGATTATTTTCAATATTATTATTTTATCCAAAGGAAGCAGAGTGGCCTAGTAGAAGAAGTACAGGCCTGGAAGTCAGAGGTCCCGGGTTTTAATCCTGGCTCTGCCACCTGTCTTCTCTATGACCTTGGGCATGTTACTTCACTTCACTGTACCACAGTTTACTCATCTGTAAAATGGGGACTCAATCCTACTCCCTGTGACTGAGACTGTGATCCCCATGTGGGACATGGATTGTGTCTAACCTGATTATCTTGTACCTACCCCAGCATTTAGTTCAGTGCATGGTACCTAGTAAGTGCTGAAAAAGCACTGTAATTATTCTTTTTATGATTATTGTTGTTGCTGTTATTATTATCCAAGCCACACCATTCAACGAACTGCCGAGGTACATTTTTTAGACTGAAAAAGTACAACTCGTCAGAGAAACAGGAATGAGAAGCCACAATGAAAAGTAAAGCCTATCGGGTGAAATGACTTAAACCTTATTTTCATTTTGAAAAAGAGGTTGGGGCTGGGGGAGAAACAGCTCATTATTCTAAAAGAACATAAATAAACTTAGGGGAAATTAGGTTTTTAAATTTGAAAAGTTAGGCAGTTGGGACAAACATAGCTTGCCTGGCTGAGCACCACTTATAACTCAGGAGAGAAAACTACTTAGGGTAAGGTAATAATTGTGGTCATGGTTTTCAGTTTGCTTGTTGCCTCATCTATGCAGCAGAGAGATAAAACTGAGAATTTTAAGGAACGTGAGGGTATAGAATAGGAAACTCAGAGAAAAATAAGATCCTGTGAGGGAGAAAGATGTAGCTTATTTTAACATCTGCACCCTGGCTAAAATTGTAAGTCCCTTATGGCAGGGTGTCTATTGTGATACCATCCCTTGATGGTATTGTGTCTATTTACTCTATTTCATTCATCCAGATGCTTAGTACAGTGCTCTGCACACAGTGTTCGATGAGATGATTGATCAGGGAGGAGAAAGCTGGACAAGGGGTAGAGTGGGAATGGCAAAAACTATTGCTAAGAAAAATGAGCTACATTTTAGAATAAGTCAAAGTGTAATAGGGGTTTTAAGAGCCATATCTGAGTCCACGTTTTAGAGAGGTTATGATACCTATGTGGAGAAGCAGCGTGCCCAAGTGGAAAGAGCCAGGGCATGGAAGTCAGAGAAACTGGGTTCTAATCCCACTCCGTCAGTGGCTAATTGTGTCACCATGGGCAAGTGACTTCACATGTGCCTCAGTTTCCCCAAGTGGAAAGTGAAAGTGGGGATTCAGTACCTCTTCTCCCTTCTACTTAGACTGTAAGCTCTCTGTGTGACAGGGACTGTGTTCAACTTGATTAGTTTGTATGTCCCCAGAGCTTAGAACAGTGCTTGACACATAGTAAATGCTTCACAATACTGTAGTCATAATACACAGATGAACTGGGAGGTGAGTAACCTGCTTTGGGGAATGAGGAATGCTGGCAGCTTTGTTGGCAATGATAAAGTCAAAAGAGGCCAAGCATTCTGCCTTTCTCCTTTCCTGGCTCAGCAACCCTCTGTGAATGGAACCTTCCCCCCACCCTGGGTTTTTCTCGTGTTGGTGTTGGAGATCGATGGGCTCTGTCCGCCACCTTTCTGAAGCTGCCCAGCCGGACAGCGCTCGTTGAGCAGGGCCAAGTCTGGCCTCTCTTGTTTGCTCATGGATGAGGAATGTTCTTCTAACACAAACACATACACACACACACACACATTCCTGTGTCTGTTTTTGCCTTTGCCAATATGGGCTCCTTATGCCTTGTGGGTGGTGAGAGTTTCGGAGTAGGTAGAACTCTGGCACTTGGGGAAGATGGAAAGTTTTGGAGGTTGGCAGGAGGTATGGCAGGGAGGGATTCAAGCAAGAAAATACACGGTAGGAGAGAAGTGGTTTTAATTGAACTAAGTCATTTATAACCTTAGCCTTAATAAATCTAGATATAGTATTTCTACAGTGGCACTGCCTGGGCCTCTGGAGTGCTACCTCCCTTCCACTGTGAATGCCTAGGAGTAGAAATTGTGACCAGTCACTCAGTGATATTTATTGAACTATTTTTTTTCCCTGGTATTTGACACGTGCTTACTGTGGGGCCAGGCACTGTTCTAAGCACTAGGAGAAATACAAGATAATCAGGGTGAACACAGACCCTGTGAATCTACATGGGGCTCAGTCTAAATTGGAGGCAGGATGATTTAATTCCTGCTTTACAGATGAGGGAACTGAGGCCCAGAGAAACGAAGTGATTTGCTCAAGGTCACAAAGCAAACAAGTGACAGAGCAGGGCGTAGAATCTAGGTCCTCCGACTCCCAGGCCTGAAGCTCTTTCCACTAGGCCACGCTGCTTTCCTGCACCGTACTAAGAGATTGAGAATTCAATAACATAGGAAAACATGATCCATCTCCTCCAGTCTAGTACGGCAGGGGCGAGGCGGGGGTGGTTAAAGGACGAGGAATACAGCTAAATTTAACCCTCCCCCCAGTGTAGACTTGCATTTCCTGCTCTTGGGTAACAGGGAACTGGGGACACTCAAATGTGTTGAAAAGTGGAGAGAGAGAGTATAGAGTCTAAAAGGGCATCTATCAACAGTATTAATTGAGTGCTTACTAAGTGCGGAACACTGTATTAAGCGCTTGGGGGAGTTGAGTGCAACAAAATTAGGAAACAATTCCTGCCCTCAAGGAACTTCCTGCCTAGAGATGGAGCTTATAGTCATATATCAGAAGTAAAAGACTCAGTCCCCGCCCTTGAAGAGTTTACAGTCTCCTGGGGAAGATAGTATATATAAGGGTGAATAAAGGGTGCATATCCAAATGAAAGAGTGATGCAGAAGGGAATGAGAAAAGAATGAGTCTTTGCCTCAGGTACACGCACAAATTTTCACTTTTGCTTCTGGAGACTAGAAGAGAATTTAAAATGAAAAGAGCAGAATTAGAATCTGAATAAATGCTTTAGAAAATGAAAGGCCTTCTGCTTTAATGGTCCACGTTTTTAGGGTTCAATCTTCCAGGCATCTGTGGCAAATTCTTTTTGTGAAAAAATCATCGATGCGTAGTCAAACATTCTAAGCCGCTGGACCGAGTAAACCCTGTCATTTGTTCTTTATGTGATGGTTTTGTTTGTGTTTTATAATTTTAGCCTTCAGAATAATGTTCCAACCCAGAATAATGGATCACAGGTAAGGCCATCTCTGACTTCAAAGGAGATTGGGTGGGTGGGGAGATTATCAGCCCCAGAATCCTAGTTTTCCCTTTTTATCCCATTATCGAAGCCCCCCAGAGAATCATAAAATGGAGAAACCCGAGGCTCGAGATTTGGTTGGTTTCTAGTTTTGGCTCCACCGCTGATTTGCTGTGTTACCCCAGGCAAGTCAGTTCTCCTCTTTGAGCCCATTTCCCAACATCCCACCCCTTATCCAGTCACCAGGGGATAGATTCCTCTGAGGCAGTTCTTTGAAGCCCATTCCAGGAAAGAGACTCTGTAAATGAATTTGCCCTCTCCATTTATTCATGACACAAGGAGCACGCAAATAGCTTTTGGTGGTGGTCTGTCTTGGGGCGGTTCCTTCTTCAAAAGAACATGCAGATGGTGTTTCTTTAGAGGTGGATGGGAAACCCGAGTCGTTCTCCCCGTTTGTTTTGTCAGGCTTGGGGTCTGAGGCCGGCTTTGCCTGTGGTCCAAGCAGTTCCTGCTACCCCTGTGTTGGTGGAGATAGAAAACCTGCCACGGAGTCCAGGAGCTGGCCAAGACAGGAAATGGTTGGTGGTGTGGCTTTCTGTGTGCTAGCCCAATTCTCGGGCTCTTCTAAGCGGTAGCATTTGGCTTAAAAGCAAACCATTCATATCTGTGGGCCAAGGGAAGGCCAAGGTGCCAACTAGCATACTTCATCATTATCAATGGTATTTATTGAGTGCGGACTGTGTGCAGAGCACTGTATTAAGCACTTGCATGTCCTGGGAGCACTTTTTTTTTTTTAAGTTCTTACTGTTCTCCTTCCTGGGTGGGCTGCATGGTATTTCCAATGCTTTTGATCAGGGTTGCTGGGATACAAAATCTCCAGTCAACCAGAGAGCTGCTTCTTATTCTAACAGTTATCATACCTTGATTGCTCTGACCAAAAGACAAGCATTTGACTCTAGTTCCCAGAAGGCGTCAGACCTATGCCATGTAGCCCTCCCACTGTCCAGGAAAGATTTCCCTCTTAACTGATTCCATGCACCTGGGAAGTTGCAAATTTTTGCCTCAAAGAGGGGCAGGGGGAGTCAAGTTTGAGAAAAGGGGACTTTAGCCCATCAGAGCTCACTTTGTCTCCGGGGCGAGTGCCAGATTTCTGGCTGACTTTAGTTTGGGTCAGTCCAGGTCCACAGATATGGATAGTGGTCTTACGGAGGTGGGGAGTTGAAAAGGCCACCCCTTTCTTCTTTGGAAGGGAGTGTAAGTGGCCAGAGGGGGCCCCTGGAATCAAGTTGATTTCGGGGTGTGTGTTGGATGCTTAATCTGTTCTCGGTTCTCTCGCTCTGAAAATCAAACATTGATAATCGAATGACTTTTTCCTCTGTCTCTCTTGCTCTTGGTTTGTTTAGTATCGGAAACCTAAAGGGTTGTCAGTGATGAAATCTGAAGGGCTCATTCGGCCTTGGTGCAAGTAACCCTTTCCTCTCGGTGGCGGGTAAACGGTGCTCGGTGATTATTTCATTCAGCCTTTTCAGAATGCTTTCTCCCCCACCCTCTTCCTCCTCTTGGCCTAACTGCAAGGCGCTTCGCTGGACCTGGGTAACTCTGTTTCAGAATGTTTTGACTCCAGCTCCAAATGGATGTGGGCAGCTCCAATTGTTAGGCTGGGTGCTTCAAGGCCTTGAAGTGAGGGACTTCAGACTTGGCCATCTTGGACTGAGTTTTTTTCCTTTTCCCGGTAGACAGCCAACTTTAGTTTACCCCCTCTCACGTCAGGACTAGAATCCACTGTGAAGTCAAACCTCCCTTCCAACTAGATTCAATTGTGGCAAGTCCCAGGCCCGGCTCATAGGGGATGAAAGTGCCGGCATTTTACAGTCTCGGGATCTTGTCATTTTGTAGTTTAGCCTGTTGATCACAGTTAGGTGTCTTTCTTACGATTCACATGTTGAAATCCACCAGTTCTGATTCTGCAAACCCCGCTAAGTATGTGGTAATTGATTGAAAGCGGCTCTTCCAGCGCTGGGAGGGGATTGAGTGGTCTTGATGAATTCCAGGAGGGAGATACGGTTTGGAGCTGTGTGTCATCCACTGTGTGCTAAGATCTTTTTCGATGGAATGGGGCAAAGCATTGGTACTGACAAAACGTAACCGGTCCTATGTGGCTAATCGCAGGGAAAGGACTGAATGTAATGCTGTCGGGTCTCAGAGCTGATGGGGCTTTATTCCTTCCCTTAATCCACCATGCCTTCTGCCTGTCTCGAGCTTGTTTCTGCATGCCATGATTCTCAGTTCTTTTGAAAATGATCCCCCCTGCTCTCCTTTCCTTCCAGAAGTAGTCCTCCTGTAGAAAGCAGTTGGTTATTGGGATCTGAAAACGCTCAAATATCTGAAAGCTCTGGGACAGTGCTGAGGAAATGTGCTTCTTGTCTTTGGTGTCGGGAAAGATTAGCTTCATGGGATTCATCGCCAGCCCTTCCCAGTCTTCAGACTGGTCCTCGCTGGAGCCCTGACTTTGCCAAACACAGCACGTGGCAGCATGAGGCACAGTTATTAAAGCATGAAAAGTATGGAGAGGGTGTGGTTTAGGTTTGGAATGGTTTAATATCGTTCAACCTTGGGGAAAGGGCTTTTGTGCCTTCAAAGCAAAGCAGATGCCTAAAGTGGCCATTTCAATATGTGAATGGATTGTACTCCATTCCAAAGTTAACAGTCCCCTAAAGACGTGGTACTTCAAAATGAAAATAATTTTACAAAGCAAGCTGTACACACCTCTCTTCTCTTTGCTCAATTTTTTACTACTTTCACCCCTTCTCATTCATTTTCTCTCTTTCTCCTCTCTCCTCCTCCTTCCTCTTTCTCCCTCCTCCCTGTCTCTTACCTGTCTCTTCTGTCTCTCTTCTCTCTCTTTCTCTCTCTTTCTCTCTCTTCTCTCCCTCTCCTCTTGTCTCTTCTCTGTCTTCTCTTTTGGCCAGTCAGAAGAAATGGCACCAAAGTCCAATGGCATGAATAAGCAGCATAGCCTAGTGAAAAAAGCTCGGGGCTGGGAGTCTAGGACCTGAGTTTTAATCCCGGCTCTGCTTGCAGTGTAACCTTGGGCAAATCACTTAACTTTTCTGGGTCTGTTTCCTCATCTGTAAAATGGGGATCGAATATCTGTTCTCTCTTCTACTTAGGCTGTGAGCCCTGGGTGGGATAGGCACAAGGTCCAACCCGATAAACTTGCATTTACCCCAGTACTTAGAACAGTGCTTGACCCACAGTGCTTGACACATAGTAAATGACACAATTATTATTAATCATTATGGAATTGGCACAAGCAAAGTTTCCCCAAGTGGATTCTCTTTTTTTAAATAGTGTTTAAGTGCTCAATAGGTGCCACTTACCAGGAGCCAGGCACTGGGCTAAGCACTGGGGTAGATGGAAGATAGTCGGGATGGACTCAGTCCCTTTCAATCAGCATTCAGAACCTAACCTCTGGCCCTTGCTGCTCTCTGCCATCATGGTTTCAAAGCCATCCCAGTCATCCTATCATCATTATTATTATAGTTAGGTCTACCATGTGTCAAGCCCTATGCTAAGCCCTGGGGTAGATTCATTCAGTCATATTTATTAATCACTTACTGTGTGCAGTGCAAGTACCTGAGTACAAGGTACTCCCCCAGTCCTTGGAGAGCTTGGAATTGAATTGGTAAATTGCTACAACTCTATGCAGAGCACTGTAATAAGCACCTGGGGGAGTACAATATAACAGACCCATTCCCTGCCCACAGCAAGCTTACAGTCAACTTCCAATGCAGAGTCAATCAGTCGTATTTATTGAGTGCTTACTGTGTGTGGAGAACTGCACTAAGCACTGGAGAGAGCACAATATAACAATATACCAGACTCATTCACTGCCCCCAACGAGCTTACAGTCTAGAGGACTGTAGAGGTAAAGCGGTCAAGCAAACAAGAGAAGGTGGAAGGTGAGGACCACCAGGAGAAAGTGATTAGTCGATTGACCAGAGCCAGATCTCTCCTGACTCCAAGGCCTATGCGATTTTGTTGTTGGCTTTTATTAAGCATTTACTATGTGCCAGGCACGGTACTAAGTGCCGAGGTAAATACATGGGGTTCACAGTCTTCCCATTTTCTAGATGAGGTAACTGAGGCCCAGGCAAGTGAAATAACTTGTCCAGGGTCACACAGGAGACAAGTGACAGGGCTGGGATTAGAACACAGTTCCTGTGATTCCCAGGCCCATGTGCTGTCCACGCTGCCCGTTTGGGGCCCTTTGGTGAAAGCGGGTCTCTGCCATCAAAGTGGTCCTGGAATCCAAGTTCTCCCGCAACACCATAGTAACAGAGGCCCTCGAGGACCAAAATGATCTCCGACTGTCTTGTAAACACTGCAGCACCCGAGAGCCACTTGCTGGGAGTCTTGTGGACAGTGAGGGGTTTAAGTGACAGTGATTGGGCAGTGGAGGATCGGTGAGCCCCGTTAATACCAGTCACTATATAGAAGCAGCATGACCTAGTGGATAAAGCACAGGCCTGGAAGTCAGAAGGACCTGGGTTCTAGTTCTGACCTTGGGTAAGTCACTTCACTTCTGGGCCTCAATTACCTCATCTATGAAATGGGGACTGAGACTGCGAGCCCCATGTAGGACATGGAGTGTGTCCAACCTGATTGGCTTGTGTCTATCTCAGTGCTTACTACAGTGCTTAGTATATAGTAAGGGCTTAACAAATGCCATTGAAAAGAAAATGGGTGGGTCACTTTCTTAAACCCTGAAGAAGAGTGACCATTTGGGGAGCCCCCAAACCTAAATCTTACTCTTTGTTTCAGATTAATAAAGTAGGTGAATGGTTGAGAACAGTTCAAAAATGCCCCCCGGGAAAGAGGAGAGGGTGAAATGTGTACTCGTCCATTCAGGTGCTTGGAGGTCCTATGCAAATCTGATTAACAGATGATGATCATAATTGTGGCATTTATTAATCACTTGTACCAGGAACTGTATTAAGCGCTGGGGTGGATACAAGCAAATCAGGTTGGACACAGTCCCTGTCCCACGTTAGGCTCAGAGTCTCCATCCCCATATTACAGATGAGCTTATTGTTTACTGTGTGCAGAGCACTGTACTAAATGCCTGGGAAAGTACAGTACAGTGGTAAACGGTGACATTCCCCGTCCACATTGACCTCATAGTCTAGATAGGAGGAAACAGACATCAGTACAAATAAATAATCAAGTGCTGAAAAAACATACCTTACTGCATCGCACAGTGTACTCCTATGTCCATTGCGCTTCAGTTATTACATCTCCGAGAAATGGAAAGGGCTCTGGTTCAAGGCCTCTTATCCAATTTGAGATTATTACCTGATTTTGATCCTTTCTTCAACCCATTAGTGGCAGGGCAATCTTTTTTTAAATTTCAACTGTTTCAGATATGGGCGTGTTCCTTTCTACAGGAGGACTAATCTAAGTACTAACTTAAACTGCGTCTTGGATCCTCCTTGACCTTCTTCAGCTCTGTTTGTGTGAATATAACCCCTAGAAAGAAAAGTACATGACTTTGGAGTGCCTTTTGCCAAGAATTTCTCCATAACAGACTGGATTTCCAGGGAATCGGCTGCTAAGAGAGTCTAATCACTTGGTGCCTGAACCTAATAGGTCTTTCCCCTGGCAAACACTTGGTCCCCTTCCCTTTGGTGCTGATTAATGTAAAATTTGTTCAGCTGAGCCTATTTGACTGTTACTAGTTAACTCCGCTTAAGAAAGAGATGTAACTCTAGCTTATTTCTGGGGTTGCCTCAATTTATATTTGTCTGGTGTCCCTGTCTGTCTCCCCAAGTCATCAGCTGACAGAGGCTACTTTAAAAGCCACCCGAACTTGAATCACTTAGGCTTAGTTTCCAGTGGCAGGTTATCTTGGAATAAAAGATTGTTAAACATCTGGTTTCCTGCCTCCCTGGAGCCAATTTTGATGACTTGAAACTTATACAGCTTTGCTCCATTTTGCCCCGATTTCTAAGTGGTGGTTCTCCACAAAAGCAGTGGAGTATTGGTGATTTAGAAGGACTTTGGAACAGAAATCGCTCTTTACCCAAAAGCCTAAATGCTACTTCTGTTTTTGCTGTAAAGGGAGCATATGGTAGAGGCACAATGTGATCAGATTTTTCAGTAGCTTGATTCCTTAGAGAAATCCATTAAACTAAGACTAAACTGGATTCGTGGGCATCAATAGCATCTGTGCCCTAGTGGAATGTTGGGTTTGAGTGTCTTCCTTTTTCTTCTTGCCTTGAAAAAAAACACTTGCCTTCAATCTTCTAGCTGCATGAAAAAAATTGAGCATTTTCACTTATAATTGAGGGGTCAATTAAGCTCTTTAATGCTGCCATGTATATAAGGGTACGCTTCTGGTTACCATCTGACCAACACCACCGCTTGCACTGGCTGTCTGTATTGATGTTGAGACGGATCTAGAATTTGGTAGCAGTAAAGGGATTAATTCAACCTACCTTAGAGCAGACGTGCATGCACCTGCTTATACTTTCCTTGCAGGAGTAGCTTATCTCTCTTTCACATCCCCCTTTCCATCACTTACCTCTCGACTCCGTCCTCTTTCCACCATGTCCATATTCCTCATGACTAACTGTGCTCCCACCCCCCCCACCCCCATCCCCAACGATCCAGGCTCTCTGACGCCAACGAACGCTGTCAACGAGGTGGAAGCCCGTGGAACCCAAAGGCCTTGCCCCCATCCCAGGCCGCACGTAGCAACTACACTGACTTTGTTCGGGAGCGCAATGTGAAGAACGCAGGAGTCCGGCCCGCCGTCGGCTGTGCCGGCCCTCCGGCTATGACCGAGATATGATTTGGTGGATGGCCTCTGAGGGGCTCGGCCGCTTTGGGAAGGACGTCTCGGAAGGTCCCGTTTTCTAAGCTGTCTCAAGTTTAAAAAAGGACCAAGCTGAGGGGATATAGCGGATGCCAGCCTCGTTGCCAGGGGGGCCGTGGGATGTGGCAGTGCCTGCCCGCATCCGGTCCTTTAAGAAGGGAAGAGGCTGCTTTCTATGAATAATCATGTCAGTTATTTTATTTGAAAGAGCAAAGTATCTATATATCTTAATTCCATTACAGTTTATCTTAACCTCAATATTTTAGGTCGCTATTATTCTCAAGAAGCCCCCGCAGAAAAATGCCTGTGTATGAGACTAGGTACAGAAGTACACACTTCTTTCTCTGATCAGTTGAAGAAGGAGGTACTGAAGTTTAAGTTGGGGGGGAGGGGAGGGTGGGGAAAGTTTCTTGTCTCAGCTGTGAAAAACTGTGCCTGAAATCTGGGTAAAGGGGAGTGAATGCCTCTTGGGGTGCTGGGCCCAGACTCAGTTTTTAAGAAGGTCTGTTTATAGTATGTCTTTTCAAGTTAAAAATGGAATGTTTGAAATTTTAAAAAACAATAAAGCATATTGCTTATCATTAGAGGGGCTTAGAAGTGTCCCAAATAAGGACCTTTTAAGTTGTCCTTTGGCTGTTTTGCACTCGTTTGAAAGAGAATACCCTATTCTGGTTGTGGCGGTAACCGTTTTCACTTGGGCCCTTCTGCTACTGGGGTAGTTGCTCTGACACACTGTCAGTTTTCTCTGAACTACGTCTTTGCTGGCTCCCATCTCTGGCCAGAAAGGCTGTTAGGGAAAGCAGGGTGAATGGTTTTCCCCCAAATCTGCGGGTGCCATTCCAATTGTTGGCTCTTTCTCGTTCGTAAGCCTGCTTTCCATTCCTTACCCAAACTATTGGCTGATGGGGTAGCTGGGCTCATGAGGTGAATTCCCTGACAACAGCAGTTGCTTCGCATGAAGAATGTTTCCATTGCTTTCCTTTCCTCGTTCTACTTTTGTCAGGTCTCTCCCCTAGGGTTTAGCCAGTCAACCCGTCCCCATTGCCACAACACAGTGCCTTTACGGAAGGACCGAACGAATGAGGTGTGAAAGGAATCCTGGGCCGCCTTTCTCTTTAGCCGTTTAGGGGGCAAATCCATGCCATTCCCTAGTGCAGGCCAGGTACGGCGCATATTCCAAACATCAGTGGCCTGAATGAGGAATTTAACTCCCAGCTCCACCCCGGCCCCCTCCCAGCCCCATAGTACTTCTGTACATATCTGTAATTTATTAATATTAATGTCAGTCTCCCCCTCTATTAATAATGATGGTATTTGTTGAGCGCTTACTGTGTGCCAAGCACTGTTCTAAGCCTTGGGGGGATACAAGGTAATTAGGTTATCCTGCAGGTTCACAGTCTTCATCCTCATTTTACAGATGAGGGAACTGAGGCACAGAGAAGTGAAGTGACTTGCCCAAAGTCACACAGCTGACAAGTGGTGGAGTCTGGATTAGAACCCATGACCTCTGACTCCCAAGCCCCTTCTCTTTCCACTGACCCACTTTAGACTGTAAGCTCGTTGTCGGCAGGAAATATGTCTGTTTATTGTTGTACTGTACTCTCCCAAGTGCTTAGTACAGTGCCAGGCGCACAGTAAGCACTCAATAAATATGATTAAGTGAGTTGACCCAAACCCTTCACTGGTTAAAAGCATCAGGATTCCTTCTTCAGAAAGAATCGGTCCATCAATGGAATGTATTGAGAGTTTATTGTTGCGCAGAGCACTGTACTGAGCGTTTGGGAGAGTGCAGTACCACAGATTCAGTAGACACGATCTCTGTCTACAAGGAGCTTTCAGTCTACAGCGGGTAGGTATATAGGTAATAATAATAATAACAATGTTGGTATTTGTTAAGCGCTTACTATGTGCAGAGCACTGTTCTAAGCGCTGGGGTAAACACAGGGGAATCAGGTTGTCCCACGTGGGGCTCACAGTCTTAATCCCCATTTTACAGATGAGGTAACTGGGGCACAGAGAAGTGAAGTGACTTGCCCACAGTCACACAGCTGACAAGTGGCAGGGCTGGCATTCGAACTCATGACCTCTGATTCCAAAGCCCGTGGTCTTTCCACTGAGCCAGCTGCTTCTCTATATAGGTATTGAGAGGCCAATAACAGGTGCTTAAAGGATACGGATACAAGCCATTAGACAACACAGAACGGAATATGGGAAGTGAACATGGAGTGTGGTTAGAACATGGGCCTAGGACTCAGAAGGTCATGGGTTCTAATTCTGGCTTTGCCACTTGTCTGCTATGAGACCTTGAGCAAGTCACTTAACTTCTCTGCGCCTCATTTACCTCATCTGCAAAATGGGGAGCGAAACTATGAGCCCCAAGTGGGACAGGGACTGTGTCCAGTGCAATTTGCTTGTATCCACCCCAGTGCTTAGTACAGTGCCTGGCACATAAGCACTTAACAAGTATCATAGTAGTAGTAATATTATTAAGTGAGGGCTTTGTTGGGAGGGCCTCTGAATCAGCTTCAGGATTTTGTGATTAAGGTGGCCTCAGTCTTCTCATTTCACCTTTGAAAGTTTCCTTTTCATTTCTTTGCTTGTATGGGAATCTCTGAGTCAGCCTCTGTGTCAAGATGTGAACGAGTTCCCTTGTGTCTCTCTGAGTCGTGGTGGCGGGGTCCTTGTCTTGTCTTGTCTTATGGCGTCGAGTCGTTTCCGACCCATTGCGACACCATGGATACATCTCTCCCAGAACGCCCCGTTCTCCATCTGCAATCGTTCTGGTAGTGGATCCAGAGAGCTTTCTTGGTCAAAAACCGGAAGTGGTTTCCCACTTCCGCCTTCCGCGCAGTAAACTTGAGTCTCGGCCCTCGACTCTCTCCTGTGCCGCTGCTGCCCAGCAAAGGTGAGTGTTGACTTGTAGCAGATTGCCTTCCCCTCGCTAGCCACTGGCCAAGCTAGGAATGGAATAGGTAGGCCTCTTCTTGACTCTCTATCCCGTAGCCGAGACTAGAAGAGTACTGGAAACTCTCCAGGAGCGACCCTGAGAGGGGAGGGTCCTCCCTTAGCCCCCCGTTATTCAAACATAGGACAGAAAGATCCCGGAGGTCCTGGCTTCTCTCAAAACAGCGTGAAACAGCATGGCCTAGTGGAAAGAGCCCGGGCCTGGGAGTTGCAAACCTGGATTCTAATCTCGGCTCTGTCCCTTGTGTTTTGTGTGACCTTGGTCAAGTCACTTAACTGCTCTTACTTTGTGTAGAGCATGATACTAAGCACTTGGGAAAGTAAAATATAGCAAGAGTTGTTAGACATGTCCCCTGGCCACAATAAGCTTACAGTCTGAAGGGGAGACAGACCTTAATATAAATAAGCAGTGTGGCTCAGTGAAAAGAGCCCGGGCTTGGGAGTCAGAGGTCATGGGTTCAAATCCCCGTTCTGCCACTTGTCAGCTGTGTGACTGTGGGCAAGTCACTTACCTTCTCTGTGCCTCAGTTACCTCATCTGTAAAATGGGGATTAACTGTGAGCCTCACTTGGGACAACCTGATTACGCTGTATCTACCCCAGCACTTAGAACAGTGCTCTGCACATAGTAAGTGCTTAACAAATACCAACATTATTATAAACGAGATACAGGTATGTATATAAGTGCTGTGGGACTGAGGGTGGGCTGAATAAAGGCTGCAAATTCAAGGGCAAGGGCAACGCACACTGGAGTGGGAGAAGTGGAAATGAGGGGAGGCCTCTTGGAGGAGATGTGCTTTAATTAAGATTTTGTCATCTGTCGGTTATGAAGGGAGAGAGAGTTCCAAGCCAGAGGCAGGAAATGGGCAAGGAGTTAGTGGTATGACAGATGAGAATGGGGCACAGTGAGTAGGTTGGCGTCAGAGGAGCAAAGGGTGTGGGCTGAGTTGTAGTACGGCATCAGAGAGGTAAGATTAAGATAGAGCAGTGTGGCTAAGTGGAAAGAGCACGGGGCTTGGGAGTCAGAGAAAGTGGGTTCTAATCCCGGGTCCACCATTTGCTGTGTGACCTTGGGCAAGTCACTTAACTTCTCTGGGCCTCAGTTCTCTCCTCTGTAAAATGGGGATCAAGATTGTGAGCCCTGTGTGGGGCCTCAACCCAATTTGCTTATATCCACCCCAGCACTTACTGCAGTACCTGGCATATAGTAAGCACTTAATAAATACTATAATCATTATTATTATTCTTGTAGAGACTGCAGAGGTGCAGAGGTGGATGGGCAACCACTGGAGATTCTTGAGATGGGAAACATGGGCTGAACGGTTTTGTGGAAAATGATCCAGGCAGCAGAGTGAAGTGTGGAATGGAGAGGAGAGACACAGGAGACAGAGGGTTCAACAAGGAGGCTGATTCAGTAATCAGGGTGGGGTAGGAGAAGTGCTTGAGTAAATAATAATAATAATTATGTATTTGTTAAGCACCTACTATGTGCCAAGCACTGTTCTAAGTATTGGGGTAGATACAAGGTAATCAGTTTGTCCCACATGGGCCTCACAGTCTTGATCCCCATTTTACAGATGAGGTAACTGAGGTCCAGAGAAGTTAAGTGACTTGCCCAAAGTCACACAGCTGACAAGCATCAGAGCCAGGATTAGAACCTCTGACTCCCAAGCCTGGGCTTTTCCCACTATGCCACGCTGCTTCTCTAACAGTTGGGATGAAGAAGAAAAGGTGGATTTTAGCAGTGTTGTGAACCAACATGATTTGGAGACAGATTGAATATGTTGGGTTAAATGAGAGAGGTGAGTTGAGGATAATGCCAAGACTGTGAGTCCCCTGAGGTACATGGACCATGTCCAACCTGATTATCTTGTATCTACTCTAGCACTTAGTCCAGTGCCTGGCACATAGTAAGTGCTTACCAAATACCATTTTTTAAAAAAAGGCACACCAACATTTTCTCAGATAGTTGTCTATGATCTCCAGTCTCTATGTTAAAAATACCAAGGGACCAGGCTCTAGATGCCAGACTTTCATTTATTCAATTGTATTTTTTAAGCAGTTTCTGTGTGCCGAGCACTGTATTAAGGGCTTGGGAGAGTACAGTACAACAATAAATAGACACATTCCCGGCCCACAACGAGCTTTCAGTCTAGAAGGGGAGACCAACATGAATAGAAATGAATAAACAGCTGAACCCACATCCTCTGATTCCCAAACCCGGGCTGTTTCCACTAAACCAAGGGGCTTTATTGTAAATGGAATACACTCCATTTCTCCCTAATGGAGAATTTATCCCTAATTCTCCCTTAGGGAGAATAATATCCCTAAGTAGGATGGAGAGCAGGTATATCAGGTTTTGAATCCCCATTTTAGATTTGAGAAAACTGAGGCACAGAGAAGTTAAGTGGCTTGTCCCAAAGCAGACAAGCTAATGGGGTTGGACCCAGTCCATGCCCCACATGGGGCTCATGTTCTTAATCCCCATTTTATTGCTGAGGCAGCTGAAGGTCAGAGAAGTTAAGTGACTTTCCCAAGGTACACCCAGCAGACAAGTGACAAGAGCCAGGATTAGAATCCAGATCCTCTGACTCCGAGGCCCGTGCTCTATCCACTAGGCCATGCTGCTTCCGTTCATCTCAGCATTCCAACTCTGGACGTGGCAACAGAATACTTAACGGAGGCTCTCGAGCAGCATTCATTCCTCTCTCTCCAATCCTGGAATGTGGTTGCACCACTCGGTTTAAAAGTCCACCGTGTATTCTGAACATTGGCCACTGAAGATTAGGTTTGAAAACAATCACAGTAGGATGTTCAAATTTGTTTTGCACCCTCTGTGTTGGGGGCTTGGAAACTCAGTTGATTAAAAAAATGCAAAGTTAGTTTGCATATACTTACCAAGGACTGAAGAGGTGTTCACACTTCTTTGCCACATGGGTCGTGAGGAATGTATGTGTTTGTGTGAAGGGAAAGGGGAAGGGAGAGAGAGAGAATGTGATTGAGATTGATTTGGGGCTCCTGTGTTATCTGCCTGCTGAAAAGTCTGACTTCTAAATGAGGATCCTTTTCGGATTTGCTGTCTCTTCTTGGACAAGTTCCTTTCTCTCTTTGGCTCCGACAATGCCTGTGTTTTCCAAATCTCTGTCTCTGTTGTAATTTAAGCACTTTAAGGGCTTATTGTCCTTTTACTGAAAAGTCTCATCAATCAATCAATCAACCAGTGGTATTTACTGAGTGCTTATTAAGTGCAGAGCACTGTACTATGCATTTGGAAGAGTGCAATACGAAGAGTTAGCAAACACATTCCCTACCCACAACGAATTTACTGTTAAGACTTTAAGCTTGTTGTGGGCAGGAAATGTGTCTGTTTACTGTTGTACTCTCCCAAGCGCTTAGTGCAGTGCTTTGCACACAGTAAGAGCTCAATAAATACAATTGAATGAATGAATGAAAATGGGGAGACAGACATTAATAAAATAATGGAGAGAGGAGAAAGAAAGAAAGGAGAAAGAGTATTTGGATTGTCTCTTAAAATAAGAATTTATGGGCAGGAAGAAATAAAAAACAAGTAACGTTCATCTGATTTTTTCTGATTAAGAAATGGAGTTTCTGGCAATTTGTAGTTGGACAGTGGGGAAAGTTTTCCTAATACACAAACCCTCTGCACCTGAATTTACATTATGACTTGTAGTCTGTGAGCCAGCTGTTGGGTAGGAATTGTCTCTGTTGCCGAATTGTACTTTCTATTAAATACCATGAAAAGGGAGAAAATTAAGTAGTATTTTTAAATGTGGCAAAAACGTACGAAGTTAACATTTAATAATAACTGTGGTATTTGTTAGGCACTTACTATGTGCCAGGGGCCGTATTAAGTGCTGGGCCAATTTTTGGGTAGGGATCGCCTCTATCTGTTGCCAAATTGTACTTTGCAAGAGCTTAGTACAGTGCTCTGCACACTGTAAGCACTCAATAAATACGATTGAATGAATGAATACAAGCAAATCATTCATTCAATTCATTGAATTGAATTTATTGAACACTTATTGTGTGTAAAACACTGTACTAAGTTCTCGGGAGAGTACAGGACAACAACAAACAAACACATTCCCTGCCTATAACGAGCTCACAGTGTATAGGGGGAGATAGACATTAATATAAATAAAATAAAATTACAATTTGTACATATGTGCTGTGGGGGAGGCAGAGAGGATGAATGAAGAGAGCAAGTCAGGGCAACACACAAGGGAATGGGAGGAGAGGAGAGCTTAGTCAGGGAGGGCTTCTTGGAAGAGATGTGCCTTCAGTAATTGAGAAGCAGCCTGGCGTAGTGGATAGAGCTCAGGCTTGGGAGTCAGAAGCTCGTGAGTTCTAATTCTGGCTCCCCCACTTGTCTGCTGGGTGACCTTGGGCAATTCACTTCACTTCTCTGGACCTCAGTTATCTCATCTGTAAAATGGGGCTAAAGACTGAGCCCCTGGGGGAGAGGGACTGTATCCAACCTGATTTGCTTGTAATAATAATGTTGGTATTTGTTAAGCGCTTACTATGTGCAGAGCACTGTTCTAAGCGCTGGGGTAGACACAGGGGAATCAGGTTGTCCCACGTGGAGCTCACAGTCTTAATCCCCATTTTACAGATGAGGGAACTGAGGCACAGAGAAGTTAAGTGACTTGCCCACAGTCACACAGCTGACAAGTGGCAGAGCTGGGATTCGAACTCATGAGCCCTGACTCCAAAGCCCGTGCTCTTTCCACTGCGCCATGCTGCTTCTCATCCCAGCACTTAGTACAGTACCTGGAACATAGTAAGTGCTTAACAAATACCATAATTAATAAGGCTTTGAAGTGGGAGAGAGCAATTATCTGTCTGATATGAGGAGGGAGGACATTTCAGGCCAGAGGCAGAACATGGACGAGGGGGTTGGTGGCGAGATAGATGAGATTGAGGTACGGTCAATACAGTGAATTGGTTTGGACACAATCCCCATCTAACATGGGGCTCTAAGTCTTAACCTCCATTTTACCAATGAGATCACTGAGGCCCAGAGAAATGAAGTGATTTGCCCAAGGTCATGCAGCAGTTAGTCGTATTTATTGAATGCTTAGTGTGTGCAGGGAACTGTACAAAGCGCTTGGGATAGTACAATATAACAATAAACAGACACATTCCCCATCCACAACAATTTTACAATCCGGACAAGTGGCAGAGTTGGAATTAGAACTCAGGTCCTTCTGACTCCCAGACCTGTGCCCCATCCACAAGGCCTTCTGCTCCTGTTGCTCGTCACTCAGTAATATTTACTGAACACTTACTTGATGCCAGCCACCGTACTAAGCGCTAAGGTAGATTAAAACTAATCAGGTTGGACACATTCCATAATCATTCAATCAGTCGAATTTACTGAGCACTTACTGTGTGCAGAGCACTGTACTAAGCACTTGGAAAGTACAATTCAGCAACAAATGGAGACAGTCCCTACCCAACAACAGGCTCACAGTCTAGAAGTAGGCGACAGACAATAAAACAAAACAAAGCAAGTAAACAGGCATCAATAGAATCAATATAAGTAGAATTATAGATATATTCACATCCTTAATAAAATAAATATGTACATATATACACAAGTGCTGTGGGGAGGGAGAGTAGAGCAGAGGGAGGGAGTCGGGGCGATGGGAAGGGGAGGAGGAGCAGAGGAAAAGGGGGGCTTAGTCTGGGAAGGCCTCCGGGAGGAGGTGAGCTAATAGATGATTAGATGAGGTATAGATGAGGTAATAGAGGCACATTCATTCAATCGTATTTTTTGAGCACTTACTGTGTGCAGAGCGCTGTACTAAACACTTGGGAGAGTACAATACAATAATATAACAGATACATTCCCTGCCTACAGCGAGCTCACAGGCCTTGTTAGTCATTTGCACATTGGACTCTGGTGTGTGTGTATGACAAATTTGAGCCACTTGCCCAATGTCACATAACATTCAAGTGGTGGAGCTGGGATTAGAACCCAGGTCCTTTAACTCTCAGGCCCATGTTTTTACCATTAGGCCATGCTTCATCTAGAACGGAAAACAGAAATTAATATAAATAAATTATGGATATGCACATGAGTTCTGTGGGGTTGAGGGAGAGAATAAAGAGTGCAAATCTAAGTGCAAGGGTGACAGAGAAGAGTGGAAGAGGAAATGAGGACTTTAGTCGGGGAAGGCCTCTTGCAGGAGAAGTACTTTTACTAGGCCTGAAAGGTGGGAAGAGTGATCGTCAGATGAAGAGGGAGGGAGTTCCAGGACAGAGGCAGGCTGTGGACGAGAGGTTGGCGGTGAAGTAGAAATGGAGGTACAGGTTGGCATTAGAGGAATGAAGTATGCGAGCTGGAAAAGCAGTGAGATGAGGTAGGAGGAGGCAAGGTGACTGAGGGAAGATTATGCTAAAGTTACAGGCTTGTGAGACAGGGAGGTTGGTAGTGCCATCTACAGTGATGGGAAAGGCAGGGGAAAGGCAGGGTTTGGGTGGGAAGATGAGGAATTCTGTTTTGGACAGGTTAAATCCAAAACAGTTTGTAAAAATGGTGACAGTGTCAACAGTGAGGGCAAAAGTTAGGAATAGGATAAAGTTTAAGAGGAAAGATAAGGGATTTGGCTTATTAAGTTCAAGGTGAGTCATTCAAGGGAAAGTTGCCAGTCAGGAAGAGATAAAAATAATAATAATAATGTTGTACTTGTTAAGCGCTTACTATGTGCCGAGCACTGTTCTAAGTGCTGGGGTAGATACAGGGTAATTAGGTTGTCCCACATGAAGCTCACAGTCGTAACCCCCATTTTACAGATGAGGTAACTAAGGCCCAGAGAAGTTAAGTGACTTGCCCACAGTCACACAGTTGACAAGTGGCAGAGCGGGGATTCGAACCCATGACCTGACTCCCAAGCCCGTGCTCTTTTCACTGAACCACGCTGCTTCTCAGTTGTCAAGTTGCCAAGATGGTGAGAGGCCTGGGTGGAGATGGGGATTTAGGAGGCTTTATAGCTGTGGGAGCTAAAATCCTGGGAATTGACCATTGTGAGACTCCAGTAGCTGAAGGGTGAAGTGAGGATGAAGAGACAAGAAAGGAAACTGAGAAGGGGCTGACAGGGAGAGGAAGAGAACCAAGAGAGAATAATAGAGAAGCAGCACAGGCTAGTGGATAGAGCATGGGTCTGGAAATCAGAAGGACCTGGGTTCTAATCCTCACTCTGCCGCTTGTCTGCTCCGTAACCTGGGGCAAGTCACTTCACTTCTCTGTGCCTCAGTTTCCTCATCTGGAAAATGGGGATCAAGTCTGTGAGCTCCATGTTGGACATGGACTGTGTCCATCCTGATTAAGTTGTGTCTACCCCAGCGCTTTCATTCATTCATTCAGTAGTATTTATTGAGCACTTACTATGTGCAGAAGACTGTACTAAGCGCTTGGAATGTACAAATCGGCAACAGATAGAGACAGTCCCTGCCCTTTGACGGGCTTACAGTCTAATCGGGGGAGACAGCCAGACAAGAACAATGGCAATAAATAGAGTCGAGGGGAAGAACATCTCATTAAAACAATAGCAAATAAATAATAAAATACCTCATAATAATAAATAAATAAATAAATACCTCAGGGTGAGGTACATCTCATTAAAATAAATAGGGTGATGAAGATATATATAGTTGAGTGGACGAGCACAGTCCTGAGGGTATGGGACGGGAGAGGGTGAGGAGCAGAGGGAAAGGGGGGAGAAGAGGGTTTAGCTGCGGAGAGGTGAAGGGGGGATAGAGGGAGTAGAGGGAAAAGGGGAGCTCAGTCTGGGAAGGCCTCTTGGAGGAGGTGAGCTTTAAGTAGGGATTTGAAGAGGGTAAGAGAATTAGTTTGGCGGAGTTGAGGAGGGAGGGCATTCCAGGACCGCGGGAGGACGTGGCCCAGGGGTCAATGGCGAAAAAGGCGAGACCGAGGGACGGCGAGGAGGTGGGCGGCAGAGGAGTGTATCCATTCCAGTGCTTAGGGCAGTGCCTAGCATATAATAAGTGCTTAACAAATACCACAATGAGGAACCGGAATTAGAACCCATGACCTTATGACTCGCAGGCCAGACTAGAGGGAGACCTGGGAGTGCTGGAGAGCAGAGGGTAAGGAGCTGTCGGCAAAGACTGCTGGCTATGTACAGAGCACTGTACTAAGCACTTGGGAGAGTAACTGTGATATCTGTTAGCGCCAGTCACTCTGTTAGATACAAGAAAACAGGGTTGGACATAGTCCCTGTCATTCATTCATTCGATCAAATTTATTGAGCACTTACTATGTGCCGAGCACTGTATTAAGCATTTGGAATGTACAGTTCGGCAACAGATAGAGACAATCCTTGCTCAACAACGGGCTCACAGTCTAAACGGGGGAGACAGACAACAAAACAAAACAAGTAGTCTGGTGTCAATATCATTAAGATAAATAGAATCATAGATCTATTCACCTCATTAACAAAATAGAGTAATAAATAACATATACAAATATGCACACGTGCTGTAGGAAGGGGGAAGAGCAGAGGGTGGGAGAAGGAAGTAGCGTGGCTCAGTGGAAAGAGCACCGGCTTTGGAGTCAGAGGTCATGAGTTCAAAGCCCAGCTCTGCCACTTGTCAGCTGTGTGACTGTAGGCAAGTCACTTAACTTCTCTGTGCCTCAGTTACCTCATCTGTAAAATGGGGATTAAGACTGAGAGCCCCACGTGGGACAACCTGATTCCCCTGCATCTACTCTAGCGCTTAGAACAGTGCTCTGCACATAGTAAGCACTTAACAAATACCAACATTATTAAGGAATGGGGAGGGAGGAGGAGCAGAGGGAAAGGGAGGGCTCAGTCTGGGAAGGCGTCCTAGAGGAGGTGAGCTCTCAGTAGGGCTTTGAAGAGGGGAAGAGAGTTAGTTTGGTGGATACGAGGAGGGAGGGCATGCCGGGACAGTGGGAAGACGTTGCCCAGGGGTCCGGCTGGCAGGTGAGAATGAGGCACAGTGAGGAGGTGAGCGGCAGAGGAGCAGAGTGTGTGGGCTGGGCTGTAAGAGGAGAGAAAGGAGATGAGGTAGGAAGGGGCAAGGTGATGGAGACCTTTGAAGCCAAGACTGAAGAGTTTTTGTTTTGTGTGGAGGTTGATAGGCAACCACTGGAGGTTTTTGAGGAGGGGAGTGACATGCCCAGACCGTTTCTGTAGAAAGATGATCTGGGCAGCGGAATGAAGAAGAATAGACTGGAGCCGGGAGAGACAGGAGGAAGGGAGATCCGAGAGGAGGCGACAATAATCCAGTCGAGATATGAGGGCTTGGGCCAGCAAGGTAGCAGTTTGGATGGAGAGGAAAGGGTGGATTTTGGTGTTATTGTGAAGGTGAGAGCAGCAGGTTTTGGTGATGGACTGGATATGTGGGGTAAATGAGAGAGCAGAGTCAAGGATGACACCAAGGTTGCGGGTCTGTGAGTCGGGAAGGATGGTAGTGCCGTCCACAGTGACAGGGAAGTCAAGGGAGAGGACAGGGCTTGGGAGGGAAGATAAGGAGCTCAGTCTTGGTCATATTGAGTTTTAGATGGCAGGAGGACATCCAGGTGTAGATGTCCTGAAGGCAGGAGAAGATACCAGCCCCAAGAGGCTCACAGTCTTAATCCCTATTTGACAGATGAGGTAACTGAGGCACAAAGAAGGTAAGTGATTTACCCAAGGTCACATAGCAGACAAGTGGCCGAAACAGACACTCTCCCTGCTCACAAGGAGCATACAGTCAAGAGGGATTCATTCAGTTGTAATTATTAAGTGCTTACCATGTGCAGAGCACTGTACTAAGCACTTGGAAAAGTACAATACAACAATAAATCGTGACATTCCCTACCCACAATGAGCTCACAGTCTAGAAGTGGGGAGACAGATGTCAATAAAAATAAATAAAATGACAGATATATATATATCTGTGGGCCTAGGGTCGGGGGAAGAGCAAAGGGAGCAAGTCAGGGCGATGTAGAAGGGACTGGGAGATGAGGAAAAGTGGGGCTTAGTCAGGGAAGGCCTCTTGGAGGAGGTTTGCCTTCAATAAGGCTTTGAGGGGGGGGGCAATAATTGTCTGTTGGATTTGAGGAGGGAGGGTGTTCCAGGCCAGAAGCAGGACATAGTAATAATAATGTTGGTATTTGTTAAGCGCTTACTCTGTGCAGAGCACTGTTCTAAGCGCTGGGGTAGACACGGGGAAATCAGGTTGTCCCACGTGAGGCGCACAGTTAATCCCCATTATACAGATGAGGTCACTGAGGCACAGAGAAGTGAAGTGACTTGCCCACAGTCACACAGCTGACAAGTGGCAGAGCCGGGATTCGAACTCATAGACCTCTGACTCCCAAGCCCGGGCCCTTTCCACTGAGCCACGCTGCTTCCCTATGGACATGGGCAAGGGGTCTGGTGAGAAGTGTAGCACTAGAGGAGCAAAGTAGATGTTTGAGAGCAGAGGGGAAAAAGGCATTTGTAGAGACTTCTGAGCTCACCCCACTAACAGAGTAGGACAAGCAACTCACAGCTCCCAATAATTCAAACGCTGCTTCCTGGCTACCACCATCAGTCAGTGGTGGTACTTACCAGAGCTCTGGACTAAGCCCATGGGAGAGTACAAGCTGGAAGCAGCCTGGCATAGTGGATAGAGCATGGGTCTGGGAGTCAGAAGGACCTGGGTTCTAATCCCAGATCTGCCATTTACCTGCTGTGTGACCTGGGGCAAGTAGCAACTCTGTTTCAAAGTTACCTCATCTGTAAAATGGGGATCTAGACTGGGAGCCCCACATGAGAAAGGGACTGTGTCCAATCCGATTTGCTTGTATCCACCCCAGTGCTTAGGTCAGAGCCTGGCACATAGTAAGTACTTAACAAATATCTATTATTATTAGTGTTACAATCCAACAGGATTAGTAGGCATGCTCCCAACCCACCAGGAGCTCACAGTCTAGAGGGGAGAGATGAATATTAAAATAAATTATAAATGTGTACGTAAGTGCTGTGGCGCTGAATGCCAAGCCCGTCATGGGCAGGGAATGTGACTGATAAAGCATTTTGTTGGGCTCTCCCAAGCGCTTAGTAGAGTGCTCTGCACACAGTAATCGATCGATTGACTTACAGAGTACAGATCCAAGTCTAGAGGCAACCCAGAAGGGAAGGTGAGTAGGGGTTTTTATCAGAATGATCTTACATGGGTCTTTGGGAATTATTCTGACAATTTACATGTTTGCTAAGGAAAACCTCAGGAGGGCTGTATCCAGCAGAGACTGCATTCTGCTGTGACTTTTCGGGGTTGAGTGAGGTATTTAGCTTCTGGCCAAACTAAACGATAACATCTGTAATCCCCTCAAGGAATGGTTTCCCAGCCCTCGTTATGATAGGAGTGGTAATTGCCATTTTCCTTTGTTCTCCCTGAACGATTGAGGCATCTTTGTGTGAGCTATAGACTTGCAAATGTTTCGTGTCCTGTTTAAGACTTTGCCTTGTCTTGTTCTCTCCCTTTCTTGTTCTCTCCCTTTCACCTCCTGTCCATAGATGCACTATCTATTGAGCTGATTCAAGTGTGTTTCTTGGTGAAAAGAATTGGAATAGTCCATTTTCTTCTTAAAAAATCTCTCTAGAGTCCCCATACTCAAAGAAACAGTTTCTGAAAAATTATGGAGCTAAAAGTGAGGAATGTGAGCTAAGATCTTACGTAAAGTTGTCAACAGCATGTCAGAGAAGGTACCTACGGCATACACACTGGGTAATAATAATGCTAATAATACTGAGTGGTATTTATTAAGCACTTACTCTGTGCTAGGCACTGTACTAAGTGCTGCAGTAGATACAAGCTATTCAGGTTGGACACAGTCCAAGTCCCACAAGGGGCTCACAGTCTAAATTACATCTTTACCTCATCATTTCTATAAAATGGGGATTAAGAGTGTGAGCCCCATGTGGACAGGAACAGTGTCCAGCCTGATTAACCTATATCTATCCTAGCATTTAGAATGGTGCTTGGCACAGAGTAAATGCTTAACAAGTACCATAATTATTCATAATTATTATTATTATCCCCCCATTTTACAGATGAGGTCACTGAGGTCCAGAAAAGTGAAGTGACTTGCCCAAGATCACACAGCAGACAAGTGGCCGAGTTGGGATTAGAACCGAGGTCCTCCCGACTCCCAGACCCATGATCTATCCACTAGGCCATGCTGGTGGATTGAAACATATAATAAATCACGACGTTATCTTCTAGTTTGAACACCCTTGAATCATGGAATATCAGTTTGTGGATAATTACAAAATGGAGAGAAATAAAATTTGAGTCCCATCTCATCTTTAGATCAATTATTCATTCAATCGCATTTATTGAGCACTTATTGTGTGCAAAGCACTATACTAAGTGCTTGGGAGAGTACTTTACAAAAACAGACACATTCCCTGCCCACAATGAATTATTCCATTACCTCTCCCAAGTCACCCTTTGGAAACATTACAGGTTATCCTTCCTTTCCCCTTTCACTTGGAAAATTTTGCAGTCTCTCTGTCTACTTCTGAAACAATGACCTAAGTAGGATTTCATCATAAGCTCTCCACTGACAATGAGACATACACCCCTTTCTGGTTTGATTACCTTGATTTCTGTTAGATATTTCAATCAATCAATGGCAAGACTGTGAGCCCATTGCTTGGCAGGGATTCTCTATCTGTTGCCAAATTGTACATTCCAAGTGCTTAATACAGTGCTCTGCACACAGTAAGTGCTCAATAAATACTATTGAATGAATGAATGAATTTACCGAGTGCTTACTGTGTGCACGGCACATTCCCTGCCCACAATGAGCTCACAGTCTAGAGGGGGAAAGACAGATATCAATACAAATAAATAAAATTATGGATATGTACGTAAATGCTAGGGGCTCGGAGCGGGGGGTTAGGGGGAGAGCAACTGGAGCAAGTCAGGGTGATGCAGAAAGGTGTGGGAGATGAGGAAAAGTGGGGCTTCATCTGGGAATGCCTTTTGGAGGAGATGTGCCTCCTAAGGCTTTGAAGGGAGGGAAAGTAATTATCGGACGGAATTAAGACCTGAGCCCTATGCCCTTGACTCTTTGCTCATTCAACCAACATATTTATTCTCTCACTAAATCTTAGAGGTTCAACCTTCACAACATTGCTAAAGTCCACCCTTTCTTCTCCATCCAAAAAGTTACCAAGGTAATCCAAGCATTTATCCTATCCCACCCTGATTACTGCATCAGCTTCCTTGCTGACCTCTCTGCCTTCTGTCTCTCCCCACTCCAGTCCATACTTCACTCTGCTGCCCAGATCATTTGTCTACAAAACCATTCAGTCCATGTTTCCACACTCCTCAAGTACCTCCGTTGGTTGCCCACCCACCTCCAAATCAAACAGAAACTTCTTAACCTCAGCTTTAAAGCACTCCATCATCTGCCTCCCCTACCCCAATCTCACCTCGCTGCTCTCCTACTGCAGCCTAGCGTGTACATTTCACTCCTCTAATGCCAACCTATTCAGTGTATCTTGATGGCGTCAATCTCACGGACGACCTCTCGCCAATGTTCTGCCTCTGGCCTAGAATGCCTCCCTCCCCACACCCCCCCCCACCCCATATCTAACAGAAAATTACTCTCCCCATCTTCAAAGTCTTGTGGAAGGCACATCTCCAAGAAACCTTCCTAAGCTCTCATTTTCTTTTCTCCCACTTCCTTGTGCGTCTCCCTGGCTTTCTCCCTTTATTCTTGTCCCCCCAGCCCCACTGCTCTTATGAACATATCCGTAATGCATTTATTTATATTAATATCTGTCTCTCCCTCTAGACTGTAAGCCCATTATGGGCAGAGAATGTGTCTGGTATATTACTGTGGTGTTCTCTCCCAAGTAGTTAGTACTGCGTCCTGCGCACAGTAAGCATTCAGTAAATACAGTTGATTGAGTCACTTACCTTCTTTATGCCTCAATTATTTTTTCCCTTGGCTCCTGAAGTGAGCTACTGCACAGGTCTGGTCCCAGTCCACCCAAATTTGGCTTGGTGCCAGAGCTCAGTTAGAGCTAGAGGTGTCAGAACCCTCAGCATGGCCCCAACTGGATCCACCCTCTTTCCCCACTGATTCCAAATCACCTCTTTTCATTCAATAGTATTTGTTGAGCGCTTACTATGTGCAGAGCACTGTACTAAGCGCTTGGGATGAACAAATCGGCAACAGATAGAGACAGTCCCTGTTGTTTGACAGGCTTGCAGTCTAATCTTCTTTCCTTTCCCTCCAACTTCATCCCAGACAATCCCCAGCTCCTAAGCAGCATGACCTAGTGGCAAGAGCACAGGCTTGGGAATCAAAAATCAGGGGTTCTAATCGCAGCTCCGCCACTTGTCTGCTCTGTGACCTTGGGCAGGTCACTTAATTTCTCTGTGTGCTGCAGTTACCTCATTTGTAAAATGGGGATTGAGAGTGGGGGCCCTTGTGGGACCGGGACTGTGTCTAACCTGATTACCTTGTATCAGGGAAGCAGCGTGGGTCAGTGGAAAGAGCCCGGGCTTGGGAGTCAGAGGTCATGGGTTTGAATCCCAGCTCTGCCACTTGTCAGCTGTGTGACTGTGGGCAAGTCACTTAACTTCTCTGTGCCTCAGTTCCCTCATCTGTAAAATGGGGATAAACACTGTGAGCCTCGCATGGGACAACCTGATTACCCTGTATCTGCTCCAGCGCTTAGAACAGTGCTCTGCACATAGTAAGCTCATAACAAATACCAACATTATTATCTACTCCAGCACTTAGAACAGTGCATGGCACATAGTAAGTGCTTAACAAATACCATAATTATTATTATAATCTCCTGCCTGTGGAAACTGCCTGTATTGCTGGAACCCTAACTTTCATTCATTCATTCAATACTATTTATTGAGCGCTTACTATGTGCAGAGCACTGTACTATGCGCTTGGGATGAACAAGTCGGCAACAGATAGAGACAGTCCCTGCCGTTTGACGGGCTTACAGTCTAATCGGGGGAGACGGACAGACAAGAACAATGGCACTAAACAGCGTCAAGGGGAAGAACATCTCGTAAAAACAATGGCAACTAAATAGAATCAAGGCGATGTACAATTCATTAACAAAATAAATAGGGTAACGAAAATATATATAGTTGAGCGGACGGGTACAGTGCTGTGGGGATGGGAAGGGAGAGGTGGAGGAGCAGAGGGAAAAGGGGAAAATGAGGCTTTAGCTGCGGAGAGGTAAAGGGGGGATGGCAGAGGGAGTAGAGGGGGAAGAGGAGCTCAGTCTGGGAAGGCCTCTTGGAGGAGGTGATTTTTAAGTAAGGTTTTGAAGAGGGAAAGAGAATCAGTTTGGCGGAGGTGAGGAGGGAGGGCGTTCCAGGACCGCGGGAGGACGTGACCCAGGGGTCGACGGCGGGATAGGCGAGACCGAGGTGAGCACGGAGCACAATGTAATCAGCAGGACAGTCCTTTACTCAGAGATTCAACCAATGCCCAGACTCAAGGGCCCAGCCGTATTCTGCCAGGCACACTTCCTGGCACAGACCAAGAAACCGTATAGCCTAGAGGGTAGAGCACAGTCCGGGGAGTCAGAAGAACCTGGGCTCTAATCCCAGCTATATCACTTGTCCTCTCTGCAACCTTGGGCAAGTCACTTTACTTCTCCTGACGAGAAGCGGCGTGGCTTAGCAGAAAGAGCACAGGCTTGGGAGTCAGGGGTTTTGGGCTCTAATCCCGGCTCTGCCGCTTATCAGCTGCGTGACCTTGGGCAAGTCACTTTGCTCCTCTGGGCCTCAGTTCCCTCATCTGTAAAATGGGGATTAAGACTATTAGCCCCATGTGGGACAACCTGATTACCTTGTAACTACCCCAGCATTTAGAACAGTGCTTGGCACATAGTAAGCGCTTAACAAATACCATCATTTTTATTATTATTCTCTGTCCCTCAGTTCCCTCATCTGTGAAATGGAGATTAAGGCTGTGAGGCCCATGTGGGACACGGACTTTGTCCAACCTGCTTATTTTGTATCTATCCCAGTGTTTAGTACAATGTCCAGCAAATAGTAAGTGCTTAACAAATACCATTAAAAAAAAAAGAATGGCCAATGCACACTAGCCCATCTGCTCAGCTCTGATGGAGTGGCTAGTGGCCCACTGGAGAGTTGTGCAGGCCCAGCTGGGTTCCGTGGAGAACTTTGACCTGGACAGGGGTTGGAGGGACTGCCAAAACTTCTCTTCTCCCCAGAACTCAGAGCTAGCTGTCCGAGCAGCTTGGTGAAGGAGGAGTCGGGAGAGCAGAAAGTCCTACCAATCAGTCAATCAGTGGTATGTCTTGAGTGCTTACTGCGTGCAGAGCACTGGACTAAGCTTGGGAGAGTACAACAGAGTTGATAGACAGGTTACCTCCCTGCATGGAGCTTACAGTCTAGAGGGAGAGACATTGATACAATTAAATCAATTATGGATATATGTATAAGTGCCATGGGGCTGTGGGAGAGGTGAATAGCAAGTGTCCGAAAGGTACAGATCCAAGTGCATAGCCAGCAGAGAAGGTAGAGGAAGTTGAGGAATAAAAGGCTCAATCAGGGAGGGCCCCTTGGAGTAGATGTGACCATCACACTGCTTTGAAGTTGGGGAGAGTGGTTGTCTGTGGGACAAGGACGGAGAGAACGTCCAGGCTAGAGGGAGGACATGGGAAAGGGGTCGGCGCTGAGATAGACAAGGGTGGGGTTTCACCCATTTTTAGAAACAACCCCTGGAGCTCTCCGTTTTCTCAATCAATCAGTGATATTTATTTAGCACTTACTGTGGGCCGAGCACTGTTCTAGGCCTCTGGGAGAGAACAGTACAGTAGAGTCGGTAAACACGTTCCCTGCCCTAAAGGAGCTCACAGTCAAGATGGGGAGACAGAAGACAGATGTTAAAATGAGGTCCCGATGGGAGAATCGGAGGGCGTAGGGCTATTGTACATAAGGGCTGGTTGTGGGATGAGGATTGTATGTTTAAGGAATGCAGGAAAGAACTGTGGTATTTTTTAAGCGCTTACTGTGTTCCAGGCACTGTACCAAGTGCTGGGGTAGATATGAACAAATCGGGTTTGACACAGTCCCTATCCCACTTGAGGCTCACAGTCTTAATCCTTATTTTACAGATGAGGTAATTGAGGGCCAGAGAAGTGACTTGCCCAAGGCCACACAGCAGGCAAGTGGTGGAGCTGGGATTAGAACCCAAGCCCTTCTGACCCCCAGCTCTATCCACTCTGCCATGCACCTTGCAGGTGCATAGAAGATGAAGAAGGGCCAGCTAACTGGAGAAAGAGGATCTAGTTGGGGAAGGCCTCTGGGAGAAGATGTGATTTTGGGGACTTTGGAGGTGGGAAAAGTGGTGGTCTGTTGGATATGGTAGGTGAGAAGTCGAGGAGTGGGACTGCCTATCCTAATGCCACTGTATGCTATAATACTCCTCAGGTTGGTATTTTAGGCTACGGTGTGAACCGTTCTTTTGAAGATACTTCCTACTCGGTGTCAAGGCAAATTTGTTTTCAGTCAAAATAATTAAAACATTTGGAAGCCTTAGTAGGAAGCGTCTGTCAATCCTGGTTTCTGACAAAAAGAACGTTCTTGTTTTCTGCATTCATCTCCAAGTCTTCTCCTTATACAGTTTCTACTCTACTTCCACCAAACTTAATTTGAGACATCCCTCTTGGAGAGAGGTAATGGTTTGTCTTGGCGTTTGCAGACTTTCAGAGAAGCACTGAAGGCTAGTTGGGTAGGTAGCCAGGTCTTTCTGTACATTCATTTCCAACTACTGAGGTCCCCAAGGATGTTATCAGTGGAGCCACAAAAGCAGCTTGAGGTTATGTCAATTTAAGAGTTCCACTTGAAATCCAAGTCTCTTTGGGCTCCTTTAACTAGTCTGTGACCGTCTCTTTGGGCTCCTTTAACTAGTCTGTGCCCTAGTGCAACCCCTTTGGAATGTTACAGTTTTGAGTAACAGTGCTGTGCAGCTTTTATGTCCGTAGAGCAGCTTTTAAAAACTTCAATTTCTTTTAAAAAAATTTCATTTTCACCCATCTTATCTGGATTCTGTTTACACACAACAGAGTGCTGGGCTTGTGTCCAATTAAAAGTGGTTTTCCTTTACTCTGAGGAACTTTATCACCATTATCTTCCTGATGACCCTTGTTCTTAGAAAAACATCCATACGAGCTATCTCAATAATAGCAGGAACATCAGAAGTTCTTCAGCACCTGCTGCGGATGGAGGAACATGTTAGAAAATTAACTTGTAGTACAGTGCCTGGCACATAGTAAGCGCATAACTAGCACCATTTTAAAAAAACAAAAACAAAGGAAAGCAGCAAGGACGTAAGTCCTACCCTTGGAGGTTTACCATCTAATGTGGATGATTGGAATCACAAATTGATGAAGATATAATAGTGAAGAGTGAGAGAATATGTTTGAAATAAGCCTTATGCTTCTAAATTCTGCGGAGAACCAGAAAAATAGGAAATGTGGTCATGCTCTGAATTGTTCTGATAAGAAATTGGTGTAGCCAGATGAATTCCTTCTCAAACAAGCTTCCTGCCTTTACAGCATGCGTCAGATTGGCGACTTCCTAGACAGCAAAGAACTCTTGGAGATTCCCAGCGAAAATGCTCTAGGAGTACCTGGAATGGCTGTGGGAGTTGAGGAGGCCAGCGTGGGCAAGACATCCCCTGAACTTAAGGAACCCGAAGCTGAGAAAATGGAGCTCAATGGTAAATATAATAATAGTAATTAAGGTATTTATTAAACACTTACTATGTGCTAGGCAGTACACTAAGCCCTGGGGTGGATACAAGCAAAGCGGGTTGGACACAGCCCCTGTTCCATGTGGGGCTCACAGTCTCAATCCCCATTTGACAGATGAGGTATCAGGCACAGAGAAGCAAAGTGACTTGTCCAAGGTCACACAGCAAGCAAGTGGTGGAGCCGGTCAGAATCCATGATTTTCTTACTTCCAGGCCCGTGATCTATCCACTACACCATGCTGCTTCTCATGTGCCTAGCACACACTCCCCCGGCCACTGTACGGTAATATCTCTCTTTATTCGTCCTCCCTCTGGGGGGGCTTTGCTGGTGAGTTCTTCTGTGACTTTTTTTTTTAAAATAAGTTAGTAACAGTGACACCTTTGAAGCCAATCAGCCAATCTGGGAAGCAGTGTAACTTAATAGCTAGATCATGGGCCTGCGAGTCAGAAGGACCTGGGTTCTAATTCTAGCTCCACCACTTGTCTGCTGCGTGACCTCGGGCAAGTCATTTTTCTTCTCTGGGCCTCAGTTGCCTCATCTGTAAAATGGGGATTCATTCATTCATATTTATTGAGGCTTGCTGTATGCAAAGCACTGTACTAAACTCTTGGGATAGTACAATATAATCATAAACAAGACTGTGAGCCCCTTGTGGGATATGCACTGTGTCCTATCCTATTAACATCGTATCGACCCTAGCATTAGTACTGTGCCTAGTCCAGTGCCTGCTTAACAAGTACCTTAAAAACAGAAAAACTGAAAAAAAATCCAAAAAAAACACTCTTAGTATTCAGTGGTACTATCACTATTAAGCCTGGTAGACTGTAAGCTCTTTGTGGGCAGGAATTGTGGCTACCAACTCTGCAGTATTGTACTTTTTCTCTTTATTCCGTCTCTTCTGAGGTGGTCTATGCTAGCGGGTTCCTCCATTACCTTTTTTTTCCTTGTGACATTTTAAGTTAGTAACAATGGTGCCTTGCTAATTGACCAATCAGTAGTATGTAGGATTAGACTTTGGACTAGCAGTAGTAAGTCCAGTGGACTGTAAGCCCCCTGTAGACTGTAAGCTCCTTGTAGGCACACAGTGAGCCCTTGATAAATACCACTGATTGATTATTAAGCACGTACACTGGGCTGAGCACTGTACTGAGTGCTTTTAGGGGCAGCAGTCTGTCAGTCAGTGGTAGGTATTGAATGCTTACTGTGCGCAGATCACCTTAGTAAGCTCTTGGAAGAGTACAGTGTAGCAGAGTTGGAAGGCACATTCCCTGCAGGACCTCCAGACTGTAAACTCGTTGTGAGCAGGGAACATGTCAGACAACTCTGTTGCATGGTACCCTTCCAAGTGCTCGGTACAGTGCTCTGCACATTGTAAGCGCTCAATAAATACCCCTGATGATGTCTTTGTGTGTGTCCCCAGCGCTGGTAGCATTGGCCTATTTGGTCCCAACACCCTATGGCCTTTCACTCTCAGTAGCATTTTCTTGGAAAACACAGAAAAAGCAATGTGGCATAGTGGAAAGAGCATTGGCCTGGGAGTTAGAAGGTTATGAGTTCTAATCCTGTCTCCACCACTTGTCTCCTCTGTGAACTTGGGCAAGACACTTCACTTCTTTGAGCTTCAGTTACCTCATCTGTAAAATGGGGAGTGAGATTGCGAGCCCCACGTGGGATGGGAACTGGGTCCAACTTGATTCGCTTGTATCCACCTCTGCGCTTAGTACAGTGCCTGGCACATAGCAAGTGCTTAACAAATACCATTATTATTATTATCATTATGTGTACATGTACGTACTTGGGAGAGTGCAATATAGAAAGAAAACATAATACCTCAAGGAGCTTACGATCTAATGGTTGATAATTTATATAACAGAAAAAAAGAGAATGGCAAGACTCTTTAAATAATCAAGTGTACAAATGTACACATCAACATGTGCTAAAGTTCTGCTAGTGGTTGTGAACTCATCAGGGTTCAAGTGATCATTGGGATCATATGACTAATGAAGAGAAAAATGAATCGGAGAAGCCTTCTGGAGGAGGAGGGGGAATGTCGGAAGGGCTTTGCAGATGGGAAGAGCCACAATCTGGTGGATTTGGAGGTAGAAGGATTCTAGGGAATGAGAATGGCTTGAGCAAGGGATTTGGGTTGGGTAAATCAAGCCCAAAGCACAATGGGAAGATAAGTTCTGCCACTATACCTGCCAGGGGACCTCGGACAAGTCTCTTAGTCGCTTGGCGCCTCTGTTTCCTCTCCTGTAAAAGGGGGATAAAATGCCCTTCTCTCTCCTAAACTGTGAGCCCCATGTAGGGTAGAGAGTGTCTTACCTACTAATATAAAAATTATTATTATGATGGCCAAGAGCAGTTGAAACCCCCAGCTCATTTCACTGTGCTTAACAAATACCATAATGATAATAATAAACGCAGTGGAAAAAATACATCATAATGTAATATATTCCAATATATTATTATATGATGGTTATTATTATTATTTATTATTATGGCCAGGAGCAGTTTGAGGCACAAGCTCATTTCACTGTGACCGTGAGACTGACAGATGGCACCCTGTTGTCCCCCTCTCTCTCTTTCCAGGCTTCGAGGACTCGTCGGTGAAACTGAAACTCCTCGAGACTGAAAACAGTTTCTCGCCAGCCCCACGTCCCGATGTCAACGTGAACGTCAACAAACAGGTACTGGGATTGCTCCCTCCCTGTTATATTGTCATACTGTAGCCTCCAAAAGGCTTAGTACAGTGCTCTGCACACAGCAAGCGTTCAATAAATACGATTGACTGACTTGAAGCAAGCCCTGCTTCTCCCTCTCTCACGGGCCACTTCTCTCTATGCTGCTGGAAGCGTTCTCGAAGCCCGAGTCAAATTTTATAGAAGAAGCAGATCACCTTTCAGCAGCCATGGAGGGGGAGGAGAGGGAAAGAAGCTGAAGTGAACCACAGAGAGTGTTGTTGCCTCAAGAATTATTGTTTTGAGACTCCAGAAGTCTTGGAATGTGCCAAAAGGTTACATGAACCTTCCTGCTCGGCTTCACTCTGTGCCCTTTTTCAAGTAAGGGCTGGTTTTCCCTCTCTCGTGCCCCTTTGCAGCTCTTGTCTAAGAGAAGGGTTGGCAGCTGATGGCAACTGTCCAAGAGCCTCCCCTCCTTTTTCCCAGCCCGAGCCAGGTCGCTCTGGGGCAAGAACCAGCCTGCAGTGTAAACACTAAGGTGCCACTGCCTCAACTCAAGAAGACTAAGGGGGAAAAAAAGGAATGGCAAGAAAACAAATTCTTTAGATTATTTAGAGAGCCATTTGGTCATACTGCCTGGAATTCTCATTTTTAAATTCCTAAATTACCTCTCCAGTAGAATCAAGAAGAATTATTCATTCATTCAATAGTATTTATTGAGCGCTTACTATGTGCAGAGCACTGTACTAAGCGCTTGGGATGAACAAGTCGGCAACAGATAGAGACAGTCCCTGCCGTTTGACGGGCTTACAGTCTAATCGGGGGAGACGGACAGACGAGAACAATGGCAATAAACAGCGTCAAGGGGAAGAACATCTCATAAAAACAATGGCAACCAAATAGAATCAAGGCGATGTACAATTCATTAACAAAATAAATAGGGTAACGAAAATATATACAGTTGAGCGGACGAGTACAGTGCTGTGGGGATGGGAAGGGAGAGGTGGAGGAGCAGAGGGAAAAGGGGAAAATGAGGCTTTAGCTGCGGAGAGGTAAAGGGGGGATGGCAGAGGGAGTAGAGGGGGAAGAGGAGCTCAGTCTGGGAAGGCCTCTTGGAGGAGGTGATTTTTAAGTAAGGTTTTGAAGAGGGAAAGAGAATCAGTTTGGCGGAGGTGAGGAGGGAGGGCGTTCCAGGACCGCGGGAGGACGTGACCCAGGGGTCGACGGCGGGATAGGCGAGACCGAGGGACGGCGAGGAGGTGGGCGGCGGAGGAGCGGAGCATGCGGGGTGGGTGGTAGAAAGAGAGAAGGGAGGAGAGGTAGGAAGGGGCAAGGTGACGGAGAGCCTTGAAGCCTAGAGTGAGGAGTTTTTGTTTGGAGCGGAGGTCGATAGGCAACCACTGGAGTTGTTTAAGAAGGGGAGTGACATGCCCAGATCGTTTCTGCAGGAAGATGAGCCGGGCAGCGGAGTGAAGAATAGACCGGAGCGGGGCGAGAGAGGAGGAAGGGAGGTCAGAGAGAAGGCTGACACAGTAGTCTAGCCGGGATATAACGAGAGCCCGTAATAGGTAGCCGTTTGGGTGGAGAGGAAAGGGCGGATCTTGGCGATATTGTAGAGGTGAAACCGGCAGGTCTTGGTAACGGATAGGATGTGTGGGGTGAACGAGAGGGACGAGTCAAGGATGACACCGAGATTGCGGGCCTGCGGGACGGGAAGGATGGTCGTGCCATCCACGGTGATGGAGAAGTCTGGGAGCGGACCGGGCTTGGGAGGGAAGATGAGGAGCTCAGTCTTGCTCATGTTGAGTTTTAGGTGGCGGGCCGACATCCAGGTGGAGATGTCCCGGAGGCAGGAGGAGATGCGAGCCTGAAGGGAGGGGGAGAGGACAGGGGCGGAGATGTAGATCTGCGTGTCATCTGCGTAGAGATGGTAGTCAAAGCCGTGAGAGCGGATGAGTTCACCGAGGGAGTGAGTGTAAGTGGAGAACAGAAGAGGGCCAAGAACTGACCCTTGAGGAACTCCAACAGTTAAAGGATGGGAGGGGGAGGAGGCTCCAGCGTAGGAGACCGAGAATGATCGGCCAGAGAGGTAAGAGGAGAACCGGGAGAGGACAGAGTCCATGAAGCCAAGGTGAGATAAGGTATGGAGGAGGAGGGGATGGTCGACATTGTCAAAGGCAGCAGAGAGGTCAAGGAGGATCAGAATGGAGTAGGAGCCATTGGATTTGGCAAGAAGGAGGTCATGGGTGAGCAGCCTCGGTAGAGTGGAGGGGACGGAAGCCAGATTGGAGGGGGTCTAGGAGAGAATGGGAGTTAAGGAATTCTAGGCATCGATTGTAGACGACTCGTTCTAGGATTTTGGAAAGGAAGGGTAGTAGGGAGATAGGACGATAACTGGAGGGGGAAGTGGGGTCAAGAGCGGGTTTTTTTAGGATGGGGGAGACGTGGGCATGTTTGAAGGCAGAGGGGAAAGAGCCCTTGGAGATTGAGTGGTTAAAAATAGAAGTTAAGGAAGGGAGGAGGGCAGGGGCGATGGTTTTAAGAAGGTGAGAGGGAATGGGGTCCGAGGCGCAGGTGGAGGGGGTGGCACTTGCGAGGAGGGAGGAGATGTCCTCTGAGGATACTGCAGGGAAGGATGGGAAAGTAGGGGAGGGGGTTGTTGGGGGGGAGGGGAGAGGCGGAGGGGTGACTTTGGGGAGCTCAGACCTGATCGTGTTGATTTTCGTGAGGAAATAGGTGGCCAGATCATTGGGGGTGAGAGATGGGGGAGGGGGAGGAACAGGGGGCCTAAGGAGAGAGTTAAAGGTCCGGAACAATCGGCGGGGGTGACGGGCATGGGTGTCGATGAGGGAGGAGAAGAAGCTTTGCCTGGCAGAGGAGAGGGCAGAGTTAAGAATTAGGGGAGCAAGACATGAGTGACATAGCAGGCACAGGTCTCCACAGAAACTGGGGTAAGGAGAGGAGTTGTTATCAATCATCTGGAGAATTAAGGCACACCACCCCATTTTATCTAAATGATGGTCTGAATTAAGACTAAAGTCGGAGAGGAGCATATTTGGCTTACTGGTTAGGATTTTTTGTTGTTGTTGAGGAGGATTTTTTTTCCTTTCTTCCAAAATTGATTTTTCTTAAAGACCAGTGTGTTTCATTCAGTGAGAGGAATAAAGAAGCCCACATGTTTTATATATACAATCTGTCATGTGCACCCCAATTTCTTTAAAAAAATCAAAACCAACCAATAATATGAGAGCTATTATTTGGAGCATTATTTTCCAAGCTTTTTCTCCTGTCTTCTAAAATTTGACTATATTTCATAGATCTCTTTTTCATTTTCACGTTGGTGTCTCTTCCTTCTGCTCCCTAAAGACCGGATTTCTTTGCCCTGATAGGCAGTTATCATTCGATGGTAATGAGAGACGAGAAGACCAGGGATAATTGGAGTCCACAAATTATTCCAAAGGTCTTAGCCATATGATTCAACCTCCCCTCCCAGGAATTCTTTCATCAGAACTGCTAATAAGAAAAAAAATTGTGCCCATTTAAGTTTCACTCACTTTCTCTCTCAGGGTTACATGCTTCACTGTGTCCCTGCTCCGTACAGAAAGCAACCCTAGATAATTATATTTTTCTGTTTGCCTTCCCCATTAGAGGGTAAACTCCTTAACTTTTTTTATTCTGTACTTTTTTATTCTGTACTTCCCAAGCACTTAGTACAGAGCCCTGCACCATCAGTGCCATAATTTATCTTCCTATTGCTATCATCATCATCAGTGGTATTTATTGAGCATTTACTGTGTGTAGAGCACTGGGAGAGTACAATACAACAGAGTTGGTAGACACGATCACTAGCCACAGCAAGCTTACTGCTATAATCAAGAGTGGGCTGTTTCCCATCTCCTGGCCTCTACTCTTGACCTGTTTCATGCCCAACATATTCATTCATTCATTCATTCATTCATTCATTCAATCGTATTTATTGAGCGCTTACTTTGTGCTGTACTAAGCGCTTGTAATGTACGATTCAGCAACAGATAGAGACAACACCTGGTGGGAGCAGAAAATATCTTTGGTTCCTTCCCAAAAGTCCCAACACACCCAAGGTCACCTGGAGCTCGATACTGATGCCCAGACACCTCTAATAATAATAATAATAATAACAATAATAATAATATTTGTGGTATTTGTTAAGCACTTGGGGTAGATACAAGATCATCAGATCAGCAGTCCTTGTCCTTACATGGGTCTCACAGTCTAAGAGGGAGTGAGAACAGCTATCTCATCTCCATTATACAGATGAGGAAACTGAGGCCCAGAATCGTGATATGACTTGCCCAAGGTCACACAGTAGGCATGTGGCAGAGCTGGATTGAGAATTCAGGTTCTCTGACTCCCATGCCCTTGGACTTTCCACTAGGCACACTGTTTCTCAAAAGACATTCTTAGTTGGTAGTTAGCTAACTACAAATTGATTCTCTTCAATGAAATGAAAAGAAAAATGTGACCCAAGAAGCAGTGTGGGCCTGGGAGTCAGAGGTAGTGGGTTCTAATCCCAGCTCGACCACTTGTCCATCACCCGAGCGCAGTGCCTGACACACAGTAAGCACTTAACAAATGCCACAGTTTTTGTTATTATTATTAATAAAATCCTTAAAAAAGACCAGGATTTCTTAGCTAAGAAGTTGAGTGTATTGTGCATTGGGAATGTCTTCAGTCTTCAAGTCAGAAGGCTGTCTGCTGAAGGCTTTCATCCAGAGATTGCCAAAATGTGTCGGGATGGAAGTGACTTGCTTTCCAGGTTTTACATGGCACTATAAATGGGAACAGTAAGTTGAATCTTCTTGTAGTCTACCTTTCCTGTGCATGGGGTTGAATTGAACCATAAAATCAAATATGGGACTGTAGCAGGTCAAGAAGCAGCTTGGCCTAGTGGAAAGAGTCAGAAGATCATGGATTCTGATGCCGCTCCGCTGCTTGCCTGATGTGTGATCTTGGGCAAGTCGATTCACTTCTCTGTGCCTCAGTTTCCTTAACTGTAAAATGGGGATTCAGTGGCTGGCTGTTCTCCCCCACTCTTAGATTCTGAGACCCATATGAGACAGGGGCTGTGTCTGACTTGATTAAGGTGTACCTACCCCAGTGCTTAGGCGAATGCTGGACACATAGTAATCACTTAACAAATACCATGATAATCATGATTATAAATTGGGCACACTCCAATTTTGAGGCAGGCTGTATGTAAACTCCAACTGGGAAGCCGAGATGGTGATCCAAATCAGACTAACTGGGTTTGTGTTCGCATGTTGTATAGACCCTGCACTCTGAGGCAGCTGGGAAAATGGAGGAGAAAGTAATGCTTTAAAGCCAGAACCATTAGACAACTGCTAATCTGGCATCAGTATTTGCAGAATATCTAAGGAAGCTCTGCAGTAGATAATCTTATTTTTGTTTTTCGGTAAGCAGTCTCTTGCTGTAAACCATGACCTCCTGCTGTGTTTAAAGCAATGGGTCTTAGACTAGTGGTTGAGATGGGGATTAGGGCCACTGCCCAATGAAGGGTTTTTTTGTTTGTTTTCTGTTTTAGAAATCTTTACTGTGCATCAAGCACGAATACTAAGCGCTGAGTAGATGCAAGCTAGTGAGGTTGGATACAGTCCATGTCCCACATGGGGATCACAGTCTTAATCCCCATTCTACAGGTGAGGGAGCTGAGGCCCAGAGAAGTTAGGGGCTTGCCTAAGGTCACACAGGAGACAAGTGGCAGAGTTCCTGCCATGCTGCCCAATTTGCTAAAAGGCTCTTGCCCCCCCCCCCCCCACCCTGGGTTGGTAGCCTGGAGAGGGAGAATGGAGAGGGGACCTGATCTCTAGCCGACAGTGTAAAAGTTGAGTCAGAGGCTGGGGCGGTTGGTTGTGGCTCCTGGAAGGAGCCTCCTTTGTATCTGACAGACCACCACTCTCCCCAATAAGTCACAAACCTGGGGAACCAGAGGATCTGGATTCTAATCCCGGCTCCGCCACTGGTCTGATGTGTGAACTTGGATAAGTTACTTCACTTCTCTGGGCCTCACTTTCCTCAACTGCAAAATGGGAATTTAAAACCTGTTCTCCCTCCTACTTGACTGTGAGCCCTATGTGGGATGGGGACTGTATTCAGCTTTATTAATTTGTATCTACGCCAGTGCTTAGAAGAGTGTATGACACATAGTAAGTACTTAAAAATATCGTTAAAAGAAATTATGCTCTCTTTTCCCGACTAGATTGTTTGCTCCTCAAGGGCAGGAATTGTGTCTACTTACTCTTTTGTACTCTCTCAAGCACAAGCACTGTGCTCAATAGAAACCATTGATTGATTGATAGAAATAGTATTTGTCCAGGGGAGCCATGTGAGAACAGACTTTAGCATTCCTATTTCTTTACATTGATTTTTTTTAATAGAGATTGGCAAGATCTTTGAAGGCAGGGATCCTGTCTACTTATACCATTGCACTTTTTCAATTGCTTAGTGCAGTGCTGAGCTCCTCATCTTCCCTCCCAAGCCCTGTCCTCTCCCTGACTTCCCTATCACTGTGGATGGTACGACCATCCTTCCTGTCCCTCAGGCCCGCAACCTCGGTGTCATCTTTGACTCGGCTCTCTCGTTCACCCCACGCATCCGATCTGTTACCAAGACCTGCCGGTCTCACCTTTATAATATCGCCAAGATCTTCCCTTTCCTCTCCACCCCAAATGGCTATCTTACTGTTACGGGCTCTCGTAATATCCCGGCTAGATTAATAATAATGTTGGTATTTGTTAAGCGCTTACTATGTGCCGAGCACTGTTCTAAGCGCTGGGGTAGACACAGGGGAATCAGGTTGTCCTACATGGGGCTCACAGTCTTAATCCCCATTTTACAGATGAGGGAACTGAGGCACCGAGAAGTGAAGTGACTTGCCCAAAGTCACACAGCTGACAAGTGGCCGAGTCAGGATTCGAACCCATGACCTCTGACTCCAAAGCCCAGGCTCTTTCCACTGAGCCACGCTGCTTCTCGTGTCAGCCTTCTCTCTGATCTCCCTTCCTCCTCTCTTACCCCGCTCCAGTCTATTCTTCACTCCGCTGCCCGGCTCATCTTCCTGCAGAAACGCTCTGGGCCTGTCACTCCCCTTCTTAAAAACCTCCAGTGGTTGCCTATCAACCTCTGCCCAAAACAAAAACTTTTCACTCTAGACTTCGAGGCTCTCTATCACCTTACCCCCTCCTACCTCTCCTCCCTTCTCTCTTTCCACTGCCCACCCCGCACGCTCCGCTCCTCTGCCGCCCACCTCCTCACCATCCCCCGGTCTCGCCTATCCCGCCTTCGACCCCTGGGCCACGTCCTCCCGCGGTCCTGGAATGCCTTCCCTCCTCACCTCCGCCAAACTGATTCTCTTCCCCTCTTCAAATCCCTACTTAAAGCTCACCTCCTCCAAGAGGCCTTCCCAGACTGAGCCTCCCCTTTCTCCGCTGCTCCCTCTACCCCCTGCAACTCTCCACAGCTAAACCCTCTTCTCTCCCCTTTCCCTCTGTTTCTCCCCCTCTGTCGTCCCATCCCCTCAGCACTGTACTCGTCCGCTTAATGTATATATCTTCATTACCCTATTTATTTTGTTAATGAGATGTACATCACCTTGATTCTATTTATTTGCTATTGTTTTAATGAGATGTTCTTCCCCTTGATTCTATTTACTTTCATTGTTCTTGTCTGTCTCCCCCGATTAGACTGTAAGCCCGTCAAAGGGCAGGGACTGTCTCTATCTGTTACAGATTTGTACATCCCAAGCACTTAGTACAGTGCTCTGCACATTGTAAGCGCTCAATAAATACTATTGAATGCTCTGCACACAGGAGATTGTAAAATCCTTGAGGGCAGTGATAAGGTGTGCTTTTTTGTACACTTCCAAATGCTTAGTAAAATGCTCTTTACACAGTAAACACTCAAAAAATACCACTGATTGAATCATTCCATGTCACATATATAATATTATTTATTATATATTATATTACAATACTATTATTAGAGAAGTAGTGTGGCTCAGTGGAAAGAACACGGGCTTGCAAGTCAGAGGTCATGAATTGTAATCCTGACTCCTCTGCTTGACAGTTGTGTGACTTTGGGCAAGTCACTTAACTTCTCTGTGCCTCAGTTACCTCATCTGTAAAATGGGGATTAAGTCTGTGAGCCCCACGTGGGGCAACCTGATCACCTTGTATCCTCCCCAGCACTTAGAGCAGTGCTTTGCACATAGTAAGCGCTTAACAAATGCCATCATTATTATTATATCTATAATATGTATATATAAAAAAACCCTCCAACCTTCCATCACATCTCCTCCCAAAGGCCTTCCCTGACTAACCCCCATTTCCCTACCTATCCTCCCCTCTGCATCACCTATGCATTTGGCTGTGTACCCCTTCCATATAATAATAATATAATAATGGTATTTTTGTTAAGCGCTTACTGTGTTCATTCAT
Source organism: Ornithorhynchus anatinus (assembly GCF_004115215.2). Lineage (NCBI taxonomy): Eukaryota > Metazoa > Chordata > Mammalia > Monotremata > Ornithorhynchidae > Ornithorhynchus > Ornithorhynchus anatinus. The sequence continues at coordinate 172,718,682 of NC_041728.1, read as the reverse complement.
TCATTCGTATTTCTTGAGCACTTACTGTGTGCAGAGCACTGTCCTAAGCACTTGGAAAGTACAATTCAGTAACAATAGAGAGAATCCCTATTTAACAACGAGCTTACGGTCTAGAAGACAGACAAAATGAAACAAAATAAGTAAACAGGCTTCAATAACATCAATATAAATAAATAAAATTATAGATAATAATAAAAATGTTGGTATTTGTTAAGCATTTACTATGTGTAGAGCACTGTTCTAAGCCCTGGGGTAGATACAGGGTAATCAGGTTGACCCACGTGAAGCTCACAGTCTTAATCCCCATTTTACAGATGAGGTAACTGAGGCAAAGAGAAGTTAAGTGACTTGCCCACAGTCACAAAGCTGACAAGTGGCAGAGTTGGGATTCGAACCCATGACCTCTGACTCCCAAGCCTGCTGCTGAAGAGCCATGCTGCTTCTCTAATATATATTTGCACATCATTAATAAAATAGAATAATATTGAATATGTACATATATACACAAGTGCAATGGGGCGGGAAAGGGGGTAGAGCAGAGGGAGGGAGTTGAGGCGATGGGGAGGGGAGGCATAGCAGAAAAGGGGCGCTTGGTCTGGGAAGAGGGGGGCTTACTGGCCTTTTGAAGTAAGCCAGTCCTGTTTGCTCCTTACACACTTTCTAATCCCTGTAACAAATGCAGTGGTCTAAAATGCTTCTCTTGAAGATTGCTTCCTGAGAAAACCCAGGAAGAGGAAAGATAAACTAGGTAGTGTTTGTCTTTCTCCTTTACTGAGCCTCATCATTTCTTAGGCGAGTGAGCACTGTACTAAGCTCTAGGGTGTATACAAGCAAATCAAATTGGACACAGTCCCTGTGCCATGTGGGGCTCGCAGCCTCAAACATCATTTTACAGATGAGGGAACTGAGGCCCAGAGAAGTGAAGTGACTTGCCCAAAGTTCCCCCAGCAGACGAGTGGCAGAACTGAGAGTAGAGCCCATGACCTTCTGACTCCCAGGCCCATGCTCGATCCACGACGCCATCCTGCTTCTCAGTATATTTTTATACTCTAGTATTTCCTCCAGCCATAATTTATTTTAACATTTGTCTCCCCCTTGTAGGCAGTAAACTCCTTGTGGGCTAGGATCATATCTACCACATCCCAAATGTACTCTTCCAAATGTACAGTATATTGTGCTCTGCACGCAGTAAGTGTAGTAAATACTGTTGTGTGCTTGACTGTGCAAGAAGGTACTCTCACCAAAGCCCCTCATCTTGCCTTGGACATGATGGCAGTGGACAAAATAAAAGCTCACTGTGGGCAGGGAAGGTGCCTACCAACTCCGTTCTATTGTACTCTTCCAACCGCTTACTTAGTACAGTGCTGTGCAAACAGTAAGCGCTCATTAAATACCATTGATTGATTCAAGCTCTTTGGTTATGGCTTTCCGAAGACTAGAAACCCCTCTAGACTGTAAGCTCACTGTGGGCAGGGAAAATGTCTGCGAGATCTGTTGTACTCTCCCAAATGCTTAGTACAGTGTTTTGCCCACAGTAAGTGCTCAATAAACACCTTCGATTGATTAATTGATTGATAGAAATAGTATTTGCTCAGGAGAGCCAGGTGAGAAAAGACTTTAACAATCCTATTTGTTTACAGTGATCTTTTTATGGTATTTTTTAAGCATGATGTGCCAGGCACTGTACTAAGCGCTGAGGTAGATACAAGCCAATCAGTTTGGACCCAGTCCATGTCCCACATGGGGTTCACAGTCTTAATCCCCATTTTGAGATCAGATAACTGAGGCACAGAAGTTTTTCCTCTTCTTCCATTCCCTTCTGCGTTGCCCTGACTAACTCCCTTTATTCATCCCCCGTGCCCCCACAAGCCCCACAACACTTTTGTACATACTGTTCGAAAGAGAGAGTCCTCCATTATAGCTAAACATTTGTTTTCTTCTTGCTTTGATTAAGGACTCAGTCAGGGGTCCTGAGCACAGAGGTTTTCTAAGCCGAGCCATCAAGGTGAAAATAAAATGAACCGCAGGGGAGTCGTAGGTGCCTAAACTGGGAGAGGAAGGAATTTGGGCCTTGCTTTCAAGCGGGGCCAACTGCATGATTAAATGGATTAGCCCAGAGCAGAGCCCCATATGGGTCACAGTGTGGCTTATAAATATTTCCCATTCCTCCTAAGAGGCTAAAGAATTCCAGTTGATTCTAATATCATCTGGAAACAACTGGCCACCCTCCCATTGGAGAGTCCCCACTCCAGGCCAGAGACTTGGGAATCCCATTTCCAACACAAAGAGAGGTCTCCAGCCTCAAAAAGCCCGTGTTCCCCAGTCAAGAGGTGGATTATAGGATTGTTTTCAAGTTTTTAAAAAATTAAAGCTCAGCTGTAAGTGTGGAAAAAAAACAGACCCTCAATGGGCACCTCTTCCAGTTAATTATGGCAGAGTAACAAAGTAACAAGTGGATCCACCACTTGGTGCTGTGTGACTCTGGACAAGTCAGTCAACAGTCAAATTATCAAGCGCTTACTGTGTGCTGAGCACTGTACTAAGCGCTTAGGAGAGTACAGTATAACAGACACATTTCCTTTCCCACAACAAGCTTACAGTCTAGAGGGGGAGACCGACTTTGACATAGATAAAAATTACAGAAAGTGCTATGGGGCTGGGAGGGGAGATAAGTAAAGAGAGCAATTCAAGGCAACGCAGAGGCAGTGGGAGAAGAGAAAAGTAAAGGAAGGGAAGGAAAGACCTCTTAGAGGACACATGCCTTCAGTAAGACTTTGAAAGAGAAGAGAGTAACTGTCTGTTGGATATGAAGAGGGAAAAAGTCTCCAGGGGTTGCCTGTCAACCTCTGTATCAAGCAAAAACTCCTCACTCTTGGCTTCAAAGCTTTCCAACCCCTTGCCCCTTCTTACCTCCCCTCCCTTCTCTCCTTCTACATCTCAGCCCACACACTCTGCTCCTCTCGTGCTAACCTCCTCACTGGGCCTCATTCTCGTGTGTCCGGCCGTCGACCCCTGGCCCATCTCCTACCTCTGGCCTGGAATACCCTCCCTCCCAAATTCACCAGACTAGCACATTTCCCCTCTTCAAAGCCCTAATGAAAGTTCAGCTCCTCCAGGAGGCCTTCCCAGACTAAACCCTCCTTTCCTCAGTTCCCCTTGCCCTCCTCTTCCCATCACCCCGACTCGCTCCCTTTGTTCTACCCCCTCAGCACTGTGTATATATGTACATATTTTTAATTTGATTTATTTTTATCGATGTTGTGTATATATCTATAATTCTATTTATTTATAATGATGCTTCTGATGCCTGTTTACTTGTTTTGATGTCGGGCTCCCCGCTTCTAGACTGTGAACCTGTTCTGGGCAGGGATTGTCTCTGTTGCTGAATTGTACTTCCCAAGTGCTTAGTACAGTGCTCTGCACAATGTAAGCACTCAGTAAATATGACTGAGTGAACGAATGATTGAATGAGAGCATTCCAGGCCAGAGACAGGATGTGGGCAAGAGATCGGTGGCAAGATGCATCGAGGCACAGTGAGAAGGTTGACATTAGAGGAGTGAAGTGCGTGGTGTCGGTTGTAGAAGGAGAGCAGCGAGGTGAGGTAGAAGGGGGCAAGGTGATTGAGTCCCCACATGAGCCTAGATGGTAGAAGAGCCAGGAGACTGGCCTGTGTCATGGCTTCTCTCAGGGGTTGTATGAGGATTCATTCATTCATTCAATAATATTTATTGGGCGCTTACTCTGTGCAGAGGACTGTACTAAGTGCTTGGAATGTACAATTCGGCAACAGATAGAGACAATCCCTGCCCATTGATGGGCTTACAGTCTAATCGGCGGAGACAGACGGACAAAAACAAGACAACTTAATCACGATAAATAGAACCAAGAGGATTGGACTCACAGGGGTGAAGGAAGTGGTCCCTCAACCTTGCTCTGGGTTGTCTTTGTCCCTAATGCTGATGCACCAGGCTGGCTCTGCAGGGCTATTACATCGCACCTCAAGGGCCTGGCAAGCCTTTCCTGCTGTGACGGCTGGAGACTGGAAGCTTCTCCTCTAGATTTTCATTACCCTATTTATTTTGTCAATGAAATGTACATCGCCTTGATTCTGTTTAGTTGCCATTGTTTTTACGAGATGTTCTTCCACTTGATTCTATTTATTGCCATTGTTCTTGTCTGTCCGTCTCCCCCGATTAGACCGTAAGCCCGTCAAACGGCAGGGACCGTCTCTATCTGTTGCCGACTTGTTCATTCCAAGCGCTTAGTACAGTGCTCTGCACATAGTAAGCGCTCAATAAATACTATTGAATGAATGAATGAATAGATGGAAGCTCGCATTGGGCAGGGGATGTGTCAGCTAATTCTGTTGGATTGGACTCTCCTCAGGGCTTATTACAGTGCTCTACACATAGCACAGAAGCAGCGTGGCTCAGTGAGAAGCAGCGTGGCTCAGTGGAAAGAGCACGGGCTTTGGAGTCAGAGGTCATGGGTTCGAATCCCAGCTCGGCCACTTGTCAGCTGTGTGACTTTGGACAAGTCACTTAACTTCTCGGTGCCTCAGTTGCCTCATCTGTAAAATGGGGATTAAGACTGTGAGCCCCATGTGGGACAACCTGATTCCCCTGTGTCTACCCCAGCGCTTAGACAGTGCCCGGCACATAGTAAGAGCTTAACAAATACCAACATTATTATAGTTCTCAATCAATACCATTGGTTGATTGATTGATGGTGGCCAGATTCAAGCCCTACTGGATAGAGCACGAGGCTGGGAGTCAGAAGGTCCTGGGTTCTAATCCCGGCTCTGCCACTTGTCTGCTGTATGACCTTGGGCAAGTCACTTCACATCTCTGTGCCTCACTTATAGAATGGGGATCAAGATTATGAGCCCCGTGTGGTACAGGGACTGTGTCCATCCCAATTTGCTTGTATCCACCCCAGCGCTTAGTACAGTGCCTGGTACACAATGAGTGCTTAACAAATACTGTAATCAGTCATATTTATTGAGTACTTATTGAGTTCAGGACACTGTACTAAGCGCTTGGGAGAGTATAATATAACAGTAAACAGGCACATTCCTTGCCCACAACGAGCTTACATGGAGCAGTGGAGTTTGTCTACTTGCATAAATGGTTTCTAGTCCTTTCCTGCAGTCAGCAGTCTTGCCTGTTCCATGTTGCCAAGATGCAGCATGGCCTAGTGGAAAGAGCCCAGATCTGGGAGGGAAATGGAGCTGGGTTCTAATCCCAGCTCTGCCAGTAGTCTGCCAGGTGACTTGGGCAAATCATTGTACTTCTCAGGGCCTCAATCCCCTCATCTGTAAAATGGGGATTAAGACGGTGATATCCATGTGGGTCGTGGACAGCATCCTGATTGGTTTGTATCTACCCCAGCTCTCAGTATGATGCCTGATGAATAGTGAGCACTTAACAAATGCCATAAAACAACGATAATAATAGTAGTAATGGGACTTATTAACTGCTTACTTATGTGCCAAGCTAATCAGATTGAACATAATCCCTGTCCCCCATGGGGCTTACACTCTTGATCCCCGTTTTACAGATGAGGTAACTGAGGCCCAGAGAAGTGAAGTGATTTGTTCAGGGTCACACAGCAGACGTGTGGCGGTCCCAGGATTAGAACCCAGAATCTTCTGACTCCCAGGTCCATGATCTATCCCCTAAGCCATTCTGCTTCTCAAAAAAAACCAAACTAAAAACCAAAAACGGAAAACGGAGCATGCTCATGTTGTGTTTGTCATTTCTAGGAAGAAGTGGTGAAGTTGACTGAGAAATATCTTAATAATGCTATTGAAAGCCCAGGATTGACTCCAGCGAGGGTCCCCGCCGACATCAAGAGCAACATCCTGAAGGCTCAGGTGGAAGCAGGGCACAAGGTAAAACCTCTCAATAAGGCAGTTCTGGGAAGAAATTGGCCCTTTGGTTACAGAAACATGTGTGGCCCTTTTCTTGGTCTCCCCGGGTGTTCAGGCTCAATCAATCTTATTTATTGAACACTTACTGAGTGCAGAGCACTGTACTAAGCACTTGGGAGAATATAATGTCTATCGGAGTTGATAGACGTGTTCCCTGCCCACAGTGAGCTAGCTAGCCCTACTACTTTCTGTTTCTCTCTCTCCATTGTCATTATCAATGGTATTTATTGGGTGCTTACTGTGTGTAGAGCACTGTACTAAGCTCTTGGGAGAGTACAGTAAAACAATATAACAGATGCACTCCCTGCCCACAATGAGCTTACACTCTAGAGGGGTGCACTTAAGTGCTGTGGGGCTGGGAGGGAGATAATAATGATAATAATGGTATTTGTTAAGCGCTTACTACGTGCCAAGCACCGTTCTAAGTGCAGGGGGAGATACAAGGTAATCAGGTTGCCCCACGTGGGGCTCACAGTCTTAATCCCCATTTTACAGATAAGGTAACTGAGGTGCAGAGAAGTGAGTGACTTGCCCAAGGTCACCCAGCTGACAAGCTGTGGAGCTGGGATTAGAACCCACGACCTCTGACTCCCAAGACCGGGCTCTTTCCACTGTGCTTCCTCTGTGCAGAGCAGTGTTCTAAGCCTTTGGGAGAGCACCGAACTGCAGAGCCAGGAGACCCCTTCCCTCCCCACAAGGAGTTTACGGTCTAGAAGGGGAGACAGACGTACCAATGAAGTCTAGATAAAGTCATACATGCTGAGGAAGGGGTGAAGAGTGCCGATTTAGGGGTGCAAAGCAGAAGGGAATAAAGGAAAAGAGGGCTTAGTCCGGGAAGACCTCTTGGAGGAGATGTGCCTCCAATAAGGTTCTGAAGGCGGGGGCGAGTAATTGTTTTTCGGATATGAAGAGGGAGGGCATTCCTGGCCAGGGGCAGTACGTGGACAAGAGGTTGACGGTGAGATAAATGAGACTGAAGTACAGTGAATAGGTTGGCATTAAAGGAGCAGTGTGTGGGCTGGGTTGTAGTAGGAGAGTAGGGAGGTAAGATAGAAGCGCACAAGGTGACTGTTTTAAAGCTGATGGTAAGAAGTTTCTGTTTGATGCAGAATTGGATGGGCAACCACCAGAAGTTCTCGTGGAGTGGGGAAATATTGCTGAATGTTTTTGGAGAAAAATGATCTGGGCAGCAGAGTGAAATATGTACTGAGTGGAGAGATAGGAGGAAGGGAAGTCAACAAAGAGGCTGATGCAGTAATGAAAGCAGGGTACAACAAAAGCTGGGATGAAAGTGATAGTAGTTTGGATAGAGAGGAAAAGGTAGACATTAACAATGTTGTGAAGGCTGAACTGACGGGATTTAGTGATAGATTGAATATGTGGGGCGAATGAGAGAGAGGAGTCAAGGATAACACCAAGGTTACTAGTTGTGAGGCAGGAAGGATAGCGGTGCTGACTACAGTTGATGGGAAGATCAGTGGAAAGACTGGGTTTGGGTGAGAAGATAAAGAGTTCAGTTTTCAACATGTTAAGTTTGAAGTGATGAAGAGGCATCCTAGTGGAGATGCCTTGAAGGCAGGAGGAAATGTGAGATTGCAGAGAGGGAGATGAGGGCTGGAGATGGAGATCTGGGAGTCGCCCACATCGAGGTGGTCACTGAAGCCATGGGAGTGAATGAGGTCTCCAAGGGAGTGTAGATGGAGAATAGACCCTGAACTGAGACCCTGAACTGAACCTTGAAAAACACCCACCGTTAGCGGGTGGGAGACAGAGGAGGAGCCTGCGAAAGAGACCGAGAATGAGCGGCCAGGGAGATAGGAGAGAGGACAAGAGGACAGTGTCCGTGAAGCCGAGGTTGGATAATGTTTCCAGAAGGGAGTGGTCGACAGACACGTGAGAGGCAGCAGAGAGGTTGTGGAGGATTAGGATGGAGTAGAGGCCGTTGGATTTGGCAAGGAAGAGAGCATTTGTGACCTTTGAGAGGGAGGTTTCTAAGAAAGGGACAGAAGCTCTGTCAGAGGTAGTCACAGGGAGGATTGGGGGAGTGGAACTTGAGACCGTGGGCATAGACTACTCGCTCAAGGCGGCGTTTGGAGAGGAATGGTAGGAGGGAGATGGGGCGATAACTGGAGGGAGCTGCTGGGTCAAAGGAGGCTTCTTTTAGACACAGTACATTACAACAGAGTTGGTTGGCACATTCCCTGCCCACCACAAGTTTACAGTCTAGAGAGGGAGATAGGCTTTAGTAAAAATAAGTGCTAAATAAATACTATTGAATGAATTGAATGAATAAATGTCAAACTTTTCTGTGAACCTCCTGGATCTTTCTATAATATTAATAATCATGGTATTTGTTAAGTGCTTACTATGTGCTCAGCACCTCCTTTACCAATAGGCTTCCATCCATCATGGCCTCCCTTCATATTCCAAACACATCTCAAATCCTGTGTCCTTTCCTCCAGGAAAGGGATAGAGATCAGCTCATCTTCAGAAGTAACTATTGACCATTCCCACGAATCCATGGTAAAAAAAAAAAAAAACACCCCAAAACCCTGATTGGATTAACACAAGATGTGTTCTCTTTTTTTTCCTATCTGTAAATTCTTGTGCCTTTCTCCACTGTAGATTGTAAATTTCTTTAGGGCAGAGATCCTGTCTTTCTACTGCATTCTGGTGTGCACTGCACACATGTTACTGATTGATTCATCTTTTGACAGAGACTGGTGAGTCAATGTGGCATAGTCAGTCAGAAGTAGCATAACGTAGTGGACAGAGCACAGACCTGGGAGTCAGAGGTCATAGGTTCTAATCCTGACTCTGCCACTTGTCTGCTGTGTGACCTCACTTCTCTGTGCTTTGGTTACCTCATCTGTATAATGGGGATTGAGACTATGAGCCCCACATGGGACAGGGACTGTGTCCAACCCAATTTGCTTGTATCTACCCCAGCATTTAGTACAGTGCCTGGCACATAGTAAGCACTTAACAAATACCGTAATTATTGTTATTGATTCATCACCTTCTGGTTGAAGATCCCCCATGTTAGGAACTGTGGGAATTAACCAAGGAAAAATGACTTGATCCCTGCCTTTGATTAGCTTTCTGTCTCTCACGTTTTTTAAAATTGTATTTAAGTGCTTACTATGAACCAGCCACTGTACTAAGCCTTGGGATAGATATGTGCTCATCAGGTTGTACACATCCCCTGTCCCACATGGGGCTCACAGTCTTAATCCCCATTTTACAGATGAGGTAACTGAGGCACAGAGAAGATAAGTGGGCAAAGGATGTGTCAACCAACCCCAACTTTTTTATATTCTGGCAGGTTTATTCCGCAGCTATAGTAATGACCCCAAGGATGGGATTGAATTGTTACACATAGGGAAATGATTAAAATGTGTAGTAATATTAATTGAGGTATTTGTTGAGCACTTACTTTGTGCAACTCTTATACTAACTGGTGTGGTGGATGCCATCAGATTGTACACAATCCCAGTCCAACATGGGTCTCACAGTCTAAGAACAAGGGAGAATAGTTATCCAATGAACAGCTATCGAATCCCCATGTTTTAGATGAGGTGGCTGAGGCACAGAGGGGTTACGTGACTTGTCCAAGGTCACACAGCAGGTAAGTGGTAGAGCCGAGATTAGAACCCAGGTCTCCTCAGTCCCAGCCCTGGGAATAGCAACTGTAGATTTCATTACCAAGTTTTTTGGTAATTTCAGGTTTTCCTATCATCCTAACACTTGGACAACAGGAGTGCTTGAGTGCTTTAAAGCACTTAATCAGCTTGCCCCATCCTACCTCAACTCACTGATCTCCTACTACAGCCCAGGTCACACACTCTGCCTCTCTTGGACCAGCTTATTCACTGGGCCCTGATCTCATCTATCTCATCAGCAACCCTTTCCCACATCCTTCCCCAGCCTGCAACTCCCTACCCCTCCAGGTATGCCAGACCACCACTCTCCCCACCTTCAAAGCATTATTCGGGTCACGTTTTATCCAAGAGGCCTTCCCCGATTAATCCCTCTCTTCCCCTGCTCGCTGTCCTTTTTGCGTCATCTGTGCACTCTGATCTTTGGACATTTGGACATTTGATAGTCACTCCAGCCCCACAGCACTTACATACATGTTTTTAAATTATACAATATAAATTTATTCATATTAGTGTCTGTCTCCCCCCTCTAGACTATAAGCTCATTATTGGCAGGGAATGTGCCTTTTACTTCTGTTGATTGTACTCTCCCAAGTGCTAAGTACAGCACTCTGCACATGATAAATGCTCAATAAATATGATTGATTGATTGACAGTTCCAACCAAGACCCTTTGCTAAAATTTCCTCTTCTGGTTTCCACCTATTTCAGGTGACAAGAGATGACAACTCATCAAGCCCCAAAAACTCCAATGTTCAGGATGCATCTAACAGGTACACTTTTGGATGGTCGTCCAGATGAGGCGGGATTTGATTCCTACTTTTAAAAAAAAAACCAACTTCTACTCCTAAGATTTTCACCAGCCAGACCCCCTCCAAGCCCAGGCCCAGCACCACCAAAAGAGCTACCCTTCCCCACCCACCACCCAAAGGATAGATTGGGACAAGCTCCCCATTTCTGAGCTTTGGTTCTAGTTGAGCCCCGAACCGTGGGCTCCTGTAGAGCTGGAGTGAAAGTCCAGCGGGTCCCCTGACCCAAGGCACCCACCCTCCACCTGGACCCTCGGGAAACTCGCCCACCCGGCCTGTTCAGCTCAAGTGCTGATCTCTTGTGCCCTGAGGTCACTGAGATGTCCCAGAGAATTCCAAATTAGGGCTGAAAAGGCTGAGAATGGAGTTTTTCCTGCGCTGTCGGCGCCCTGAAACCTGGCCCTTTCCAGTCTGCATCCGCCCCCTAAAATCCCTGCCTACTGTCCAACTCTGTGCTCCACATGCAAGGCAGCACCTCTGCCCCAGACTTCCATTTCAAGCCACCTCCCCATCTTAAGAAATCCACCCCAAACAGTTTTGTTGTTCCCCCTTCTTTCTCCCTCCCCATGTTCCAACCAGGAGCTTTTATACTAAGGAGTTTACCCCAAACAACTTTGCTGATCCTCCTCCTTTTCCACCTCTTCTCCTCCTCCCCATACACAGGGGCTTCTTTCCGGGGACCACCCTGCCCAACCTGCCTCTAACTGCTAGAAGCCCTGCTACCCCCTTGGAGCCCAGAGAGGCCCTGAAAGAGGACCCCGTTTCCAGTCCCTCCTTCCTCCAGTAAGTGCTTGGATTCAAAATGGCAGCCCCTCAGGGTCAGAGAGAGTCCTGAGGTGGGCCTGACCTAGGAGGGTGAGGGGAGGAGAAAGTGCAAGCCCAGCAAGGCAGCAGCTTCCCAACTCTTAAGCAGAAGCTTGAGGAAAAGCAGTGTGGCCAACAGAGAAAATACAGGTCTGTCTGTCAGTTTTATGTGTCTGGCATTTGTTGTATTTGTTTGAGTTGTTTTTAATTTTGCATCGTCCTGATGTGTCTGTCTCCAGGCCCTCCTCCCCACTTATACTCTTAGATTGTGAGCCACCAGAGAGACTTGGGACGATGTCTAATTCCCACATGTGTATTCTTTTTCAGCCCTTAGTATGCACTGTAAGTGTAAGTGCACTGAAAGTGCTTAATCAATCAGTCCATCAGTGCTATTTATTGAGCACTCACTGCATGTGCCGAGCATGGTGCTAAATACTGGGGAAGTCTAATACAATAGTTGTGTTCTAGTGGAAAGATCATGGGCCTGCTTGTCAGAGGACCTGAGTTCTAAACCCGGCTTCTCCACGTGTCTGCTGTGTGACCTTGGGCAAGTCACTTAACTGCTCTGTGTTTGTTACCTTATTTGTAAAATGGGGATTAAGAATGTGAGCCCTATTTGGGACAGGGACTGTGTCCAACCAGATTAACTTGTGCCTACCCTGTGCTTAGTTCAGTGTCTGGCACATAATAAGCACTTAATAAGTACCATAAAAGCACAGTAAAATGGGGATTAAATCATTCTCCCTCCTACTTAGACTGTGAGCTCCATGTTGGGTCTCGTCTGTGTCCAGCTCAATGAGCTTGTATCTATCCCAGTGGTTAGGACAGCGCTGGACACCTAGTAAGAGCTTAACAAATACCATAATAACAATTCTGTGACCAGATTATCAATCAATCAGTGGTATTTATTGAGTGCTTACTGTGTGCAAAGCTCTGGACTAAGTCTGGGACCAACTGGTGAAGCTACAGGCCAAATCAGGGGTCAGGGCCAGCTCCAGGCCCCTGCTCTTCTAGCAGCTTCGTTAACAACGAGGATGGCTAGAAATAAAGCTAAGGAAGGAGACCGTGGCTTTGATTGCAGTTTGGAGGATGCCGACATGGGTCCTTTCCTCCTAAAATCCCTCCTGCGGCCTCTCAGGCTAATAAACCACCCAGGGAAACTTGGGCTGCCTAGAGGCTTCTGGAGGGCCATGGCTGTCGCTTCTTTTTTTTTTTTGGTTGGTATTTGTCAAGCACTTACTGTGTGCAGAGCACTGTTCTAAGCGCTGGAGTAGATACAAGGTAATCAGGTTGTCTGTGAGCCTCATGTGGGACAATCTGATAACCCTGTATCTACCCCAGCGTTTAGAACAGTGCTCGGCACATAGTAAGCGCTTAACAAATACCAACATTATTATTATCCCCATTTTACAAATGAGGTAACTGAGGGACAGAGAATTTAAGTGACTTGCCCAAAGTCACACAGCTGACAAGTGGCAGAGTGGGAATTTGAACCCATGACCTCTGACTCCCAAGCCCAGGCTCTTTCCACTGAGCCACACTGCTTTTGCCATCTGTAGGTGGTGCAAGCTTAAATACTGAGGTTTTATCGATCGATTATTAGTGTTTATTGAGCACCAACTCTCTGCAGACCACTGAATGGTAGAATACCATTACTCTGTAATTTTGTTATATTGTACTCTCTCAAGTGCTTAGTACAGTGCTCTACACAAAGTAAGCTCTCAAACACCGACTGATACGATAGAGTATCACTCAGTGGTATTTATTTATTGATTAGATTTATTGAGCACTTACTCTGTGCAGAGCACAATAGTAAGCACTTGGGAAAGTGCAACACACCGACAATCCTTGCCCGCTCAAAGACAGAAGAGGCCGGCAGATAGAAAGAACTCACGGAAAGTTACGGTTGTTTTTTGTTTCTTGGTTTTTTGTGTTTTTTTTTAAATGGTCTTTTTTAGGCCCTTTCTATGTGCCGGGCACTGTACTAACCACTGGGGTAGATACAAGTTAATTAGGTTAGACAATCCCGGTCCCACGTATGACTCGCCATATTAATCCCCATTTTACAGATGAGGGAACTGAGGCCCAGAGAAATTAAGTGACTTGCCCATGGTCATAGAGCAGACAAGTGGCAGAGTCAGGATTAGAATCCATGTCCATGCCCTATCCACTAGGCACACCGCTCTCTCTTTTGGTACCAGGTGGGAGGCCCCCACAAGATCCTCCTACCCGCCGGAGCCACCACAGTGATGGCAACAGGTCATAAATAAATAAATCATATTTATTGAGTTCTTATTGTGTGCAAAGCACTCTACTCAGTGCTTGGGAGAGTACAGTGTAACAACAAACAAGACACATTCCTGCCCACAACGAGCTCACAGTCTAGAGAGGGAGCCAGAGATTAACACAAATAAATAGAATAAATAAATGAATAGTTCTATCCGAAAGGTCAGGTGGCCCTAAGCCCAAGGAGAGGCGGAGCTTCAAGCCACCCAGGATCCTGCCTGTGCAGTGTCCTGCCTGAGGTATTGACCTTCTTGACCTCTTAAGTAAGAAACTGGGTGGGGAAGAGCTCAAATATTTACACTTTCAAGCCGCACATATTTGGAATGTTTATACTGCCAAGAGCAATGTGGATTTAGATGCCACCCACAGAAGCCCTCAACAGAAGTGTGTGTGTGCGTGTCTGTTTGTGTTGGGGTTGGGGGAGGTGCCCTGCCTCACTCTCTCCTGGATTTAATGCCCCATAACAAAAGATACAAGGCAAGTGCCTTGGATTAGGACTAGAGCTTGATCCCCTACTTGATAATAATAGTGATAATTGGCGTTTTTATTAAGCGTTTACTATCTGCTAAGCACTGAGCTAAGCATTAGGGTAGATATGAAATAATCTGGTCTGATGCCTTCCCTGTCCCACACTGGGCTCTCAGTCTGAGGAGGAAGGAGAACAGGTTTTGAATCTCCATTTTAAAGAGGAGGAACCCGAGGCCCGAAAAGCAAAGTGACCTGCCGAAGGTCACACCCAGTGGGCAAGTGACGGAGACAGGATTAGAACCCAGGTTCCCTGACTCCCCCAGTCCTGTTCTCTTTCTACTGGGCCACGTTGCTTCAGGACAGGTCATTTTCTATTGTTTGATTTGGGGGCAGGCGGTTGGTGGGAGAAGGGGAGGTTTCTGTACTCTGTTTGCCCAAGCATTTCTCCCGTCTGTTTGCTGAAGCATTTTCTGTTTTCTGTTAAAAGTCCAAGGGCCTGTACGTGTGTGTTCGTGCGCAGTCACAGGTGATGGAAAGAGAGTTGCTCAGAACCACCGCCCAGCTTTCTAGTGACGGGGAAAAAAAATGATCAGAGGCAAAACTAAATTTCCCTGTGGCCAGAAGTAAACTCTTCCCCTTAGCCACCCATCCATCGGTGTCTGATCGAGTGCTCTGCTTCTGCTGAGGGTTTTCCTGGGGCTTTGGTGGCTCATTACCTTCTCTCTTAGGTCATGCCCACCCTTGAGGGAAGGACCGGATGTCCATTTTGTCTCATGTTTGTATGTGTGTGTGTGTGTGTATGTGTGTATACGCGTGTGTGCCCAGCATGTGGCATGGCTTGGGAGAGGGTCCAGGTTAGGGTGGTAGGATTTTTTCACATCTTTTTCCTGGGGTAAAGTTCTTGCAGCTCCTGCTGTGTCAGGGAGTTGAAAGGAAGACAAAGGGGAGATCTGTGGCTCCCCTTGCTGCTATCATAATAATAATAATAATAATAATAATAATGATATTTATTCAGCACCGTTCTAAGCACTGGTATAGATACGAGAGAATCCGGTCGGACACAGTCCCCTGTCTTATATGGGGCTCACAGTATAAGTAGGGGGGAGAACAGGTATTGGATCCCCATTTTATAGATGAGGAAATTGAGGTCCAGTGAAGTGATTTGCCCAAGATCACACAGCAGGCAAGTGGCAGAGCCGGAATTAGAACTCAGGTCCTCTGACTCCCAGGCCTGTGTTCTATCCACTTGGCCATGCTGCTTCTCCAGGGGCCTTTTGCCCCCAGGCCGCCTCCCAGAGCTCATCCTTATGATGGGGTCCTTGTCCCCAGGCTCCCGATACTCTGTTCCCTCTCAGGAGCCTGGTGTCCAGTTGAGCTGGAGACCACCTCGAAATGGGAATGTTCTGACTTGGATCTAGCAGGCACCCAGAGCTGGAGCCATTGCAGTCCTCTCCATTGTCTCCCTCCGCAGATTCCCCTCCAATCCAAACCCACCCGACCAACCCCACGTTCCCCCGGGGATGCAAGTTGGGAGAAAGACGACTATTGCTCCCTTCGCGGCTGCTTGGAGAAGCAGTGCGGCTTAGTGGACAGAGTACAGGTCTGGGAGTCTGATGGACCTGGGTTCTAGTCTCGGCTCCGCCACGTGTCTGCTGTGTGACCTTGGGCAAGTCATTTCAATTCTCTGGATCTCAGTTACCTTATCTGTCAAATGGGGGGATTAAGAGTGTGAGCCCCACGTGGGGCAGGGTCTGTGTCTAACCTCATTACCTTGTATCTACCCTAGTGCTTGTAACGGTGCCTGGCACATAGTAAACACTTAATAAGTACCATAGATATCATTATTATTATTATTATTGTTCCCCCACCTGCTGACCCCTCCCCTGGCCTGCTGCCCTCAGCCAGCCAGGAGAGAGAGGCCCCAGGGAGAAGCCATAAATAACTCCATCGTCTGTCTCCCCCAGCTTTAATAAGCACCCCACTCCCACTTCGATTCCTCGGGCCTCGTGGCCAAGCTGCTCTGACGGCAGCCTTCTCTGCCATCCCCAGGCACAACCCAGAAGGGTTGCTCTCTTTCAGCGAGGCATCCAACGAGGAAAATAAAGCCCCCGGCCCGGAAGACCCACCGATCCTACCAACTCTAGCGCCCGCCAAGGCTGATGCCATTTTCAAGGTAACGTTACCCTTTGGCTTCCAAGTTTCCTTCCCCAGCCCGGGGCTTCCGTGGAGACTGAGGGGAGGGACGGCTTTGTTTGAAATATGGAGTGTTTACGGGAATTTTCCCCTATCAGCAGAGCAGACTAGGAGGGTTTTAGAAGCGGATGAGAATGAGCCACTGGAGACTAATACTGGGCTACTCTGCCTAACTCAAATTCTTGCTAACTCCAGGAGTGGCCCTGCATGGCCGACTAAGCCGTCTTTCCTCTTCTCCCACTCCCTTCTGCGTTGCCCTGACCTGCTCCCTTTATTCATTCCCCTTCCCAGCCCCGTAGCACTTATGTCCAAAATAATTATGGTATTTGTTAAGCGCTCACTATGTGCCAAGCACTGTTCTAAGCACTGGGGTAGATACATGATAATCGGCTTGGATACAGTCCCTGTCTCAGATAGGGCTCATGGTCTTAACCCCCATTTTATAGCTGAGGGATCTGAGGCCTAGAGAAGTGAAGTGACTTGCCCGAGGTGACACAGCAGACAAGTGACAGAGCCGGGATTTGAACACATGACCTTCTAACTCCCAGGCCCGTCCTGTATCCTCTAGGCCCTGCTGCTTCTCCACTGTAATTGATTTATTTGTATTAATGTGTGTCTTCCCGTATAGAAGGTTGGTTGTGAGCAGGAACTGCATCTGTTTAATGTTGGTATTTGTTAAGCGCTTACTATGTGCCGAGCACTGTTCTAAGTGCTGGGGTAGACACAGGGAAATCAGGTTGTCCCACGTGGGGCTCACAGTCTTAATCCCCATTTTACAGATGAGGTAACTGAGGTACCGAGAAGTTAAGTGACTTGCCCAAAGTCACACAGCTGACAAGTGGCCGAGCTGGGAGTCGAATCCGTGACCTTTGACTCCAAAGCCCGGGCTCTTTCCACTGAGCCACGGTGGGAAGAGCCTGGGTTTAGGAGTCAGAGGCCCTGGATTCTAGTACTTTCCCTGCCACTTGTCTGCTGGGTGACCTTCACTTCACTTCACTTCTCTGGGCCTCAATTCCTTCCTCTGCATAATGGGGATTGAATCCCCTGTTCTCTCTCCTACTACTTAGACTGTGAGCCCCACGTGGGACCTGATGTTCTTAGAGAAGCAGGGTGACTCAGTGGAAAGAGCACGGGCTTGGGAGTCGGAGGTCATGGGTTCGAATCCTGACTCCATCGCTTGTCAGCTGTTTGACTGTGGGCAAGTCACTTAACTTCTCTGTGCCTCAGTGACCTCATCAAAAATGGGGATGAAGACTGAGCCTCAAGTGGGACAACCTGATTACGCTGTGTCTACCCCAGCGCTGAGAACAGTGCTCTGCACATAATAAGCGCTTAACAAATACCAACATTATTTTCTGTATAGTGTTATATTGTGCTCTCCCCAAGGGTTAGTACAGTGCTCTGCACCCAAGCACTGTACTAAGCACTTAGGAGGGCAACATATAACAATACGATTTAATGAACATGGCTACGGCGCTGAGACTTCCGGCCCCAAAGCCCATGCACCGGCCCCGCCCTCTTCCCTAGTCTCAAGCCACCTACGTGCAGCAATCAATCAGTCAGTCAGTGGTATTTATTGAGCTCTGTGTGCGGAGCACTGTATTAAGCGCTTGGGATAGAACAATATAACAGAGCCGATAGAAACGTTCTCTGCCGACAACGAGCTTACCCCAGCTCTCAAGGTGCCAACACCCGGCAGCCCGTCTCCCCAAGTCCCCCAACCCCCCAGTTCCCAGCCAGGTGCTTTTCCACCCCTTTCCTTCCCGTGTTCGCCCCCCCCCCCCCCCACCCCGCACCGGACTGGGAAGAGATGGGGCCAGTGGGTCCATGGGTGACTGACAGGGAAATGCGTTCCCGCCCCACTCCCCACTTTTTTTTTAAATGGTATTTATTAAGCTCTTATTATGTGCCCGGCACTATTCTGAGCACTGGACTAGATTCAGGGTAGTCATTTGAACACAGTGTCTGTCCCCCTTGGGGCTCTCAGTTCCCGCTGAGCGTGTGAGCCCCATTGGTTTGTCTGTCAATAGTATTTCTGAGCAGTTACTGTATGCAGAACACTGTCCTAAGCGCTTGGGAGAGTACAACACGATGATATATCAGACACGTTCCCTGCCCACAACCAGTTTATAGTCTAGATAGAAGATAATCAGTTCCCACATGGGGTTCACAATCTGAGTAGGAAGAACAGATATTGGATCCCCATTTTGAAGATGAGGAACCGAGGCACAGAGAAATGAAGTAACCGGCTCGAGGTCACACATCAGATCTGATGGAGGAGCTGGAATTAGAACCCGGCTCCTCATCCGTTCCAGGAGTGGCTGGGGGGAGTTGTAACAGGGCCGGCGTCAACCAACACACCCGGCGAGACCCAGGGAGCCGTTCCGGCCGGGACCCCTGGCTGCCCTCGGGAGCCACGGCGCAGGCCGACGGCAGGATGGCTTCCATTCCGTGCCTACTTGCAGGCCACAGCCTCCTCTTGAGGGCTCCGTCCTCCGGCCCCCTATCTCTGCCCCCTCCCTTGGAGGGTGGGAGTGGAGTGGGATGATGATCATGATGGTATTTCTTAAGCGCTTACTGTGTGCCGGGCACTGTTCTAAGCGCTGGGGTAGATAGGACGCAGTCCCTGTCCCACATGGGGGTCCTTTGTTAAGTGCTTACTATGTGCAAAGCACTGTTCTAAGCCCTGGGAGGGGTACAAGGTGATCAGGTTGTCCCACGTGGGGCTCACAGTCTTCATCCCCATTTTACAGATGAGGTAACTGAGGCCCAGAGAAGTGAAGTGACTTGCCCAAGGTCACACAGCTGACAAGTGGCAGAGCCGGGATTAGAACCCATGACCTCTGACTCCCAAGCCCGGGCTCTTTCCACTGAGCCACGCTGCTGGACGCTGCCCTAGCGAGCAGCTGATCATCCTGGCGGGGGCCACATGGCTACTGCCATGACCCCTCCTTGGGCCAGGGCCCCCAAACCAGCCTAACCCCCTCCCCTAGGGAATAGGGTGTGTCCTGCTCTACGAGAATCTGAACCCCCATCACCCCCCACCCCCGCTGTCTGGTCTTTCTTTTTTCTCCCCCCTGCTTAGAAAAGCATCACTTTCACTGTCCCCAGCAATGGGCTCAATATCAGTCAATCCCTGGTATTTATTGAACGTCTACTGTGTGCAGCAGAGTACTGTACTAAGCTTTTGTAGAGTACAGTACAGCAGGGTGACCCATCAAGAGTTTACATTTCTAGAAGCAGCATGGCCTAGTGGGTAGAGCACGGGCCTAGGGCTGAGAAGGTCATGGGTTCTAATCTCAGCTCCGCCACTTGTCTGCTGTGTGACCTTGGGCAGGTCAGTCCATTTCTCTGTGCCTCAGTTCCCTCATCAGTAAAATGGGGATTAAGACTGTGAGCCCTGTGTGGGACAGGAACTGTGCCCAATCCAATTACCTTGTAATATTAATAATAGTGGTTTTTGTTAAGCACTTACTAAGCGCATTGTTCTAAGTGCTGGGGTAGATACAAGGTAATCAAGTTGTCCCATGTGGAGCTCACAGTTTTAATCCCCATTTTACAGATGAGGGAACTGAGGCACAGAGAAGTTAAGTGGTTTGCCCAAGGTCTCTCAGCAGACAAGTAGCGGATTCGGGATTAGAACCCATGACCTGACTCCCAAGCCCTTGCTTTTTCCACTAAGCCATGCCCCCAGTGCTTAGAACAGTGCCTGGCACATAGTAAATGCTTAGCAAATCCCGTAATTATTATTATTAGAGGAGAAGACAGAAATTAAAATAAACGTATTTTGCAATGCAGTAATCAGAGGCCGCGCTGTCGTGGTGGCCATCTCTTCTTTCATCCCCCTGACGTGGGCCAGGAGGCTCGGCTCGCCCCGCCTCCCCCCGCACCCACCTCCCGAGAGCATTCATCTTGCAGCTCAGCTCCATCACAGTCATCCCAGCCGAAGCCCCGGGCCGCATCCCATTTAGCCCCTGGCTGTCCCAGAGACCCAAGATAATGCTTAGTCTCAGTTTCCCCAGCTCATCCCGATTCCCAAATTAATTTCTTCCTCCTTCCCACTAGAAACCAAGAAAAGCCTGTGGATTAACCCAGTTGGTTCTGTAATTAATGCATCAATCGGGTAATTAGATTCACAACTGGGGGTTCTATAGTGTATAGTCTCAGGGCTCTTGTACGAAGTACGAAGATTTTAGCAAACAAAGAAGAGCCAATTTGGCTGTTCGCCAGCAGCCTCTTTTCTGCCAAGTAAAGCGCCAGGCAAAAATGAGTGGGCACTTTGGCCATTCAGTAGAAATCCAGACTGACCCAGAAGGTAAATGAATTCCAAAGCCCCAGGTCACACATGGGATGGGGCTGGCCCTCAATAATAATACTACTACTACTAATAATTTTGGTATTAAGTGCTTCCTATGTGCCAGGCACTGTACTAAGACCAAGCAAATCGGGTTGTACGCAGTCCCTACTCCACATGGGGCACACAGTCTTAATTTCCCCTTTAATAGAGGAGTGAACTGAGGCCCTGAGATGTGAAGTGACTTGCCCAAGGTCACCCAGCAGACAGGTGGTTGAGCCGCTTTAGAACCCAGGTCCTTCTGACTCCCGGCCCCATGCTCTACCCACTAGGCACACTGCTCCTCTTCTGAGACAAGAAGAGGGCAGGACTATGTGGGTCGGTCTTGTCTATCTCTCCTCCGACCTCTCGCCCACATCCTGCCTCTGGCCTGGAATGCCCTGCCTCGTCATAAAATAATGATAATTATTGTAATATATATGGCTTGTTAAGCTCTTACTCTGTGCCAGGTACTGTTCTAAGCACTGGGGTAGATGCAAGTTCATAAGGTTGGACACAGACAGTCCCTGTCCCACATGGGGCTCACACTCTTATCCCCATTTTACAGATAACTGAGGCACAGAGAAGTGAAGTGACAAGTCACACAGACTTGTGGCAAAGCCCGGATTAGAACCCAGGGCCTTCTGACGCCCAGGCCCGTCCTCTATCCACTAAGCCACGCTGCTTCTCATGTCTGACAATTACTCCCCCCTACCTTCAAAGCGTATTGAAGGCCCATCTCCTCCAAGAGGCCTTCCCTAAGTCCTCCTTTCCTCTTCCCCCACTTCCTTCTGCATCGCCCTGATTTGCCCCCTTTATTCACCTCCCCTCCCAGCCCCAAGGCACTTACGTACGTGTCTGTAGTTTATATTAATGTCTATCTCCCCCTCTGGACTGTATGCTACTCTCCCGAGCATGTAAGTACACTGCTGTGCACACAGTAAGCGCTCAGTAAACAGGACTGATTGACTGGGAGGCAGTGGTGGAACCCCCGGCGTTCTCGAACCCCGTATTGAACTCAGCCGGCCTCCTCGGTGGAGTCAGAGAGGAGCCGTGGGCCGTGGATCCTCTGGCAGGGACGGTCTTCTTCTCCACCATTAAGCCCGATACGGCGTTTCCAAGGTTAAGACCCAAACTTCCACTTCCGTTAGGAAAGTTGGAGACCCCAGTTCAGATTCTGAAGACTTTAGTTCCAGAAGAAGGGCGTGGAAGGTTGTCAGTGATGCCTACTACTGACTAGTACTACCCTATGTGGTGTTGGTTGAGCTGCGTGCCAAGCACTGTGCTAAGCACAGGGGGTAGACACAGTGTAAGCAGATCTGGCCCAGTCCTTGTCCCACCCGGGGCTCGCAATCTAAGCAGGAGGGGGAAAAGGGGTCATTTAAAACCCCTTCTTATAGCGCCAAGGAAAGCATTTGGCGGTCATCTTCCTTTGGAGTCCCAGAGGCAGAGAATCCTGCCAGCGTCGGCCCTTTCCCCTCCAAAACCTTGAGTTCCCGTGATGGGCATCTGTCCCGCCGAGCGAGCTCCTCCGGTCATCTTCGAGGCCGGGCACGGACGCGTCTAGGAGCTGGCTTGACCGAGACCCGGGCCCCAGGCCGCCTCCCCGGGACCAGGTGGGAGCCGTGGCCCTAGGCTGGGGCACTGGAAGCAGAAAAGCCTGTCAGTAACCAGCCGGCAGGAATGTTGGGTTTATTTAAAGGATTAACCGAACCAGGCCTGGGGCAAAGGAAGAAATTCAGCAAGTCCCCGGGGAGCCGGAATGAGTAAATCTGCTGATTAATGAACCATTTAATAATTGCTGCCCTGTTTTTCCTAGAGCGCCACAGATGATTTGGATGTTCTGCTCTCATCTCTAACGGAGAACCTGATGGATTTCACGGAAGCCAGGCCTCGGGTAACGGTTAAATGCAGGGCGGGCAGGGAGGAGGAGGCCGGGGGAGGGGGATCCACTCCCGTTCCTGCTACTGCTGCATCCATTCTCCCATTTTTAACCACTTAGCGTGGCCTAGTGGATAGAGCCCGGGCTCGAGAGTCAGAAGGACCTGGGTTCTAATCCCAGCTCCATCATTTTTCTGCTGTGTGACCTGGGGAAGTCACTTCACTACTTTAAGCCCCTTACCTCCTCTGCAAAATGAGGATTAAGGCCGTCAGGCCCAAGTGGGAATTAGACTGTGTCCAACATGATTAGCTTGTATCTATCTCAGCACTCAGTACAGTGCCTGATACATAGTAAGCATTTAAGAAATACCATAAAAAAAAAACCTGGAGAAATTCAGTTTTCCACTTTCATCTCGGACTGTTCGGTCAGCGTCTTCCCTCAAGTCGATCTCGGATCGGATTTCGTTTTTTCCCAGCTTGACACAGTGTACTGGCTACTATCGTTTTTTAATGGCATTTAAGTGCTTACTGTGTGTCAGGCGCTGTGCTAAACGTTGGGGCAGATGCAAGATCATCAGGTTGGACATAGTCCAAGTACCACATGGGGCTCACAATCTTAATCCCCATTTTGCTAATGAGAGAGAACTGAAGCATAGAAAAGTTAAGTGACTTGGCCAAGGCCACATAGCAGATAAGCAACTGAGTCAGGATTAGAATCCAGGTCTTCTGACTCCCAGGCCCCTGCTCTATCCACTAGGCCATACTGCTACTGAAGGCACTGTGTGCTGGTTTCCAGTAGAATTAAGGCAGAGGTTGGAGAATAATAATAATAATAATAATAGTGGCATTTGTTCCGTGCTCACCATGTGCCAGGCGCTGGGGTAGGTGCAAGATGATCAGGTTGGACATGGGTTGGAATCAGGGATAAAGTGTAGTGCTTCCTACTGTTTTTGCCTAGTTTGCCTGGGAGATACCTATTGTCATGGGAGATGTGGGCGGAAATAGCTCAGAAAACATCCGACAAACACTCGCCTAGAGGAGAGTTGAGAAGCAGCATGGCCTAGTGGAAGGAGCACGGGCCTGGGAGTCAGAGAACCTGTGTTTTAATCCCAGTTCTGCCACGTGTCTGTGTGACCTTGAGCAAAGCACTTCCCTTCTCTGTGTCTCAATTCCTTCTTCTGTTAAACGTGAGTCCCATGGGAGACGTGGGCCGTGTCCATCCTGATTATCTTGCATCTACCTCAGTGCTTGTTATAGTGCTGGCACGTAGTTATGCTTAATAAATACTATTATTATCATCCTATCAGAGTCGGTCAAGTGGCCCAAGTTCTCTGACAGATTTGGGTCCACCGTGGAGGAACTGGCATTAGAAGAATGAACTTTCCTTCTCTCCTTGGGCTTCCCAATACGTTAGGGGATCTGGGATTTGCTGATAGTGCAGAGTTTCAGAGTAGAAGCCCTACAGTGGTCTGGGAAGTCAGAGGAAAGCATTTTTGACTTGATCCCTCTGTGGGTGTATGTATGTGAGAGACAGAGAGTGTGTGTGTGTTCTCCTGGGTTCACTTCAGCATCAGTGCTAATTAGGGAGCTCTCTATGTGTAAACAGATGCTTCCCCCTCTATACTTCCTTTGCTCAGTTCATTTGGTGGTGTCACAATCCTTTGTAGAGGGAGGCTGTAATTAGGCTTAATGGGCTGAAATTACAGGAAAAAAAGAAAATGTGAGCTGGATACTGAGGAAAATCTCCTATGGCCCCGTAGTCTAAATCCTGTTGTAGGATTAGAGGTTAGTCTGTGGCAGAGCAAAGTTCTCGGGGGCTGGGCCTGACCTGCCCCGACCCCCGCCCCATGGCCGGCACTGCCGGAGAAGAGTAGGCGTGGGAAGAACCACTGTGAGGAAATACGTGGGTATTCATTCATTCATTCATTCATTCATTCATTCATTCATTCATTCATTCATTCATTAATTCATTCAATAGTCTTTATTGAGCGTTTACTATGTACAGAGCACTGTACTAAGTGCTTGGAATGGACAATTTGGCAACAGATAGAGACAATCCCTGCCCAGTGACGGGCTCACAGTCAAATCGGGGGAGACAGATGGCAGAGCAAAACAGAATGAAAGGAAAACAAGACAACATTATCACGATAAATAGAATCAAGAGGATGTACACCTCATTAACAAAGGTTGGCAGGCAGACAGGCAGCCGCCCCCAAGGTCTGGCCTCTCAGTCGACTCTGGGTGTCTTTGCCCCGGCTCTATCCCAGGCCTTCTTGGAACTTTCCACCTGCCCGAGAGTGCTGCTCCTCCTGTATAGCCCCAAGATGTCCCCCTGGGCGGCCTGCTGGCCCTCTGGGTGGCCATTTGGCCCCCTGAACCTCCTCCTGCTATCCTTCTGGGCACCTGCTCTCCCTCTGGCTCTGAGACCCACCCCAAAAGGTTAGCCTTGCACCCAGTTGTCCTCGAGGCCCCTCCTACGGGGCCCTCCCCTTTGGGGTGTTCCCCAGGGAGGGAAGTCATTCAGGCATATTTATTGAGCATTTACTGTATTCAGAGCACTGCACTGAGTGCTTGGGAGAGTACGATACAACAATAAACAGACATATTCCGTGCCCACAACAGGCTTAGTCTAGAAGGGGGAACTGAGGAGCAGAGCAGGATGGGGTTGAGAGATCCAAGAGGAGGAACCCAAGCGAGGCATGACACAGGCAGAGGATGAGAGGGGACCTCTCATCTACTTCCGTCACACTCCTCCCTCATCTACTCACCACTTCCAACCCGGCCAAAGAGGGTCCCACTAACCATTTCCCAGGAGACGCTTGTCTTGTCTCACGGTGTCGAGTTGTTTCCGATC
The DNA here is from genome assembly GCF_004115215.2 of Ornithorhynchus anatinus. Classification (NCBI taxonomy): domain Eukaryota; kingdom Metazoa; phylum Chordata; class Mammalia; order Monotremata; family Ornithorhynchidae; genus Ornithorhynchus; species Ornithorhynchus anatinus. The sequence goes on along the minus strand of NC_041728.1, from coordinate 172,693,463 downwards.
CATAGCGACTCCATGGACACATTTCTCCCAGAACACCCCACCACCACTTGCAATTGTTCTGGTAGTGGATCCTTAGTGTTTTCTAGGTAAAAATATGGAAATGGTTTACCATCGCCGCCTTCCACGCAGTAAACGTCAGTCCCTGTAAACTCTGTCCCATGTTGCTGTTGCCCGGCACAGGTGACTTTTGACTTGAAACAGATTGCCTTCTGCTCACTAGCCACTGGCCAAGCTAGGAATGGAATGGAAATACCTCTGCTTGACTGTCCCTCCCGTAGCCAAGACTGGTAGAGGACTGGAAACTCTCCAGGTGCCACCCTGAGACGGGCAGTAGATGCTAAGGAGCAGCAAATGAGCAGGATGCATTGTGAACTCAAGCCTCTGGGCTGAACTTGCCTTGGGTGTGCAAAACTGAGGGAAATCCTCAGGGGATTGTTTCTTCCCTGGGCATTGAATACCAGGAGGATAATGTTACCTTGTTCCTTCTTAAAAACCCCTGTGTTTCCCTTGTTGTTAGGAGCCTTCATTCTCTTCCCTGACTCCCCGGTGGATCGTGCCGGTAAGCTATCTCTCTCCGGCTTCTTCGGGTTGGCTGTCCGCGAGGAAGAGGTTGAGGGGCCCTCCAGCTTCTTCCTTCTAGGTTAATTATCTGCACAGTGGCAATGTAGCGGAGGGATGGTAAACTCCCACTAGGCGGTAAGCTTCTTGAAGGCGGGGATCGCATCTTCCAACTGTATTGTATTGCAGTCTCCCCAGAATTTGGTGCAGTGCTCCACTTAGGGGAAGTGCTCACTACCACCAGTTGAACTGAAGTACCGACAGCTGTAGCTACGGGGGTGGGTCTTGACCTCCTTTCATCATCAGTGGTGTTTGTTGAGTGCTTACTATGTGGGGAGCACTGTTCTAAGCGCTTGGAAGAGTACAACCCAACAGAAATGGTAGACACGTTCTTCGCTCCCTGGCTCAGCCGGGTCTGACCTTCTTGGCCATTGCAGGTCCAGGGCTTGGGCTCCCAGGCCAGAGGTGGGTTTGGGGAAGGAGTTCACAACTGGAAGATTTTCTTCTTGGAAATTGGGGACCCCATGGCCCTTCAGTAAAAAGTAAAGAGTAAAGTAAAGAGGCTTTACAGTAAAGCCCAAGCTGGGCAAGATGCTCATAAACAGACTGGAAACAAGCATCTTAGAAATCTCCTCTGAAATCCACGGTTCTGTTTTTCTGGGGCAGCTGAGGAGGCAAGCAGATAATACTTTGCTCATTGGCTTCCAGTTCACTGTGCAAATCCTGACCGCAAGGCCTCATCTGGTGGCCCAGACTCATTCCGATGCCGTTTTCCTTTCTCTCCCATAGAGTGGAGGGATCGCCAATGGGCTCCTCGGGCCCGAGGAGAGTTTGGGAAGGAAAGGAAACCAAAGCGATGTCGACATGCTCTCCGTGGTCTCGCCACCAGCTCCGTTCTCCGTGGACGCCGTAACCAGGTGAGGGCACCTGACCAGCTTCCACAAGACAGTGGGCCAAGAAAACAAAGGAGAGAGAGAAAACCCCTAAAGCCTCTTCACTCAATCAATCGTATTTACTGATAATAATTATGGTACTTGTTAAGCACTTACTGTGTGCTAAGAACTGTTTTAAGCACTGGGGTAGATACAAGTTTGAGTGACTACTGGGTGCAGAGCACTGTACTAAGCATTTGGGAGAGTACAGTATAACAGACATATTCCCTCTGCCTCCCATCCCCTAACTGTGGGGGGTCCCTCAACTTTCAGTTCTGGGTCCCCTTCTATTCTCCATCTACACCCATTCCCTTGGAGAACTCATTCCTTCCCATGGCTTCAACTGCCACCTCTCTGTGGATGATCATCCAGATCGCTCTCCCTCTCTGCGGTGTCGCATTTCCTCTTGCCTTCAAGACCTCTCTATTTGAATGTCCTCCCATCATCTCATGCTTAACGTGTCCAAAACTGAACTCCCTATCTTCCTACCGAAAACCTGTCCTCCCCCTTGACTTTCCTATCAATGTAGGTGGCACCACTGTCCTTCCTGCCTCTCAAGCCCGTAATTTTGGCATTATCCTTGACTCGTCTCTCTCATTCAACCCACATATTCAATCTGTCACTAAATCCTGTTGGTCCCACCTTCGCTACACTGCTAAAATCCACCCTTTCCTCTCTATAATAATTATGGTATTTGTTAAGCGCTTACTATGTGCCAAGCACTGCTCTCAGCGCTGGGGTAGATACAAGGTAATCAGGTTGTCCCACGTGAGGCTCACAGTTTAATCCCCATTTTACAGCTGAGGTAACCGAGGCACAGATAAGTTGTGACTTGCCCAAGGTCACACAGCAGACAAGTGGCAGAGCCGGGATTAGACCCCACATCCTATGTTGGTATTTGTTAAGCACTTACTATGTGCAGAGCACTGTTCTAAGCGCTAGGGTAGACACAGGGGAATCAGGTTGTCCCACGTGGGGCTCACAGTCTTAATCCCCATTTTACAGATGAGGTCACTGAGGGACAGAGAAGTTAAGTGACTTGCCCACAGTCACCCAGCTGACAAGTGGCAGAGCTGGGATTCGAACTCATGACCCCTGACTCCAAAGCCCATGCTCTTTCCACTGAGCCACGCTGCTTCTCAACTCTATCCAACTGCTACCATGTTAATCCAATCACTCATCCTATCCCATCTGGATTACTGCAGCAGCCTCCTTGCTGACCTCCTAACCTCCTTTTTCTCCCCACTCAAGTCCATATTTCACTCCAATGCCTGGATCTGCAAAAATGTTCTGGACACGTCACCCCGCTCCTCAAAAAGCTCCAGTGGTTGCCCATCCTTCTCTGCATCAAACAAAAACTCCTCACTGTCGGCTTTAAAGCAGTCCACCATTTTGCTCCCTCCTGCCTCACCTCACTACTCTGCTCCTACAACCCAGCCCACACACTTTGCTCCTCTAATGCTAACCTTCTCACTGTGCCCCGATCTCACCTGTCTCACCTCCGACCCCTGGCCCATGTCCTGGCTCTGGCCTCTGGCCTCTGACCTGGAACGCCCTCCCTCCTCATATCTGACAATTACTCTTACCCCAAAGACTTTTTGAAGGCATGTCTCCTCCAAGAGGCCTTCCCAGACTAAGCACCCCCTTTCCTCTTCTCCCACTCCCTTCTGTGTCACCTTGATTTGTTCCCTTTGTTCTCCCCACCTCCCTGCCCCACAGCACTTACCTACATATATGTAATTTATTTATTTGTATTGATATCTGTCTCCCCTCCCCCTTAGACTGTAAGCTCATTATGGGCAGGGAATGTGTCTGCTTATTGTTGTTTTATACTCTCTCAAGGGCTTAGTACAGTGCTCTGCACACAGTAAGTGCTCAATAAATGTGATTGAATGAATCAGTGAATCCCCTGCTCACAGCGAGCTTATAGTGTCTAGGGGGAGACAGACATTAATATAAATACATTACAGATATGGACATAAGAATTGCAGGGCTGGAACGGGGGATGAATAAAGGAAGCAAGTCGGGGTGATGCAGAAGAGGGTGGAAGAAAAGGAAATGAGGGCTTCTGTCAGAAATGACCCTTCATTGGAAGGGAGTGGGAATTGGGCTTGACTTGTTTTGCTCCTTAGCTCAGCTCCTTACCTTACTTTCCATATTCATTCATTCATTCATTCAATAGTATTTACTGAGCGCTTACTATGTGCAGAGCACTGTACTAAGCTCTTGGGAGAATATAGTATAACAATAAACGGACAAAGTCCCTGCCCGCAATGATATCAGATCCAAGACTTCTGTAAGATCCCAAGGAAAAATCTCCTGGGAGATTTCCTTTCTCCTTAACACTTACTTAACTTCCTGAATACCATTACCACTACCCTCGCAGAGAGAGTCTGTTGTTGCTTGGAGAACCAACATCCACTGTCAGTGTTTGCTATCTTGTGAAAAGGCCATCGTTCTTTTTGCCCATCACCTCAGGACCAAGATTTGGGTGTTGTGATTTGATCTTGGCTATTCAGTTACTCAGACTCGTGCTGCCAACTGGTACTGAATGTCCCAAATTAAGCTAGGTTTTTGCCAGCAGGCATCTGGAAGGCTGCCAGTGCCAAGCAGGACGTAGGTTACTGGAGAACATTGCCAGGCAGGTGGGGTTTTATATAAATAGTAAAAGGAAAATAAAACCTGAAATTTTAAATTTAAATCCTCCCCACTACCACAGATACTTAAGTCTGATAATCTTTCCTCCACACCAACTTCTTTTTTAACCCCAAAGATCCGTGCTCGAGAGATACCCACCCTCCTACGTTGTCAGCACCAGGAAGGACAGAGACTGTGTCCAATGTGATTATCTTGGCACAGTGTATAGCACAGAATAAGGCTTAATAATAATAACGGTGTTTGTTAAGTACTTACTGTGTGTGCTCAGACAGCATACTAAGCGCTAATTATCTGTTCCGAGTAGACTGAACCATTCAACGTCCCTTGTTTTTAAGTCTGTGCATTGACTAGTTGGAGTGTGGATTTTGTTTTCCAAGCTTGGATCAGATGGCCTAAAATGACATTTCTGGTGGTGCTCGCCCCTGCCCTCCCCACCCCTCTTCTTTCTCTGACTGGGGTTAGCGCTGCCCTAATAATGCTTTGGGGAAAATGAATCTGGCCGGTGATTGTATGTGATGAAGTGGAGGGGGAAAGAATCAGGAAATGACAACCTTAATTCAAGGAAAGCTTGAGCGGTGGCTCACCTCAGTTCATCCACTGAAGCAGGCCACTTTTTTGTGGATTCTTTGGATAGAAGTAGTCTATTGGTTTTTCTTTTTCTTTTTTGTTTTTTGTTAAGTGCTTACTATGTGTCAAGTGCTGTTCTAAACTCTGGGATAGATATAAGTTAATCAAGTTGGACAGAGTCCCTGTCCCACATGGGGCTCACAGTCTAAGTAGGAGTGAGAACGAGTGTTGAATTCCCATTTTACTGTTGAGTAAACTGGCACAGGGAAGTTAAATGACTTGCCCAGTGTCCCACAGCAAGTGATGGGCAGAGACGGGATTAGAATCCAGTTCCTCTGACTCCCAGGCCTGTGCTGTTTCCACCAAGTCTTGCGGCTTGTCTTCATTGAGCACTTACTCTGTGCTGAGTAATAATAACAATGATGGTATTTGTTAAGCGCTGTGTGCCAAGCACTATTCTAAGCTCTGGGGGATATACAAGGTTATCAGGTTGTCCCAGGTAGGGCTGTCAGTCTTACTCCCCCATTTTACAGATGAGGTAACTGAGGCACACAGAAGTTGTGACTTGCCCAAAGTCACATATCTGATGTGGTGGAGCCGGGATTAGAACCCATGACCTCTGTCTCCCAAACCCCTGCTCTTTCCACTGAGCCACGCTCCCCGCCCCCTCCCGGTGTGCCCAGGAGAGCAAGGGAGGGGCCCAGTGGTCCATCTCCCCCACCCTGTTCCTCGCACTGGTCAGCCCGGCAAGGAGAAGTCCTCCCTTCCCTCCCTCAAAGCACTGGGAGGAGCACAAAGTGAACAACTTCACACCTGCTTCCAGTCCCACAAGCCACTCACTATCTAAGTGGGGGAGGACTGACATTTAGAAAAGAGGGATAACAAAGACGACAAGCCTTAGAGCAGGAGGATGTAAAATAGAAGAGTCAGTTGCAGAGGGAACCAAATGGTGGCTAAACCTCCAGAGGAGATGGAGTAATGGTGTTCAATTAAGTATTTTCTGGGTGCAGAGGGGCCGTCCTTCTGTTCTTCCCCACTTTAGATCTTGCCTTTTTTTATGTCATTTGTTCAATTCAATTCAATTCAGTAGTATTTATTGAACGCTTACTATGTGCAGAGCACTGTACTAAGCGCTTGGAATGAACAAGTCGGCAACAGAGAAAGTCCCTGCCGTTTGACGGGCTTACAGTCTAATCGGGGGAGACGGACAGACGAGAACAATGGCAATAAATAGAGTCAAGGGGAAGAACATCTCGTAAAAACAATGGCAACTAAATAGAATCGAGGCAATGTACATTTCATTTGTTAAGCGCTTATTATGTGCCAGGCACTGTACTAAGTACTGAGGTGGGTACAACTTAATTAGGTTGGACACGGTCCCTGTCCCACTTAGGACTCACAGTCTTAATCCCCTTTTACCAGATGAGGTAACAGGCACAGAGAAATGAAGTGACTTGCCCAAGGTCACACAGCAGACAGGTGGCAGAGGCTGGATTCAAACCCAGGCCCTTCTGACTCCCAAGTCCTTGTTCTACCCCCTAGGCCACTTTGCTTCTCCATGCTTCCACACGACTGCCGCCTCTACAGCGTCCTGACATTTCTAAAGTCTCGGTGCAACCAGGCTTGGCTGCCCCTGGCCTCGGGTGGATGGGTGGGAGGGAGAGAGGGACCGGGGACAGGGTGTGGAGGGGAGCAGGTGACGGGAAGGGGAAAGGGGCTGGGGTCCCACATAATGGTGGGTGGTGGGCAGAGGGAGGCTCCTCCTTTGGTTCCCCTCCTATCACCTCCAACAAATCTACAGACAGCGGGGGTCGGGCATTTCGCATTGAGGGTCAGATGTCCCCCTCTAAAGATGCCCCAAAGCAGGGGGAGGCCAGGGACTCTTGAAGTCATTGGGGAAGCAGCATGGCCTAATGGATAGCGCACAGGCCTAGGAGCCGGAGGACCTGGGTTCTAATCCTAGCTCTGCCGCTTGCCTTCTGTGTGACCTTGGGAAGTCGCTTCACTTCTGTGCCTCAGTTTCCTCAACTGAAAAATGGGGATTCAATAGTTATTCTCCCCCCTACATGACTGTGAGCGCCATGTGGGAGCGGGACTGTGTCCCACCTGATGAACTTGTATCTACCTCAGTGCTTTGAACAGTGCCTGACACATAGTAAGCTCTTAATACTATAAAAAAAAAAGGTCCCAGTCATTGTCCCATCCGCCATCTGAAGAGACCGGCTCTGCAGAAGGAAGTCCTACCAGCCGCATCTCCGGACTCCGGGCTGGGTGGTCGCCCGGGAGAGTCCGTCCGGCTGACCAGCCGCGGGGTCCCCAGGGAGGTTCCGGCTGACCGGCCGCGTGATTCCCCGGGGAAAGCCCTGCTGACCAGCGGCATGGACCCCGCGGAGGATCCGGGTGAGCAGCCGCCAGCTCCCCAGGCGAGTCCAGCTGACCGGCCCGGTGCTTTCCCTTTCAGCTTGGACCCCTCTGGGGCCGAAGAAGCCATCGTGAGGCCGAAATGCCTGCTGACGACGGAGCTCTGAGGGAGGCCCGCTGCTCCTCGTTTCTGCTCCCACCCACAGCTAGACGGCCGCGCGCCGTCTGGAGACCCGTCCTGGAACTGAGCCCCGGCTGCAACCCGCCCCGGGCCCTCGGCTCGGCCGGGCCGCTCCGCCGGGGCGCTCATCCTTGGCCGCCCGTCCCGCCCGTCCCAAGACCCTCATCCCGAACTCCTCATCCCGGGCCGCTCCTCCAGGGCCGTGGTTCCCCGGCGCTCGGCCTTCACTTGCCCGGCGCTCGGCGGTCGAAAGGCTCCGCGAGGTTAAGCGGGGTCCGGCGGCCACGTGCCCCGTCCCGGTCGCATCTCGACTGGAAAGGGAGTCAGGTCGGCCGGTGCCGCCCACTCACCCACCCGCCTCCATAGGAGGCCTCGGTCTCTTTGTCTTGCTGCTATGGGGGCTTCCATGGGGCACCCGAGTCTGTGATAGACGCCAGCCCATTCAGAGGGCTGGAGAAGGATCAGATAGAGCGGTAGCCCCATCTGCTGGTGCCGCCGAATAGAATCTCGTGCAACGTTAGTTTTTCAATGCTGAGAATCCGGTGGGTGGAAGGGATGCTGCCCTCGCCCGTGCCCCTGCCCCTGCCCCCCTTGGCCTCTGCGCCTGGAGTGAACATTCTCCTAGTCCCCTGCCCAGGATACAGCCAGAAAGCCCAACATAACTGGAAATTGAAACTTCGGGAGTGGACGTGGGCCTCGCCTGGGGAAACGGGAAGCACCCTAACAAATTTGAGTTTCCACTGCATTTTATCATAGAGAAACCACAGGACCGGTCCGGCTTCCTTCCCACTTGAAATAAAGCGGGCCGACCTCGGCCTCCCCTTACAGTTTAGGAAGTGCCTTGCAAATGTATACCCCCCACAAAAAAATAATGAGCCATGACTTCATGGTTCCTTACTCTTTCTAGGGGGTAAGCTAGGGATAAAAGAGTAAATCTGTTGCTACTCCGGCCAGCGTAAGTAGTTGCGGGGGTTAAGGGGCCATGTAGTAAATCGTTCCGGTCCTTCTTCGGCCTAACGCGTATCCGTCGGACTTGCGGTTGTCGTGTTTCTCTGAACCCAAAGCGACTGCGGGTCGCACCACGGCAATGCGATACCCAGTTGGTCAGTGGCATTTATTGAATGCTTACTATGTGCCGAGCACCGTACTGAGCGTACTGGACAGTACGATAGAGCTGACGGACACGATCCCTGCCTTCAAGGAACTTAGAATCAAGTTGGAGAGACAGAGACTTAAATAAATTTACAGGTAGGGGAAGGAACCAAGGATAAGGATATGTGCTTAAGTTCTGTGGGGGTGGGGTGAGTACCTTTGCGGGGGGCTCAGTCTGGTGTGGTCTTACTGCCTGTCGGGGGTGAAACTCCCCTAACCGGATGAAGGTGAATAAAGTGGGTGAAGAGAATCAAAAAAAGGGGAGGAGAGGGGAAGGTGGAGGTGTCTGAGGGTAAATACAAGGAGCGGAAGTGTTTTGGCAGCTAGAAAAGTGTGGATGTGATTGGGAAGGGAGTTGAAAGCAGTGTGATCTAGTGGAAGGTGCAGAGGCCTGGGAACCAGAGGACCCTGTTTCTAATCTCAGCCCTGCCAATTGCTTGCCGTGTGATCTTGGGCCTAATTTATCTGTACTTGTTTCCCCATCTGTAAAATGAAGATTCTGTACCTGTTCTCCCTCTTGCTTAGCCCCTTGTGGGAAAAGGCTTGTGTCTGCCCTGATTAGGTTATATCTGCTCCAGGGCTTTGTACAATGCTTGGCACATAGTAAGCGCTTAAACAAGGCCACTGTTATTACTGTTATTATGGAACTCGGCGGGGGGGGACGGACAGTTTAGTGAGTCGATGTGGGGGGACTGGGCAAACGTCCCTGGAACCGCTGGGAATGACCAGGATAGACCTAAAGCGACAAGGTGCCTGCACTCCCACCTTCCATCTGTTGGGTCCCGAGCCAACTGTGGATGCAGATGAAGCAGGTTACCCCACACCCTGCTGTCCTCCAAATCAATCGATAGTATTTATTGAGCGCCTCCTGGCTGCCGAGCCCTGCCCGAGGACTGGATTGCGGCGGTGAGTTGTGTTGTCCACTCTTGGCATCACTACTTTAAAGTTGGAAAGGAAGAACCTGCCTCCAGGATCTGGCTGGGGAGAAACGGTCCCACCCCAGATGAGGGTGGCCGCTGGACCGTTAATTACAGCCGACAGTCTGGTCCTTGTCCCGTAGGGATGCTGTTATGTTCATTTTAATTTCCACGTCCAGCGTCCCCATCATGGGCTCAGCTGCGGCCCCCGGGGAAGGACCAGGACACCCTGGAGAAACGCACTAGGTTTAGGCGGAGTCGGGCAACACCTCTCCAAAATGGCACCCATGTGACATCGTCCCACAGCATGGCGGCAGAATGTGTGAGGAGGGAAGGGCATCGGACATCTTACCTCTGACTTTCCCCACCAACAATATCGATAAGGAGTTTCTCTTTTTCTTTGAATTTGTTAAGCCAGGGCTTTTGGAATGATCACAGGGAAATCTGGGAGTTGCACAGTTCTTTCTCCCTCTGAAGGAAGCGGGGTGGCTCCACAGATTGAGGACCTTTGTGGGTCGGGCACAGTGTTAAGGAGGTGTTAAACAGCGGAAGAGGGTTTTCCTCCAATTCCCGCCACCGGTCCCAGTGAAAGCAAATCCTGTAGTATCCAATTCCGGCGATTCCGGGTTCTCCCCTTGAGCTTGTCTACTGCAGCTGGCCCTTCCTGTTTCTGGATCTCAGAGTGACTGGTTTGAGTCAGGTCTCTCTAGGGCCTAGCCCTCCATCCTCTCTGGTGCAAATAGTGTCTTGACATTTAAAATAGTGTTATCAGAACCGTGCTAAACTCCCATATTTTTACACTTTCTACGTGTAAAGTTAGGCAATAGCTGTAGAGGTATAAATTATTTTTTTTTTATATCAAGTGTACCCTGCTTCCTTTTCCACAATTAGAGGTACTGTATAAACCGTATTAGAGGCATCACACTGAAGTTGTATTGTTTGTACATTGGAACGAGTACTGTAATTTGTGGTCCGCTCCAATCCGTCTTTTGTGAAGTGTTTCTACTGTAGCTCTCTTAGAAATATATCAAATGGATGCTGACTGTTTGAGCAGATGCAGCTTGTACGTCTCATTGACTGAAATCCAAATGGGTCACAATGATTGTCAGCAACCTGGGGCAGGAGCCAAGACAGAATGTGAGGAGAAATGGCAAAAAACTCTAGCTGTTGTCGTACCCTGTCGGCGGAGCGTAAAGTGGCTTCTGCAGCCAGATCTGGGCACGGAATGCTGGCCACCTCTCAGATGTCACGCCCAACTGACTATGAACGTTGAAAAGCAATCAATCCATGGTATTTATGGAGCCCCTACCCTGCGCTAAGTGCTTGGGAGAGCAAGACCCAGCTAATAGACAAGACCTCTGCCCTTAAAGAGCTTTACTGAAAATAGCGTAACTTTCGGTGGTATTTGAAGATCTGGTCACTTTCCACTGGTAATGTCTGGCTGCTGAAGGGGGCTTCTGACCATCAAACCACCTTCTATCCTCAGAGAAGTGTGCGTTTCATTAGGCTGACTGTATTTCTGTTCTTCCCAGGAAAATCAAGATGCCAAATACCTGGGGCTTTGGTGCAAGCAGATTCTGTAGCTGGTTGAGCGTCCTAGGTTTAGGAGGCATTGGGCACCCTTCTCCAAAATGACATCCTTGGGGTTGCCGGCCCAAAGGATGGTCGGGTTTAACCAGCCGCTGGTTTTAGGCAGACTTCCATCAGCTAGTTATTGTTTCATTTGGGCAGAAGTGAGAGAGAGCCGATGATGACTGTCAGCTCAGCTCATCGTTTATTGATTTAGAAAGCTGCAGCAAAAGGGCTAGGCGTGGGGCACTTCAAATGTCTCGTTTTCAAGTACATCGCCCGTTTCACTGCCGTCATTGAATATGAGACACTTCTGCAAACACTGCTTCCAAGTTAAACAGAAAACTCCCCAGACTCAAGTCGTGAGCAGAGAAAGGGAGGTATGTATAGCCCTCCCCCTACCCATCGGTGGCCATAGCTCTTCGTAGCCCTGGGAGTGGGACGACTGCCCGATTCCCTTAGCCTGGGATTACTTGGAGGTTTTTCCATTCCTTGCTAGGGAGCTGCAATCAGTGGGCTTCTTGGCACCATTCTTTATAACAGAGGGAAAGGGGAAGATCTGGGGGTTGGAGCAGGGGCCCAGGGTTACCCGAATAGGAAAAGAGCCCTAGGATCCAAAAGGTAATAAGTCGGTAGGAGCTGAGAGGTAACATGGCCTAGTGCTTAGAGTAGAGGCCTGGGAGTCAGAGGACCTGGGTTCTAATCCCAGTCCCACTATTCGTCTGTTGTGAGACCTTGGACAAATCAATTCACTTCTCTGTGCCTCACTTCCCTCATCTGTAAAAAGGGGATTAAGTCTGAGCCCCATGTGGCCCATGAGCTGTGTTCAACCTGTTTATCTTGTATCTACCCCAGTGCTTAGTACAGTGTCTGGCACCTAGTAAGTGCTTAACAAATACCATCGAAAAAAAGGCTGGAGCCACCTAACCGACAAGGAGCCACGTTCTGGGACTCTAGAGAGAGTAGAGTTGTGGCAGGTAGGCTAGAGCTGGAAGCAAGAGTTGCTCAGAGGCAGCAGCAGATGGGATGGAGAGAAGTGGGCAGAGCCCAGATGGAGGCCCCAGTCTCCATTAGCAGACACTGGAGCTGAAGATCAAGCTCCCCAGCAGAAGGTAATGTTCGTATTTAATGTTGGTATTTGTTAAGCACTTACTAGGTGCCGAGCACTGTTCTAAGCGCTGGGGTAGACAGAGGGGAATCAGGTTGTCCCACGTGGGGCTCACAGTCTTAATCCCCATTTTACAGATGAGGTAACTGAGGCACAGAGAAGCTAAGTGACTCGCCCACAGTCACACAGCTGACAAGTGGCAGAGCCAGGATTTGAACCCATGACTTCTAACTCCAAAGCCCGTGCTCTTTCCACTGAGCCACGCTGCTCAGAAGGTGAGGGCCAGAGCGAAGTCCTTAGACCAGGGGAGGAGGCAGAGGATTCTGGGAAGCAGAAACTATTTGACTTTTTAATGTTGGTATTTGTTCAGCGCTTACTACGTGCAGAGCACTGTTCTAAGCGCTGGGTTAGATACAAGGTAATCAGGTTGTCCCACGTGAGGCTCACAGTTAATCCCCATTTTATAGATATGGTAACTGAGGCACCGAGAAGTTAAGTGACTTGCCCACAGTCACACAGCTGACAAGTGGCAGATCTGGGATTCAAACCCCTGACCTCTGACTCCCAAGCCCAGGCTCTTTCCACTTAGCCACGCTGCTTCTCTGCTTCTTTTTATCAGCAGCATACCCAAATATGAAAAGGAAACACGTCTGTCAACTCTGTTGTACTCTCCCATGCACTTAGTTCAGTGCTCTGCACATACTAAGTGCTCAATAACTACCATTGATAATGATGAAAAGTGGTACACAGGAATACTGGCCCTTTATATCCGGTTACAGTATAGGCCTTGACCTTTCCCTAGGAATTTCCATTTTGGATTTTAAAATAGCCTTTCAGGTAGCTATTTACCATGGAATGTCAGGTTTGATAGGAGAGCATGTTCATTTTTTATTTCCTGTCAAGACATCAGGTGGTTAATTAGGAGATGGTGATATTGTGTCTTTGCTAATAAGGGGGAAGATGGACAAGAATAATGACAGTAAAATATTTTTTATTGAAATTTTAAAGCAGCTCTGGTTACCCTCCCACCTCACCCCTGTCAGCTAAAACTTTAAGATATCAGATCAATACTGAAATGGTTCGTTGCCCACATAAATAAATACGTATCACTGTTTAAATACTGTTATTATATCTGCTTACAAACTAAAGCTCAATCCCTCTTGTGTCCTCTTGGTCCAGCCAGGGATACGGCAGTAAAACTCCGACATGCTGGTATGCAGGAATATTTCCACCAGGTGGAAGAAATACATTCCCTGACAAGCTTAGCTTTGGCCAGGGGCATCTCAAGACGTTTTTCTATACAGACAAGCTTCCAACCTGTCCTCTGGAGCCAGTACGGGGGCTAATAGGGAGTTGGGGAGGGCCCAGGTATGCAGGGGGCAGGTCGAAGAATGCGGGCCATGCAGGGGAGAGCTAAACCCCCAAGGTCATCGTTTCTCTCTCGTGGAAACCCGTTGCTGTTAGACCTTTGCCTCTATGGGGTGATGCGGCGGACAGCATGAGGAATGTGCAGGGGGCGTTGAGTGAATTGGTTCCATCCCTCTATAAGGGAAGATCCACCCGAGGCTACTGAATCGGGTGGGGAGAACCTGAGCGGGAATTGGTGAAGGCAGGGCAAGAGATGGTGGTGGTAACTTGGAAGCGCAGCACTGAAATGTGAAACCCTCCTGGGACCAGAGCGATGTCATCCTTGCGATCGCTTTTAGGCCAGGATTATCTGCTTCCTTTTTTTCGTTCTAGTTGAGCAGCCTAGCAAGAGCTGCCCTGGGCTCCCCCTCTGAGCTAAGGAACAGAGTCTTCTGTTGATGACCAACTCCACTCACCCCCTTTGGCAAGGGCTCCTGCACATTTTCTTTCCGGGAGACCTGCCTAGTGGAGTGGTTGGGAGTAGTAAGCAGCTACATGGCAAAACAAGCTCAGCTTGAGCTCTTTGGGAAGACCAAAGCTGGGTGGTCCGCTAGGTCCCCAGAGCGATGGGCGGGGATGGCTAAACTTCTTGCCCATAGTCTCACCCACGGGTGGTCACCGGCTCAGGCGGATTTACATTCAGATGGAAGAATATTGGAGCAGCCGGCTGTCTTTGGACAAGATGGCCAATTGCAGCAGACTGTACAGTTACACAAAAAACCCAGAGCAGAGTGGGTGTGACTGAGGAGATGGACTGAGACCCCAACTGCCTACAGAAAAATCCTCCCTCCTCACCTTAGGAATCAAACCCCAAAGAAAAGGACAGGTGAGTTCCGGAGGCCAGGTCTCCAAGGTTCTAACTTGGCAGTGGCTACGGAAAGACCCTCATCACCAGCCCTGAGGTAGCTGAGGCCTGAGAAGTAGGTCCAGTCGGGGGTCTAGAGTGGTGGAGCCCGGAGTCGACGAGCGTGTGCAGGAGGGGATCAGCGGAACAACTCTCTCCCAGAGGAAAAGCACGGGCTTGGTCCAGAAGCAGAGAATCACTCCCGTTCCCTTCGGTACTGCCCTCACCTTCAATTGTCAGGGAACTTCAGGCGCCACAGGGTGATTTCAGCGGAGCTGGCCAGGGGCTTCCCGCCAATCATCAGCATTACAGGAAGCTCATTAGAGGCTGAAGTCAAGGGACTCTCCTTGGTCCCTCTCTCTTCCTGAAAACCTTCAGCTGCGGCCTCTGTCCTGGGATGGGGAAGAGGCTCCTCCTTGGTTAATTTTTGTGCTTGGTTTGCAGAATAATTCTGGCTAAATGTCTGTGTCAGAATTTTCATTTCTATCTCAGCACTGTGCTCGCCAGGGATGCTGAAGCCTCCCGGCCTCTTCCAAGGTGCCCTCCACCGCGGGGGCTGCGGGAGGCTGAGGGTTGTGGACGAGGCCTGCGGGACTGTCGGTTGGAATCCCCTGCCCAAGCCCACAACGCAGAGATGGGTCTTGGGTGCGGGAATAGTGTCGAAGGGCCTGGCCGGCCTCTTCCAGACGTGGGAGCCAAAATCAAACCGCCACATGGAACTGTGGGGACCGGAGTTGGGGATCCCCCCACCAACAATCAGCATGGCGTCTTGAAAGATGAGAGACGAATGCCCCACTACTTTGGGGGGGCCAAGTCTGAAAACAAAAAGCCCCGCGTTAGCACTGAGAGCAGAAGCAAAATGGGTCACTGAGTCCATTAGTCTGAGCTGGCTACGTGACACCTGGTCCACCTGGCCAACTGCTCTGAAGTATGATAGTTGGATTTAATTTGCAAAAGGCTGGGTCTTTGCAGGGATTTTGGAGGGACATTCTGGGAGCTGGCCCAGGCCACTTACTGTCTGAGATGGCAGGAGTGTGTTTCCCCCTCATCCCCCCATCTTTAAGAGGTGTCCCAGTTGCCCATATCAATACACGTTCCTCAAGTGCTTTCTGGGGCATCAGGACAAGGCTCATACAAACCCATCTTCCTAGAGAGGGGAAGCAGTGCAAGTAGGTCATGCTGTAAACAAAGCCTCTTCAGAGTCCTCTAAGCTCCTTGTGGGCAGGGAGAGTTTCTACCAACTCTATTACATTGTGCAGAGCACTGTACTAAGCCCTTGGTAGAGTACAAACAGCTCAAATGCCTATAATTGATTGAACAAGCTAAGAAGCCCTCAGCCTCATTCTGAAAATCATAAGTGGAAATGCTAAATCTGATCATCTGAGTCCCCTCCACGCCCAACCTCACAGCTGCAGCCTGGCCGAGAGCCGAACCGTCTCCACCTGGCTCCTCTACTGGGCCACTCCCTTGTCCCCCCTTGGGGTTGGGAAAAGTCAGCTGAACTTACATGGCCTTGATGTTGGACCAGGTACTGCTGGTGAAGTTCCACCTCCAGAAGTCCTTCTGTTCCATCAGCCCCATCAGTCCTCCAAAGAGGTACATGCCCGAACCGTAAACTACAGCCGAATGTCCGTGGCGGGGCCCTGGGCTGGGGTCGCCCGGGGCGAGAGACAGAGGGGCCCACTCCCTTGTTTCTGAAAGGAGAGGACAAAACGTAAATAGCGGCTCTCGAATGCCATAAAGAGCTACAGGTAGTGTCCGCGTCAACCGTGTGTTTGGAGTAGTTACTGGGCGCAAAGGACTGAATGTGGGCAACACACAAGAGACGTATGACATTGTGATCCCTGCCCCGCAGAACATAAAATAACCAGAGTTTAGGGAGAGAGGCTAGATTAAAAATAAGACAGAAGTGAATATGGAAACATTTAAGAGTGCTTGAGGTGGTTGGCGAATTCATGGGCAAGTGGAGAATTAGGGATTGCTTCCTGGAGGAGCTACTGACTTTTTAGGGGAGCTCTTCTGTCTCCTTGGGAACAAGGAAGTGAAGTATGAAGAGCTTGGGCAGGCTGCAGCAGCAGAAGAGAGCAGGCAGAGTAGGAGGCAGCCTGCTGATGGAGAAGCTGGAAGGTGAGAATCGGAAGGTTTTGTTTGGTACGAGGCGCAGCAGGAAGCCAAGGAGATGTTTGAGGAGGGGAGCGATGTGTTCCTGATGTGTCCCACTGAAAACAGGAAAGACCGAAAGCGGGAAAAGCTGGAGGCAGAGAGACCAAGTAAGGAGGCGACAGTTTCCAGGAGGTGCTTTTGGAGCCTGGGGGTTTCTGCTCCTCCTTTCCAAATGGCTGGTTCCTAAGCTCTAGGCTTGCACTTACCAAACTGGAATGCCCAGAACTCCTGGGATGTCCCTTTGATGTCAAAGAACCCTCCATAGACATACATGTGGGCAGCATACACTACAGCACTGTGACCTTTCCTGTTAGCTGGGCTGGTGCTCTGAGCAGAAAGGAAAGGGCATGATAATTTCAGTCGCTTTCTCGGAATGGTGAATTCCCTCAAACTGGAACGGTCAAGGCAGGCTTCCCTGCACCTCTCTCCAGCAAATGCATCACCCTGCTCTGAGGGATATCGTGAGAGAGTTAGGTAAGGGAATTTCATCCTGTCTCTGCCCCAAGAGGACAGTTCTGGGGATTAAACTCTACACTAAATTGGTGACGTTAATTACGGGGTAATCTCAGTGATGAAGGTTAAGAGTTAAACGGATACCACAGGGAGGAACCCCCCTTCCCATTCTCAGAGCTGGATTCTTCGTGTGAGGGCGGGGTGGAGTTTCTGGGGCACTGAGAGCAGAGCTTTCCTCAGGTTGGCCTTCCCCAGAATCCCATCCAGCCCCAAAGAGCCCTTAGGGAACAATGAGGAAGCAATGTTAATGGGCAAGAAACACTCCAACAGTATCTACTCCCGAAGCGTTCTTCGTACCATAAAAATACAGAGTACCTCTCGGAGCAGACCATTCCTTACCTGCGCTGATCCTGGCTTCTGCCATTCAGTCCATCTTGAAGCATCTGTGGAGATGGAATGACCACAAAATTTATCTTTAAAACCACAAGGGGGTGCTGCTCCTCTTCGAATGGCTGTAAATCATCTGCTCCCTAGATTCATTCATTCAATAGTAATAATAATAATAACAATAATAATAATGGTATTTTTTACGCGCTTACTATGTGCAGAGCACTGTGCTACGCGCTGGGGTAGATACAGGGTAATCAGATTGTCCTACGTGGGGCTCACATTTTTTAATCCCCATTTTTACAGATGAGGTAACTGAGGCCCAGAGAAGTTAAGTGACTTGCCCGAGGTCACACAGCAGACAAGTGGCAGCGTCGGGACTAGAACCCACGACCTCTGACTCCCAAGCCCTTGATCTTGATTGAGCGCTTACTATGTGCAGAGCACTGTACCAAGTGCTTGGAATGTACAATTCGGCAACAGATAGAGACAATCCCTGCCCAATGACGGGTTCACGGTCTAAACCGGGGGGACAGACAGCAGAGCAAAACAGAACAAAACAAAACAGTCTGGCGCAGACATCATCAAGATGAATAAAGTCATCATTAACTAAATAAATAGAGTAATAATATATACAAATATGCACGGTGCTGAGGGGAGGGGAAAGGGGAAGAGCAGAGGGCGGGAGGTGGGGAATGGGGAAGGGAGGAGGAGCAGAGGGAAAGAGTCTGCTCCCCCTACGGAGGAGAGTTTACTCTTAGGTTAGCAAGGGACCCGATGGGACCTCTTAATTGTGTATTTCCCCCGGCGGCCTTGTGGAAAGTTCATTCGCCTTCTAAAGGGAGCAGTTTAGGGAGTGATAAAATCAAGCACGGTGATAATCTTTTGACAGCAAAGATAAACAGTTCTCAGTACACTTTATTCTGGTTTGTAACTCCATGCCAGGGAATTGTCCCTGGGCCAGATCTCAAGAAAACCGCTTCAACGGTCTGCGGACGGAGAAGCGTTCGTCGAACAATTAAAGGAAGAGGAAATGAATTTTTAAACACAGTGTGTATTGGGATTCTCTTTGCAATTTCTGTATTCACACTCACTACACATCACTTCTTAATCCAAATTCAGTTATTTCAAGGGGAGTTGTTCCTTGTTTCCTGTCCAATCCCCTCCATTCTGTCCCTTCCCAGGGTTCCCAGTCCACAGGACTGGTTGCCCCAACTTGCTTTACTTTCACAGAACAAGAGAGGGTTGCTCCTGACTCTCCTCCATCTTGCTTCAAATGAAATTTGGGGTGAGTTGAATTGTAGCTAAATTGTTTATATCACCAACATCGTCATCAAGGGTATTTACTAAGCACTGACTGGGTGCGGAGCACTGTACTAGGTGCTTGGGAGAGTACAATACAACAGAGCTGGTGGACCCGTTCCTTGCCCACAATGAACTTCCATTTATAATATTCTTAGAAATGAGGTAGACTCTGAAGTAGGTCTAGCCACAGGATCAATCCGGATCTCGTCTGACTCCCGTCCTTCCTTTCTCGGCTCCCAAGGCTGCCAGCCCAGCTATGCTTTGCCCACAGATCAAGTCAGTTTCCAGGCAGTAGCTTCACCTAGTCGTGCCAGACTCACAACATACCTATTTCGTACATCCAGAGGGGGGTTTTCCTTTGGCTGAAAGCTGACTCCACCATGCCACCAAACACATAGATGGTGCCCTGCAAAGACATACAGTGGGGATATCAATAGAGGAAGAGAGCAATCAGCTCACTAGTTCCAGCTCCAACGTTACGCTTTCCGAACGGGGCTTCTCCCGGGAGCGAGGAAGGCAGCACAATCTAGGCCACACAACTGCCAGGGAGTAGGTCTCGTGCCTAAGGCAGAACCACAAACCAACAAATCTCATATGGTTGGGGAAGAACCCGGGCACTCAAACAACACAACTACATTATAATGGTCTCCGATGCTTCTCCTGGTTCAGGCCTAGGGCATCATTCTTTGTGGCCAGCCTGGGGTCTGATGAAGGTTGAGAGGCAGGAGGCTGGAAGTCTACAAGGCCTTAGAGGGCCCAGGACTTTTATTCAATTCATTCAATTGTGTTTATTGAGTGTACTAAGTGCTTGGAAAGTAATAAAGAGGGACAATCCCTGCCCACACCAGGCTTACAATCTAGGGGGGGAAGACAGACATCAAAACAAGTAAATAGGCATCAATATAAATAAATGGAATTATAGATATATACCTAAGTGCTGTGGGGCGGGGAGGAGGGGGAAGAGCAAACAGAGCAAGTCAAGGTGACACAGAATGCGGGGAGCTGAGGCAAAGGGGGCTTAGTCTGGGAAGGCCTCCTGGAGGAGGTGAGCCTTCAGTAGGGCTTTGAAGAGGGAAAGAGTGATTGTTTGGCTGACTTGTGGAGGGAGGGCGTTCCATGCCAGAGGTAGGATGTGGTCCAGGGACGACAGCGGGACAGGTGAGATCGAGGCACAGTGAGAAGGTTAGCATCAGGGGATTGGAGTGTGCGGGCTGGGATCTAGGAGAGAAGGGAGGTGAGGTAAGAAGGGACAAGGTGATGGAGAGCTTTGAAGCCAATAGTGAGGTTTTTTTTGATACGGAGGTTGATAAGCAACCACGGGAGATTTTTGAGGAAGGGGGTGACATGCCCTAAACGTTTCTCTAGAAAGATAATCCGAGCAGCAGAGTGAAGTGGGGGCTTCTGCTTCAATCAATCAATCCATCATATTTGAGCATTTACTGTGTGCAGAGCACTCTATTAAGTGCTTGCGACAGTACAATACACAGTAGAGCACTCAATAAATACAATTGATTGATACAACGAACTTGGTAGACACATTTCCTGCTCCCACGGAGCTTACGGTCTAGAAGAGGAGGCAGAAATTAATATAAATAATCGTGGATATGTACATAAGTGCTCTGGGGCTGAGGGGGCTGGGGAATAACTATGCAAATCCAAGTGCAAGGGTGATGCTATCGCGCAGGGCAGAGGAAGGAATTTCTTTAATGACATGCCCCACCCCAAACATGAGCTCTCACTTGGGCACCAGCAATGTCACGTCACCTGGGCCCACACCCAAGGGGCAACTCCCCTCATTCCCACTGGCCATTTTCTGAAGGCAGATGCTTTAGAGGGCCAGGTCGGGAGGCATTTTCTCCTCTCTTCCTGCTTACCAGGCTGTGGTTTACCTGCATTTCTCCACTTATAATCAACCGCCCCAACAGCATGCCCTGGGAATGGAGTGCAGAGTGGAATGATTCCCCATGGGGACTTCTTGAACAAAGATATTTATTTACTCTTGGAAATGATCCATGTTTATGTGCTTCCTTACAACGTTTGGGCCATGAAATGAAAATTATTAAAGGACTAGTCTTACAAAGAGAAGGTTACAGACTAGTACATTTTTAGTCTAGAAATGAGGAGGCTAATTGAATTGCCTTCAAGTTTAGGGAGAGGATGCAAGCCAGTTGCCCGCCTTGTTCACCAAGTAGCACACAACTTAAAATGGGTTTATATTAAAGAAAGAATGAGTTTGGTACTGTTTCCAATCATCTGAGCAGTCAGGAAGTACTTTTCAGGTTTAAAACTTCCTCAGTGGAGTTCTGGGTTAACAATTGATCAATTACTGGTATTTACTGAGCGCTTACTGTACAGACAGCACTGTACTAAGTGCTTGGGAAAGTACCACATAACAGTTGGGGGACACATTCCCTGTCCAGGAGCTTACGTTCGAGAGATGTGGCACAGCCTAGTGGAAAGAGCACAACCTAGTGGGAGTCAGGGGACCTGGGTTCTAATTCCAGCTCCGTCACATGTCTGCTATGTGACCTTGGGCAAGTCACCTCACTGCTCTGTCGCTTCAGTTTCCTCAACTGTAAAATGGAGATGAAATACCTGTTCTCCCTCCTACTTAGACTGTGAACCCCAAATGGGGCAGGGATTAGGTCTGGACCTGATTAACTTGTCTCTTTCCCAGTGTTTAGAACAGTGCTTATCACATAGTAAGCACTTAACAAATACCATCATTTTTAGAGGGAAGTTAACCGTCTTAATCCCCACGGAAAAGAAAGAGCAAGAAAGCGTGACAGGTGGAGGAGTCCTGGGAAGATGCTTTTCAATAGATGATATGCGTTACTATTACGGGCTCTCGTTATATCCCGGCTAGACTACTGTGTCAGCCTTCTCTCTGACCTCCCTTCCTCCTCTCTCGCCCCGCTCCGGTCTATTCTTCACTCCGCTGCCCGGCTCATCTTCCTGCAGAAACGATCTGGGCATGTCACTCCCCTTCTTAAACAACTCCAGTGGTTGCCTATCGACCTCCGCTCCAAACAAAAACTCCTCACTCTAGGCTTCAAGGCTCTCCATCACCTTGCCCCTTCCTACCTCTCCTCCCTTCTCTCTTTCTACCGCCCACCCCGCACGCTCCGCTCCTCTGCCGCCCACCTCCTCGCCGTCCCTCGGTCTCGCCTATCCCGCCGTCGACCCCCGGGTCACGTCCTCCCGCGGTCCTGGAACGCCCTCCCTCCTCACCTCCGCCAAACTGATTCTCTTTCCCTCTTCAAAACCTTACTTAAAAATCACCTCCTCCAAGAGGCCTTCCCAGACTGAGCTCCTCTTCCCCCTCTACTCCCTCTGCCATCCCCCCTTTACCTCTCCGCAGCTAAAGCCTCATTTTCCCCTTTTCCCTCTGCTCCTCCACCTCTCCCTTCCCATCCCCACAGCACTGTACCCGTCCGCTCGACTGTATATATTTTCGTTACCCTATTTATTTTGTTAATGAATTGTACATCGCCTTGATTCTATTTAGTTGCCATCGGTTTTTACGAGATGTTCTTCCCCTTGACGCTGTTTAGTGCCATTGTTCTTGTCTGTCCGTCTCCCCCGATTAGACTGTAAGCCCGTCAAACGGCAGGGACTGTCTCTATCTGTTGCCGACTTGTTCATCCCAAGCGCTTAGTACAGTGCTCTGCACATAGTAAGCGCTCAATAAATACTATTGAATGAATGAATGACTGTACCATTCGGCAAGGTCCTGGGCTACCTGCTACCCCCGGTCCTAAAAGACTGTGAGCCCAGTCTTTGGGCAGGGATTGTCTCTATCCGTTGCCGAACTGTACATTCCAAGTGCTTAGTACAGTGCTCTGCACATAGTAAGCGCTCAATAAATACTATTGGATGAATGAATAAAAGACCCTATTTAAGACCCCCGAGAAGCAGCATGGCTTAGTGGACAGAGCAGGGGCCTGGGAGTTAAGAGGGCCTAGGTTCTAATTCTGGCTTCACTACATGTCTGTTGTGTGACCTTGGGCAAGTCTCTTAACTTCTCTGGCCTTCACTTACCTCATCTGTAAAATGGAGATAAGAGTGTAAGCTCCATGTGGCACAGGGGCTGTGTCCAGCCTGAGTAACTGGTATCTACCCGTGCTTAAAACAGTGCTTGGCACATAGTATTTGATTATTATGATTAATTATTATTATTGTTATTATTAACTGACCCGATATGCCACCATTGAATGTTCTTCTAGTTCTTCTGGGGCTCTTCCCGAACAGTCCAATATCTCCCATGCATTCCTCTCTAGGGAGGCAAAAGAAGGTGAAGTCAGAAAGCAGAGACCCAGTGCAGATCTAAAGCCGTCACCAGACAGCTGCCGGAGGGATGGGCCCAGGCCATGACCCCCAAGATACGATAAAACCCAGTAGGAGAACCATTTCAGAGACACTCCACCCTCTCTCTTGGCACCGGTTTCTGTTCAGGCCACACTGGACCTCGGCTCCCTGAAAGCTTTTACCACCCTCACCCCCACTGATTCCAGAGGCTGGCTTCCCGGGAGAAGTCCAGTGGCCATTTGAAGAGAAGTGGATGCTCCAAAGACTGGGAGAAGTGGCAAGCAACCTGGGCCTGCGGCACTGATTTTTGGAGTGTCTGTACTTACCTTCCCATTTCACCGCAAAAAACCAGAGGCCTGAAAGGAACCTCCATCCAGTACATCTTTCTGTAGGGGGTGTGAGCCCCTGGAATTTGACACAGAACAATTTTTAAAAAAAGGTATTTATTTATCTCTTACTATGTGTAGAGCACTGTATTAAGTGCTTGGGAGAGCACAATAGCTTTGGTAGACACGATCCTTGCCCGAATGGATCTTACACTCTAGCAGGGAGGCAGATGTTAAAATCAATCATAGGTAGGGGAAGCAACCAAGTATTAAGATTATAATGTTGGTATTTGTTAAGCGCTTACTATGTGCAGAGCACTGTTCTAAGCGCTGGAGTAGATACAGGGTAATCAGGTTGTCCCACGTGAGGCTCACAGTTAATCCCCATTTTACAGATGAGGTAACAGGCACAGAGAAGTTAAGTGACTTGCCCACAGTCACACACTGACAAGTGGTAGAGCCGGGAGTAGAACCCATGACCCCTAGCTCCGAAGCCCAGGCTCTTTCCACTGAGCCACACTGCTGAGTGCCTCTCGCGGGCCTCAGCTCCCAGGCTCTTACTACAATGCTCTGTATATGGTAAGTGCTCAATGAATACCACTGACTGATTGATCCCATTTGCTTGGACTCTTTCTAGGAAGCAGAAAGACCTAGTGGATAGAGCACAGGCCTGGGAGACAGAAGGACCTCGGTTCTCACACCAGCCCCGCCACTTGTCTGCTGTGGGACCTTGGACAAGTCATTTAACTTATATGTGTGTCAGTTCCCTCATCTGCAAAATGGGGGTTACGACTGTGAACCTCCTGTGGGACACGGACTGTGTTCGACCTGTTGACTCTGTATCTACTCCAGCGCTCAGTACAGTGCCTGGCACCTAGCAGGTGCTTAACAAATACCACATTAAAAAAAAAGGACTATGACAAGGGGGTGGAGGGACACTTCCACTTTGTTTCATCCGTGGCTCCGACTCCAACAGCCTGAGGGAGCAATGGCAGGGTGGGCGCAGACGGGGAGGACCAGACGGAGGATGGGTTACCTGGGCTGTAGCGCCAGAAGTCACTCAGGCTGCAGTTCCGCCGTCCCCCGTGGAGGTAGACGAAGCCTCCCCAGAGGCAGCAGGCATGTTTGAAGCGATCGCAGGGGCAGGGCTGACTCTGCGGCAGAGGCTCCCAGGAGCCCCCGCCTAGCTCTGTTGCCATATGGCAGCGCGGGCTCTCACTATGGCCACTCTTTGGCTGAAGAAAGTCGCTGGCACACCACGGGGGGATACCGGAAACGCTACAGCATTGAGGTGGAGGCCAGAAAGACAGCTTTAGCATTAAAGAGCTGGAGCAAATGATACAAATACGCACAAGGTTGAGTCACAGAGAGGCACTACCAGATGCCAAATGCAATGCCAATTCAATGTCTAAGATCAGGTCACGAACGGACGTTCAGACTAACATTTGGGAATGGCTCAGAAGTACCAGGTTGTGAGTATCTCATCTACCACAGGCTGTGCACCCTGAGTAAATGCTTCACTCCTCTGGGGCTTAGTACCAGACACTGTACTAGAGAAGCAGTGTGACTTAGTGGAAAGATCCCAGGTTTGGGAGTCAGAGGTTCTAACTCTTGACTCCGCCACGTATCAGCTGTGTGACTTGGGGCAAGTCACTTAACTTCTCTGTGCCTCAGTTACCTCATCTGTAAAATGGGGATCATAATAATAATGGTATTTGTTAAGCGCTTACTATGTGCAAAGCACTGTTCTAAGCACTGGGGTGGATACAAGGTGATCAGGTTGTCCCATGCGAGGCTCACAGTGTTTATCCCCATTTGACAGATGAGGGAACTGAGGCATAGAGAAGTGAAGTGACTTGTCCAAAGTCACACAGCTGACAAGTGGTGGAGCCGGGATTAGAACCCATGACCTCTGACTCCCAAGCCCGGGCTCTTTCCACTGAGCTAAGCTGCTTCGCCGTGATTTTGATTGTGAGCTGCACATGGGACACCCTGATTATCTTATATCTACCCCAGCACTTAGAACAGTGCCTGGCACAGAGTAAGTGCTTAACAAATACCATTATTATTATTATTATCATTATTACTAAGTGCTAAGGTAGATACAAAACAAGTACATCAGACACAGACCCTGCGTCAAATAGGGCTTCAAGGGAGGGAGAACAGGTATTTAATTCTCATTTTACCGATGAAGAAACAGGCCCAGAGAAGTTAAATGACTTGCCCAAAGTCACACAGCAAGCAAGTAGCCTTGCTAGGATTAGAACCCAGGTTCTCTGATTCATTCATTCATTCATTCATTCAATAGTATTTACTGAGCGCCTACTATAATAATGTTGGTATTTGTTAAGCGCTTAATATGTGCCGAGCACTGTTCTAAGCGCTGGGATAGACACGGGGGAATCAGGTTGTCCCATGTGGGGCTCACAGTCTTCATCCCCATTTTACAGATGAGGTAACTGAGGCACTGAGAAGTTAAATGACTTGCCCAAAGTCACAAAGCTGACAAGTGGCCAAGCCAGGATTCGAACCCATGACCTCTGACTCCAAAGCCCGTGCTCTTTCCACTGAGCCACGCTGCTTCTACTATGTGTAGGGCACTGTACTAAGCGCTTGGAATGTACAGTTCGGCAACAGAGACAATCCCTACCCAATAACAGGCTCACAGTCTAAACGAGGGAGACGGACAAAAACAACACAACATAATCATGATAAATAGAATCAAGAGGATGTACACCTCATTAGCAAAATAAATAGGGTAATAAAAATCTATACAAATAAACACAGTGCTGAGGGGAGGGGGAGGGAGAGGGGGAGGAGCAGAGGGAAAGGGGGCTTAGCTGAGGGGAGGTGAAGGGGGAAGGGGGAGGAGCAGAGGGCGGAGGGGGAGTAGAGGGAAAAGAGGGGGGAGCTCAGTGTGGGAAGGCCTCTTGGAGGAGGTGAGCTCTCAGTAGGGCTTTGAAGAGGGGAAGAGAGTTAGTTTGGCGGAGGTGAGGAGGGAGGGCATTCCAGGATAGCGGGAGGACGTGGCCCAGAGGTCAACAGCGGGATAAGTGTGAATGGGGGACGGTGAGGAGGTGGGCGGCAGAGAAGCGGAGCATGCGGGGTGGGCAGTGGAAAGAGAGAAGGGAGCTGAGGTAGGAGGTAGGAAGGGGCAAGGTGATGGAGAGCCTTGAAGCCCAGAGTGAGGAGTTTTTGTTTCGTGCGGAGGTCGATAGGCAACCACTGGAGGTTTTTAAGAAGGGGAGTGACGTGCCCAGAGCGCTTCTGCATGAAGATAAGCCGGGCAGCGGAATGAAGAATAGACTGGAGTGGGGAGAGACAGGAGGAAGGGAGATCAGAGAGATGGCTGACAGGCCCGGGGTCTTTCCCCTAGGTCACATTACTTTGTGGCCAACTGGATAAGAGCATGGGTCTGGAAGTCGGAAGGACCTGGGTTCTAATCCCAGCTCCACCCCTTGTCTGCTGTGTGACCTTGGACATGTCACTTCTTTTCTCTGGGCCTCAGTTACCTCATCTGAAAAATGGGGATTAAGACTGTGAGCCGCATGTGGGAACTGGACTGTGTCCAACATGGTAATCTTGCATCTATCTCAGCACAATTCCTGGCACACAGTTAAGTGCTTAACAAATACAATAACATACTTGGCACAAAAGAAAGCACTGGTGATGCAACCTGAAAAGCGCTTTGAGTTCTTCAGTGAATCCTCTTTTAAAAGGAGATGTCTCAGAAATGAGAATAGTGGAAACTTGTCCAGTTCTGTGGAAGGATTAGAACAGAGTCTCTCTCAAGCCTGGGTCTGAGGAACCAAACTGCATGACCTGGTCAGGTC
Organism: Ornithorhynchus anatinus; assembly: GCF_004115215.2. NCBI lineage: Eukaryota > Metazoa > Chordata > Mammalia > Monotremata > Ornithorhynchidae > Ornithorhynchus > Ornithorhynchus anatinus. The sequence continues at coordinate 172,666,434 of NC_041728.1, read as the reverse complement.
AACACTGACATTCCACATACCGATCCATCCTTCCCTCAGCTGGCGCTGCATTCAGCTAAAACAGTGACAGCCAAAGATATCAGGTAGCCTTTGCCTCCCCCCTGCGTCAGCCAGGTACCAGACACAGGTCCCAAAAAAGAGGACCCCTCCTCACCCACCCACCTCCAAAAAAAAAAAAAATTGGAGTACAGCCTGGCCTAGTGGATAGAGCACGGGTCTGGGAGTCAGAAGGACCTGGTTTTTTAATCCTGGTTCCGCCATCTGTCTGCTGTGTGATCTTGGGCGAGCCACTTCACTTCTCTGGGCCTCAGTTACCTCAGTTGTAAAATGGGGATTACGACTGTGAGCCCATTGCAGGACAGGGACCGTGACCAACCTTATTTGCCTGTTCTACTCCGGTTCTCAGTACAGTGCCTTGCACCCAGTAAGCGCTTAACAAATACCATAATTATCATCCATCCAAGGCTTAAAAATGGTGCCTGGCACATAGTAAGCACTTAAGAAATGCTACCATACTAATAATAATGCCGAGCCCCAAAGCTCTATGCCCCAAGCTCCTGTGGGCTGGGAATGTGTCTATTAACTCTGTTCTATTGTACTCTCCTAAGTGTGAGCACAGTGCTCTGCCCACAGCAAGTGCTCAATAGACTGTAGTGCCCAATAGTCCTCTAGACTGTAAGCTCGTTGTGGGCAGGGAATGCCACTGTTTATTGTTCCATTGTACTTTCCCAAGCACTTAGTACAGTGCTCTGCACACTGTAAGCGCTGAATAAATATGATTCAATAAATACCACTGATTGTTTTAATTTGGCTGTGTAAGAAGGGTGGCCACCTCCTGGACAAAGGCTCTTCCAAGCTTGTAGCCACAGACCGTCGCTCTCTGTTCTCATGAGAAGCAGCATGGCTCTGTTGAAAAGAGCCTGGGCTTGGGAGTCAGAGGTCATGGGTTCTAATCCTGGCTCTGCCACTTGTCAGCTGTGTGACTTTGGGCAAGTCACTTCACTTCTCTGGGCCTCAGTTACCTCATCTGTCAAATGGGGATTAAGACTGTGAGCACCACATGGGACAATCTGATTACCTTGTATCCCCCCAGAGCTTAGAACAGTGCTTGGCACAAAGTGGCGCTTAACAAATGCCATCATTATTATTATTATTATTCTCAGATCTGGGTGCACGGACCTAGTGACCCTGTTTAACCTACTCCTCCAAGTGGACACCAATCAGTTCCCAGATCTCTGGGCAGGAATTGGAGCCTTGCCCAGAGATAACCTTAGAAGGCAAGGCACTCATCTCTTTCTCTTGGAGAGGGTAATGGCACAAGAGTTCCAAATACAAGTGTCGGCAAGAAATGATCAATTTTGTAGGGCCACCCTGTTCCTAGGTCCGCAAACAGTATTTATTAAGCACTTACTATGTGGAGAGAATGGCCCTAAGCACTGGGAAAGAGTATACAAGTGGAGTTGTCCTTCGAGGGGCTCAGAATCAAACACCCCATTTTGGTAGGGGGAGTAGAAAACAGGTTCTGAGGGATGCCCTGGGTAGAAGAGGTTTCTTGCCCCAACTTAAATTAGGCAATTAAAACCTCCCCCTCAATCCCTTGCCACGCTGACTTCCCCCTGTAGCCTTAAATGGAGAGAGTTTGGAGCAGTGGAATTATCCATTTCTTTGAGTTCAAAGAATTAGGCATCACAGTGTCAGTTCCTTTATCTGCCTGTGTCATTACCGTTCTCCAGACTCACCCAAACTCCTCTTTAGATTAATATAGTCTACTTGAGGCTAGATATATCAAATAAATGCTTCCTGCTATGGTAATTCTCTTTTTCTCTCATTGGCTGCCAACCCATTCTTTACAAAGGGAGCATGATACAAAGGAAAGGGCCCTTTGCACTTTTATCCTATCCCAAAAACCAGGAGCCTCTCAAGTTTCACCCTTTGGAATATTCATCAGATATACTGGAGCCAGAAGAGGAGTTTAGAGAGTCACCTTCTGGAAGAGGACCGCTCTCTAAATTTCTCGAGAAAGTGAGTGTTCTCGTCTTTCCCAAGATGTTCACCAAATCCCTTGATAATCTCTTTCAGTGGCTTTGAGCTGTAGAAATCCTTCTCTTTTCATTCTGTATAAGAAGTCCATTAGGTAAACATTGGTCCCAGCAGCAGGATCTTATCTTTTGAGAGTTGGATGTTAGGTGCTCAACTGATTCTGAAACCCTGTTCTTTTCCTTCCAAAATAGTAGTCATATTTATTAAACCCATATTGTGTGCCCAAAACTGCTCTAAGTGCTGGGAAGGAATACCCTAAATCACAGCAGGTTCTCTTCCTCAGAATGTGACCATGGGAATGTCTTTGGTGGGTCCTACAACTCTACTTAAAAAAAGAGACACTAAATGGACAGTGGGATGAATTTTAAGGTCATTTTTTTCATGGCATTTGTTATGTGCTTATTACAAGCCAGGAACTGAACTAAGTGCTGGGGTAGATACAAAGTAATCGGGTTGGACACAATCCATATCCCATGTGAGTCACATAATCTTAATCCCTATTTTACAAATGAGGTAACTGAGGCACCTCTTCTATGAATCGACTATTGTGGCAGGAGAGTTTGCATATGCTGATGAAGCTTAGAGCTGTGCCATATAATAATAATATTGTTGGCATTTGTTAAGCACTTACTATGTGCCGAGCACTGTTCTAAGCGCTGGGGTAGATAGAGGGTAATCAGGTTGTCCCACATGAGGCTCACAGTCTTAATCCCCATTTTACAGATGAGGTCATCGAGGCACCGAGAAGTTAAGTGACTTGCCCAAAGTCACACAGCTGACAGGTGGCAGAGCTGGGATTAGAACCCATGACCCCTGACTCAAGCCCAGGCTCTTTCCACTGAGCCACGATTTAGGACTATCTATAATGGTAAGGACTAAATTGAAGCGTCAAAGTCGATTCACCTGTGCTAGGCAGCAGCGCCAAGGGAAAGAGTCAAAGGCGGATGATCAAGTGATCAAAACATTGATCAAAGACAAGGGCAGAGACTCAAGTTTTTACTGCGTGGAAGAAGACAATGGTAAACCACTTCCATAACTTTACCAAGAAAATTTTATGGATACACATACCAGAACGACTTTATGACAGAAGATGGGATGTTCTGCAAAGAGTGTGTACATGGAGTCACTATGGGTTGGAAAAAACTCGGCATTTGAAGAAGACACTCAGGCACAGAGAAGTTAAGAGACCTGTCCAAGGTCACACAACAGACAAGTGGTGGAGCCAGCATCAGAACCCAGGTCCTCCTGATTCCCAAGCCCATGCTCTTTCAGCTGGGCCATGCTGCTTCTCCATGCTAAGCGCTTAGTAAAGTGCTCTGCACACAGTAAGCGCTCAAAAATTAAGACTCAATGCATGAATTAGATCAGAGGTCATTACTTCACAGTATTGTCCTCTGGTTCAAAGATGAGATTGGCTCCATGAATGTATTTTTGCCAGGGAATCAGTTGTATGCTTGAACCATGAAGATTCAAGATTCCACAAAGACTCAAGATTCATGGAGAAGCAGCATGGCTTAGTGGAAAGAGCCCGGGCTTGGGAGTTAGAGGTCATAGATTCTGCAGCGTGGCTTAGTGGAAAGAGCACAGGCTGGGGAGTCAGTGGTCATGAGTTCTAATTCCGGCTCCACCGCCTGTCAGCTGTGTGACCTTGGGCAAGTCACTTCACTTCTCTGTGCTCCTGTTACCTCATCTGTAAAATGGGGATAAAGACGGAGAGTCCTACGAGGGACAACCTGATTCCCTTGTATCTACCCCAGCACTTAGAACACTTGTTTGCACTTAACAAATACCAACATTATAATAATAATAATAATAATCATTATTATTATTATTATTATTAATAATCCCGGCTCCACCACTTGTCAGCTTTGTGACTTTGGGCAAGTCACTTAACTTCTCTGCCTCTGTTACCTCATCTGTAAAATGGGGATTAAGCCGTGAGCCCCTTGTATCTACCCCAGTGCTTAGAACAGTGCTTGGCACATAGTAGGCACCTAAAAAATACCATCATTATTATTATTATTTTTATTCAGTCAGGCCCTTTTTCTGGCTCCTTATGCCATTTGGGTAAGAGCTGCTTGGAAAGCAATGGTTAAGAGGGGAGAGGAATGTCCTAGTGTCAGAGGACCCTAGGCTTTGTTTGGTTTGTTTTGATTTGGCATTGGCGATGATGGGCTGCGCTGAGCCCTCCACTTTCTCTTACCAAATCTCTTGTGCCCAAAAGCACCCATTGTGTGGCAAAGCCTACCTTTGACAGTCACCTTCTTAATCCAGGATTTTCGGTGACTCGAGTGTCGAAACTGGAAAGTCTTCAAGTGTCTGCTGTATGACTGACTTGCTCAAGGAGAAACCTGAGCCTCAGTTTCACTCTCTGGAAAAAGGGGGTGTTAGGATGACTAACTGAATTGCTGTGCACACAGAGTTACTAACAATTATAGACAAGTATTTAATACTTGCTAATACTTGTTAATAAATCTACATCTCCAGCCCTGATCACTTTCCCTCCTTCCATTCTCACTCTCCTCCTGCCTATAAGAAATCTCCACTTGGATATTCTCCCATCATTTCAAACATGTCCAAAACAGAGCTCCTTATCTTCCCACCCAAACCTATCTTCCTCATCACTTTCCCTTCATTGTAGACGGGACCACCATCCTTCCTGTCTCCCAAGCCCATAACCTTGGCATTATCCTTGACTCCTCTCTCTCATTCAACCCACATATTCAAACTGCCACCAAATCCTGTCGGTCCCACCTTCACAACATGGTTAAAATCCGCCCTTTCCTCTCCATCCAAACTGCTACCACGTCAATCCAATCACTCATCCTAACCTGCCTGCATAACTGCATCAGCCTCCTTGCTGACCTCCCAGCCACCTGTCTCTCCCCTCTCCAGTCCACACTTCACTCTGCTGCCCGGATCATTTTTCTAAAGAAAGTTTCAGGACATGTCACCCCATTCCTCAAAAACCTCCAGCGGTTGCCCATCTGCCTACATATCTAACAAAAACTCCTCATCGTCTGCTTTAAGGCACACCATCACCTTGCCTCCTCTTACCTCACTTTGCTTTTCTCCTCCTACAGTCCAGCTTACACACTTTGCTCTTCTAGTGCTAACCTTCTTTCTCACTGTGCCTCAATCGTGTCTATCGTGCTGCTGACCCCTCTGGCCAGGAACGTCCTCCCTCCTCGAATCCAACAGACAATTAATCTCCCCCCTCTTCAAAGTCTTATTGAAGGCACATCTCCTCCAAGAGGCCTTCCCAGACTGGCCCCACTTTTTCTCATATCCTACTCCCTTCTGCGCTGCCCTGACTTGCTCCCTTTGCTCTTCCTCCCTTCCAGCCCCACAACACTTATATACACATCTGTAATTTTATTTATTTGAATTGATGTCTGTCTCCCTTCCCAGACTGTGAGCTCACTGTGGGCAGGGAATGTCACTGTTTATTCTTGTAATGTACTTTCCCAAATGCTTAGTACAGTGTTCTGCACACAGTAAATGCTCAATAAATTCGATCAAATTGAATGAATGAATGCTGAAGTAGAGAAAAAAGCTAATCAGGTGGGGGGGGGGGGTTATGGTTTTTATTAAGCACTTATTATATGTCAGGCACTGTACTAAGCACTGGGGTACATACAAGATAATAAGACTGGACCCAGTCCATGTGTCATGTGGGCACTCAGTCTTAAGATGAGATAACTGAGGCAGAGAAATGAGCCTGCAGAGGCTGGATTAGAACCCAGATCCTTCAGAATGGTCCATGCTCTTTCCATGAGGCCTCGGCTGCTTCTCTTCATGGTGCACTGCAGTGGTAGGCCCTCAATCCTTACTATTTCTACTACTACATTTAACAGAGGAAAAGGCCGAGATGCTAAAAACTCAAATGACTTTCCCAGGAGCTTGGGGAAAAATACGAAAGTCACATATTCCTGCCTTTAAGGCCTATGTCCACCTCACCTTTCCCTGAGTTGCCTGGATACCAAAAGCTACCTCCCTCATAAAGTCAAGGAAAAATCCAGAAGCGATCATTTATTCCACCCCAGTATATATAAAATTTTGAAATGCTCTTCAAAAAAAATCAGCTAAAAGGAACACGTAAGAGTTATCTCCAAAAAAAAAAAAATTGAATTCCAGTTCATTCCGACAATTAAGACACAACAAATATTGAAGGTACTTACTTCTTACCCTTTGCCCTAGAACACGGAGGAGGAGGAGGGTCAAGATATTAATCTACCATCTGCTGATGAGAAGGCAATTCTGGAACACCCCAGCTGAGAGTTGTGGGTAAAAGGCAATTTCACTCCAGATACTTACACCCTGCATCAATCAATCAATGGCATTTAATGAGACTCTACAGTGTGTAGAGCACTGTACTAAGCACTTGGGAGAGTACAATACAACAGAGTTGGTAGACACATTCCATGTCCACAAGGAGCTTCCAGTCTAAGAGGGGGCGACAGACAATCAAATACGTGCTGGATCTGGATGTCCATAATAATAATAATTAATATTAATAATAATGATGGTATCTGCTAAGCACTGACTATGTGACAAGCACTGTTCTAAGCGCTGGAGTAGATACAAGATACTCAGGTTGGACACAGTTCCTGTCCCACAAGGGGCTCTGCACACAGTATGTGCACAATAAATATGACTGAATGAATAAATGAATGATTGATTAATTGATTGATTTAAACTGGAAGTGGTTGCATAAGGACTTATGCACTAAAAAAGCTTGTGCACCAGAATCTGAATGTGCGATAATACACTTTGTGTTGTTTCTAATTTATGTTGCTAATTCCGCTGTTGTAACTCTCCCAAGCACTTAGTATAGTGCTCTGCATATAGTAAGTGCTCCATAAATACCATTGATTGATTAATTGATTACCCCTTTGAATGTCAAATCCCTTTTCCTTAGGCCAGTCAGAAAGAAAGCATACAGGGAGATCCAGTTAGCTAGACCTTGTCCTTGACTTTCCAAACAGGTTTAACTCCAGCCTAGCAGACAAGTTTTCTTCCTTATTTAAAAAATAATAAACAAATAGATTGCCCAAAAAGGGTTTACACTCTAAGAGGAGAAAGAAAAGTAGTCACAGGTCACCAAATGCGTAAAAGATGGAAGAAGACAAATAGAAAGATAAAAGTTAACGATCAAATACATGCCTAAATTATGAACAAATACACACTTAAGAGCTACACTACAGAGCGAATGAACATTACTGGGAAGGAGAGGAAATACACCCAAAACACTGAAGCGGGAAACAGAGAAAAATTAAAAGGAGCTATCAAGAGAAGCATCAACAGATTACAATGTTAGTAAGAACAAAATGAACATGTAAGAAGAGTGGTGTATGATTCACAAAATACTCCTGGAATGGCCCCCTCGCTCCTCTTTGCCAACCTTTTTCTCTTTAAAATATCCACTAAAAATTCATGAGGTCTTCCCACATTAATTCAATCTATCTTCAGTAAATCCCTACCTCAATGGAATTTTTATGTTTGTCATTTCTAGTTTGGGGTGTCTTTTTATTTGCCTCACCATCGCCATCATCAATTATATTTATTCAGCACCTTCCGAAAGCAAAGAATTGTGCTAGTGAGGTATCTTCATTTGTGTCTGTGGGGTTGTGTATCCGTTTCTCCCATTAGACTGATTATAAATTCCTCAAAGACGGACTGCATTGGGTTCTTCCTTTGCTAATCAATGTTCTTTACCCAGAGAAGCTCATCTTCCCTCCTGACTTTCCCTCTCTGTTACCACCACCATTTTCCCTGTCTCAGAGGCCTGCAATTGTAGACTTATCCTCTAATCCTTTCATTTTTTAAAAATCTCATATTCAATCAATTGAATCCTTTCTGATCTCCCAACCTCCTGTCTTTCCCCGCTTCACTCAGTATGTTTTGCTTCTGTTGTATTTTCCGAAGCATTTAGTTCAGTACATTGCACTCAGCTAGTGCTCAATAAACTCCTTATTACTAATTTTATTATATACTAGGTGTTTAAATACAATTATTAATTTTAATTACTAATTATAATAATTGTAATATTTGTTACATACTTACTGTCAAGCATTGTTCTAAACGCTGGAGAAGATACAAGATAAAATCAGGTTAGACACAGTCCCTGTCCCACATGGAGCTCACAATCTAAATAGGAGGGAGAACATGTATTGAATCCCTATTTTACAGGTGAGAAAACTGAGGCACAGAGAAGTTAAGTGACTTGCCCAAGGACACACAGCAGGTACATGGTCTTACATGGTCTCCCTCCCACTTGAGACTGTGAACCCCATGAGGGACGGGGACTGTGTCTGACCTAGCTGACTTGTACCTACCCCAGTGCTTAGAAGAGTGCTTGACACATACTAAGCACTTAACTAGTACCACCAAAAAACAAACACGATGGAGCTGGGATTAGAAGAAGGTCCTCTGACTCTCAGGCTCATGCTCTTTCCATTAGGCCACACTCCTCAATCTCAGGCTAAAAAGCAGCATGGCTTAGTGGACAGAGCACGGGCCTGGGAATCAGAAGAACCTGGGTTTTAATCCCGGCTCCACCATATGTCTGCTGTGTGACCTTGGACAAGTCACTTAACTTTTACGGGCCTCAGTTACCTCATCTATAAAATGGGGATTAAGAGTGGGGGCCCCAAGGGGGACAGGGACTGTGTCCAACCTGATTAAACTGTTTCTACCCTGGTGCTTAGAACTGCGCTTGGCACATAGTATGCACCTAACAAGCACCATTATTATTACTATTATTATTATTATTGAGACGCAAGCAAACGGTACTGCAATTGAGCTATCCTATTCACCTACAATGTTGGGCTATGTAGGACTAATAACAAGAAAAAGGCTCAGAATCTCTGAGGGAGGAACCACTAAGAGCAGAGAAACAGTGTGGCTCAGTGGAAAGAACATGGGCTTTGAAGTCAGAGGTCATGGGTTCGAATCCCGGCTCGGCCACTTGTCAGCTGTGTGACTTTGGGCAAGTCACTTCTTGGTGCCTCAGTTACCTCATCTGTAAAATGGGGATTAAGACTGTGAGCCCCACATGGGACAACCTGATTCCCCTGTGTCTACCCCAGTGCTTAAAACAGTGCTTGGCACATAGTAAGCGCTTAACAAATACCAACATTATATTATTATTAAATACAAGCAGATTCCAGTTCCAATATACTGGAACTTCGCTTTCTCCTGAAAACTACTGGTTTGAAACCCCCTGGGCTTCGGCGATTTTGGGATGCATGTTTGTTGCGGGGAGGAAGAGATAAATAACTAGTCAACCCTCTCAGGCCTAATGCTGAGCTGTCCCTGTGTCACTCTGCTCCTCCCCTTCATTCTTCAAGGTTTGGTCTTCTGATGTTGGAATAGTTACTGACATGGGAGTGAGTGAGTCCCAGAGCCAAGGGTAGGGCCTTGCCCAACCATAAAATGTGAAATCCAGAGAAAGAAAGGGATCCATTCTTCCACTCTCTTGGTGTTATTCTGGGGTTATTTACCACAAGCAGGTTAAACGACAAAATGTTTATCATTGGGAAATAAGATTTGTGGTTGGATGCATAGGAACCACAAAAAAGCCCACACCCCCTGCATATCCCACAAACTCTCCAGGAAGAAGCATAGAGGCTCTCATCAACAAGTCCACAGACAAAGCCCAGTCTCATCTGGATCAAAAGTTCATTTTGTTTCCGAGCTGAGCAGAGTCATGCTGCAGAACAGCTGCTTAAGGAAAATATGCAACTATTTCTTGTTTTAATGGTATCTGTTGAGCGCTCATTATGTGCCAGGCACTTCAGAGAAGCAGCATGGCTCAGTGCAAAGAGCACGGGTTTGGGAGTCGGAGGTCATGGGTTCGAATCCCGGCTCCACCACCTGCCAGCTGTGTGACTGTGGGAAAGTCACCTCACTTCTCTGTGCCTCAGTTCCCTCATCTGTAAAATGGGGATGAAGACTGTGAGCCTCACGTGGGACAACCTGATTACCCTGTATCTACCCCAGCGCTTAGAACAGTGCTCTGCACATAGTAAGCGCTTAACAAATACCAACATTATTATTATTATTACACTAAGCACTGTTTTGGGGTGCTTCTTTGGCAAATCCAGTTCAAAACTGCCAATGTGGCACTCAATCCCATTTGCTAGTGACTGGATAAAGGGTCCATCATTATTATTAATAATAATAATAATATTAATGATGATGTTGGTATTTGTTAAGGGCTTACTATGTGCCAAGCACTGTTCTAAGCACTGGGGTTGATACAAGGTAATCAAGTTGTCCCACGTGGGACTCACAGTCTTAATCTCCATTTTACAGATGAGGTAACTGAGGCACAGAGAAGTTAAGTGACTTGCTCAACGTCACAGGGCAGACGGGAGGAGAACCCTGACCTCTGACTCCCAAGCCTGGGCTCTTTCCACTGAGCCACACTACTCCTCGTAGGGAGAAGTCCGTGATGCAGAGTAATTGACTAGCACCAGAAAGGCAGCAGCGTAGCCTAGTGGAAAAAGCATGGGTTTGGGAGTCAGAGGTCATGGGTTCTAATTCCAGCTGCGCCACTTGTCAGCTGTGTGACTTTGGGCAAGTCACTTCACTTCTCTGTGCTTCAGTTACCTCATCTGTAAAATGAGGATTAAGACTGTGAGTCCCACGTGGGACAACCTGATTACCTTGTATCTACCCCAGTGCTTAGAACAGTGCTTGGCACACAGTAAGTGCTTAACAAATACCATTATTATTATTTTTATGTGATGGAGCACTGCGGTCAAGCTTCTCAAATAGCAAAACTAACCAAGAATTTCAGGACCTGGAGAGATCAGAATCATTATCGGGTCACTACTTTTAGCCCTCCAGAGCAGAGCGGTCTATATTTTTCCAGGCAGACCTCTGCCAAAGGCAGTGACATCAATCCTACTAAGCACATTTACGGAACGACTACCCCTTGCTTCCTGAGTGGTGGTAGTAGCAAAGTACTTAGTGGGTGCTGAGCACTGTACTAAGTGCTGGGCAGGAATATATAAGCGCAGCTGTCCCTCGAAGGGCTCATGATCTAATGTCCCTTTCCCCTAGTGGGAGTGAGAAAACTGGTTCAGAGGGATGCCCTTGAGAAAAGAGGTTTCTTCATTCATTCATGCAGTCGTATTTATTGAGTGCTTCTTGTGTGCAAAGCACTGTATTAAGTGCTGGGGAGAGTATAGTATGACCACAAACAGACACATGCCCTGCCCACAACAAGCTTGCTTGCCCCAGTCTTGCCCCTCTTGTGGATTTGTGCCAACCTAACTTCCCCATTGTAGGATCAAGTGGAGGGGGCTTGGACCAATGGAATTATCCCTGTCTTTGAGTCTGAGCAATTAGACATCACAGTGGCAGTGCCTCTATCTGCCTGTGTCCTTACAGTGCTACAGCCTCACCCAAACTTCTCTTTAGATTGTTTAATATGATCCACTTGAGGCTCGATCAGTCAATCAATGGCATTTATTGAGCGCTTACTATGTACAGAGTACCATTCTAAATGCTTGGGGGAGTACAGTACAAGAGAATAAGCAGACACGTTTCCTGCCCACAATGAGTTTACAGTCTAGAGGGGGGAGAGTCAGCCAGTCTGTCAATTGTATTTTTTGAGCTTTTATTGTGTGCAGAACACTGTACTAAGCACTTGGGAGAGTACAATACAACAATATAATAATAATAATAACATTGTTATTTGTAAAGCGCTTACTATGTGCAGAGCATTGTTCTAAGCACTGGGGTAGATGCAGGGTAATCAGGTTGTCCCTCATGAGGCTCACAGTCTTAATGCCCATTTTACAGATGAGATAACTGAAGCACAGAGAAGTTAAGTGACTTGCCCACAGTCACACAGCTGACAAGTAGCAGAGCCGGGATTCAAACCCATGCCCTCTGACACCCAAGCCCGTGCTCTTTTCACTGAGCCACGTTGCTTCTCTAATAGCAGACACATTCCCTGACCATAGTGAGCTTACTGCCTAGAGGGGGAGGCAGGCATTAATATGGGGCCGGGAGAGGGAATGAATGAAGGGAGCAAGTCAGGGGGACACAAAAGGGAGTGGGAGAAGAGAAAAGGAGGGCTTAGTCAGGGAAGGCCTCTTGGAGGAGATGGGCCTTCAATAAAGCTTTGAAGGTGGGGAGAGTCATAATATGAATAAAGATAAATCAAATGCTTCTGGAAAACAATCTCATAGACCAACCCTCTTCAGACCCTGCAGCCTGGCAATCTCAAGGTTTCGCTTGAAGTCTGCCCTTTCTCCTTCTGCTGGCAGGGAGGTATTCAGCAGGGCAAAGACATCCTTCAGAGTGCCTCAGGTCATTCTTCTCACCTGCTCCTGCCCTTGCTTCTCCTGAGGTCCAGAGGGGCCACTATCTGCCCTAATCATCAGTGTCCCCTAAACTGCTTGAAGTCGCTTCTGCCTACAGCTTTGAATGGATTGAAACCCTGGAGCGCAATTTCCCCATCTCAGTCCACCCCAGCCCATGCCCGACCCTACCTGTATCCTGCTCAGACCAGCCTGGGACCTGTCCTCTTCTCTCTAATCACACATTTCCCCCTCTAGAGTGTAAGCAGTGAATGTATCTACCAACTCTGCTATCCTGCACTCTCCCAAGCACTTAGTAGAGTGCTCTGCCCAGAGTAAGCGCTCAAGAAATACCACTGAATGATTTCCTCCTGGCTTCAGGACATCTCTACCTTGGATGCCCCCGCCGACACCTCAAGCTTACATCCAAAACTGAACTTCGCATCTTCCCACTCCAACCTTCTCCTCCTGACGACTTTCTCATCAATTCTGACAGACGCCACCATCCTCCCGTTTCTCGGCCTTATCCTTATCCTTGGCCCTCTCTTTGACTAGTCGCTCTCCTTCAATCAATCGACTGTATTTGAGCATTCCCTGTGTGCACAGCACCGTACTAAGCATTTGGGAAAATATAATACAACAGAATTAGCAGACGTGTTCCCCTGCCCAAATTGAATTTATGGCCTAGCGGGGGAGAAGGACAACTTGCTTATTCATTAGTCACTAAATCGTGTCGATTCCATCACCACAGCATCTCCAGATTTTGATTCTTCTTCTCCATCCAGACTGCTACCACACAAGGGCAAGCACTTGTCATACCCCATCTTGACCTCCTAGATAACCTCTCTGCCTCCAGACTCCCCAGTCCACACTTCACTCTGCTGTCCGGATCATCTTTCTAAAGAATCATTCGGTGCATGTCTCCCACCTCCTTAAGGCCTGCCAATGGTTGCCCAGCCATTTCCGCCACACTTAGAAACTCCTCACTATCAGACTCAAACTCCTAATCATCAGATTTGACAAAGCATTCAATCGATCAGCTCTCCCCCTCCTACCTTACCTTGTTGATTTCCTTCTATAACCCAGTTCCCAAACTCCACTCCTCCAAAGCCAGTCTACTCACTGTACCTTGATCTCGTCTAATCTCCACCAACCCCTTGCCCACGTCCTCCTTCCGGCCTGGAACTCCTTCCCACTTCATATTCATTCATTCATTCATTCATTCAATAGTATTTATTGAGCGCTTACTATGTGCAGAGCACTGTACTAAGCACTTGGAATTTACAAATCGGTAACAGATAGAGACAGTCCCTGCCCTTTGACGGGCTTACAGTCTAATCGGGGAGAAGGACAGACAAGAACAATAGCAGTAAATAGAATCAAGGGGATGAAGATGACAGACCACCACTCTCCCTACCTTCAAAGCCTTACTAAAAGCACATCTCCTCCAAGAGGCCTTCCCCGATTGAGTCCTCATTTCCCCTACTGTCTCTTCCTTCTGTTGTCTGTGTCTTTGGATCTCTATGTCTTTGGATCTCTATCTTTTAAATACTTTATATTCACCCCACCTTCAGTCCCACAGCACTTATATACCTATCTGTAATTTCCTTTAACATCTGTCTCCTGCTCTACATTGTAAGCTCCTTGTGGACAGGGGACATATCTACCACTTCTGTTGTACTACCCTCTCTCAAAAGCTTAGTACCATGCTCTGCACACAGTAAGCACTCACTTAAATACCCCTGATTGATTGATTTGAGGCACTCCATCCACTTTCTCCCACTCATTTATCCTCACTCCTATCCCACTACAATCCAGCCCACACACTTCACTCCTTTAATACCAAGCTACTCACTGTCCCTTCTTCTCGTCTCTGACACTGTCCACCCCTTCCTCCCTCCCTACTACCCATCCAACAGCACTCTCCTCATCTTCGAAGCCCTCCTAAAATCATATCTCTTTCAGCAAGCCTTCCTGAACTAAATTCTCTTCCCTCCACCCCTTAATCTCTCCCTGACATCTACCCCATGCACTTAGATACCTCCTTCCATCCCCACCCAACAGTACTTTTGTACATACCCTTATGTTCAGTTGCTTAACTTACCTGTAATTACTTTTAATGTCTATCTCCCACCGCTAGCCTTATTGTACTTACTGTTCTGTATTGTACTCTCCCAAGCACTCAGTACAGTGCTCTGCACCACTTAAGCACCAAATAAATACCACTGCTCGATTGAACATTTATTTTTAAGTGCATGGGCAAAAAAGGGGGTGGGCTTTTTAAGGAGAGGTGGGAGGAGTGAGAAGGATATGGTGTGGCCAAGAAGCCTAGCAGCCTCTGGAGAGCTATCATTCATTCAATTGTAGTTATTGAGCACTTACTGGGTACAGGGCACTGTACTGAGTGCTTGGGAAAGTACAACACAACAATAAAGAGTGGCATTCCCTGCCTATAATGAGCTTGCAGTATAGAGGTGGGGAGACAGACATCAATAATAAAAGTGATGGCATTTGTTAAGCGCTTACTATGTGCGAAGCACTGTTCTAAGCGCTGGATCATCAATACTAATAAATAAAATTTCAGATATGTACATAAGTGCTGTGGGGCTGGGGGCGGGGGGGAAGAGCAGCATCAGTAATAGTAGCAGTAATAACAATGGCATTTATTAAGCACCTGCTGAATGGAACACACTGAACCTCGTGTTTCAAAAAAACAATAGAAACACAAGACATGTTCCCTGCCCACAAGGAGTTTACACTCTAAGTGGGGCAGGGGGAGCGGAGATAAACCTAAAGGTACCAATGTATCCTTTTGCTGAGGATGGATATAAATAAATAAATGCCTAATGACAAAATGGCCTGACTTGAGGACTCTCTTCAGCCCAGTTTGGAAGCTCTCAGTCTTGCCAGAAGCCTGGGCAAGACTGGGATTCCAGCCCACAGCTGGGGGTGAAGGCAATGGCTTCATCTCCACAGAAGGAAACTCAGGCATAAACGGGGTTAGAATCTCAGCATGAGTAGCAGCCCGGGCAAACTGGAAAGAGTTTAAGGAACCCTTTCGGGAGCGGTGTCCAGGAAGGCTGCCGTGGAGGCCCACGGGTAAATGCTTCAGTTGGAGGGTGATGCTGCTGACCGTGAGACTACCTACAAGTGTGAATGTCACGGAGGGAATCTCCTGCACACTCTGTCCATGAAAAAGCAGAGGGCACCTGTAGTCCACAGCCTGGGCCCAATTTTTCATTTTGGCGGGGAGCAATTCCAGGTTAATGGTCGGTCAGTCAGTCAATTGTATTTATTGAGCGCTTACTGTGTGCAGAGCACTGTACTAAGCACTGCTTCCACCCCTGTCCCAACAGGAGAATCCAAACGAGTCAGCTGCGGGCAGCCCAGCACAGCTCCTGAGGGCCAAGCCTGTGTGCAGAGCACTATGCTAAGCACTGCTTCCACCCCTATCCCAACAGGAGAATCCAAATGGGTCAGCTGCGGGCAGCCCAGCACACCTCCTGAGGGCCAGGCCTGAGCCAGACTCCGACCTCAGTGAGCTGTGACCACAAAGCAGACTCCATTTCAAGACTTGCCTGAGCACTGGATGCAAGTGGAGAGAAATCACAACACTGTGGTTTCTGTTAGAAAACTTTCTAAGGTTCCCCTTCCCGCCACTTCTATTTCTTGATGGCAAGAACCACGTCTCCTTCTACCGCTAGACTGTAAGCTTGTTGTGGGCAAGGAATATGTCTGTTTATTGTTATACTGTACTCTCCCAAACACTTAGTACAAGGCTTTGCACACAGTAAGTGCTCAATAAATACAACTGAATGAATGAATGAAAGAACCTCTTTAAAACTGGATATGGTGATGGCAGTGATGATCATGGAAGTTTGGGGAAGCACTGTTTTACCCCTAGAAAGTTGACCTGATATAGCCCCTGTCCCATAGCTTAATAGGGTTCACAGCTTAATAGGGAGGGGAGCAGGTATTAAATCACCATTTGACAGATAAGGAAACTGAGGCACAGAGAAGTTAAATGACTGGCCTGAGGTCACACAGCAGCCATGTGGGATTGTTAGGATTAGAACCAGGTCCTCTGATTCTCAGGCTTACTCTCTTTCCACTAGACTACTCTACTTTTCAGGGCTAGTCTGGAAAATACAGGACCTGGGTGTCATTCAATCTTATTTATTGAGCTCTTACTGTGTGCAGAGCACTGTACTAAGTGCTTGGAAAGTACGATTCAGTGAGTGTGACAGATACATAGGATGAAGGATCAGAGATTGCTGCTACTACCCTCTCTCCAACCTCTTTCAACCACAGCTCCCACAGGATTAGTAAATGGGCATCAATGTGGCCTCTGAAGGCTCCTCTGCCCCTTCCCCTTTCCAGATCCTCTAGTAATAATAATGGCATTTGTTAAGTGCTTATTATGTGCCAACCACTGTACTAAGAACTGGGGTGGCTACAAACAAATCGGGTTGGACACAGTCCCTGCCCCATGCAGGACTCACAGTCACAATCCCCATTTTACAGATAAAGTTGCTGAGGCACAGAGAAGCTAAGTGACTTGCCCAAGGTCACACAGCAGACAAGTGGCAGAGTCAGGATTAGAACCTATGACCTTCTGACTCCCAGGCCCATGTTTTCACCACTACTCCATGCTGCTTCTCCAAAATTAGACAGCCAGGATTTTTTCACACAGTGGTCTGGGGGTCATGTGATCTCCTCCTCTCCCTCCCCACTCCATCACGGTGACTCATGTTAGAGGAAAACAGAATATTTCTTCCAACTCCTTCTCCCTTCTCTGTAAACACACCCATTGTACCATTTTGCTAAAAACTCCCTTTGTTCGTGAGGTGCCTCGCCCATTCCCAGATCCAAACCACATCGGCAACCTTAACCAGGGCTTCGGGAACCACTTGAAAGGTAACAAAACAGACACCTGGTGAAAACCTTCAAAAGCTAAAGCTCTCACGCCCAGAATCCCCTCTCTGCTGATGAGCTGAATTCTTGGACATGAGACAGCTTTATCACCCCATTACACGGGTGCCTTGTTCAAGAATCCCTTCTCCTGACAGCTTCTTTGCTCTGACATCTGATCCGTTTATTGCCAGAAGTGAGAGGGCGGGCCACAACACTGTCAGTTCCCACTCCTGGCACGACCCCTCTGCCTTCCGCCACCATCCGCTGATACTTCCTGAACACAGACTAGATGTAGCAATCTAGCACTGACATAAAATGCCTTGGGAGGAGAGAAGGGCTTCTTGAACTATGGGGGCAGGCTACCTTAAAGGAAATGGAGGATGTTGAGAGCCTCCCGGAGCATTTAGTACAGTGCTTTACACCCAGCAAGCGCTCAGTAGAAGCAATAAGAAGTGCTCATGAGAAGCAGCATGGCGGAGTGGATAGAGCACAGGCCTGGGAGTCAGAAGGTCATGGGTTCTAAACCCAGCTCCACCTGTCTGCTGTATGTGACCATGGGCAAGTCACTTGACTTCTCTGGGCCGCGGTTACCTCACTTGTAAAATGGGGATTGAGACTGTGAGCCCCCTGTGGGTCAGGGACCGTGTCCGACCTGATTTGCTTGTATCCACTCCAATACTTAGTATAGTGCTTTAACATATACCATAATTATTATTATAAATACCATTGTTTGACTGAGAGGTTTTGAGGCGGGGAATGTCCTTTTCCTTCCATTTCTCTACTTGGATTGGTTCTGAGTGGCTCTTTGCCTTGGAGCCGATTAGAAGAGGCTGGCAGAATTAGGGCACTTCTGGGAGCCCCTCGGCCCACCCTCAGATGGCCAACCCCGGTGCCCCAGGTCGGGGTCTCTAGAGACACAGGGCCCAGCCCAGCTTCTCCCCTGCATTGGTGTTCCCTTGGCCCTGCCCGGATGCAGGAGTCTGAAGTGACACAGCCCAAATCTTACCTTGGGGATCTCTTCATCAATGGCATTTACTGAGGGCCTACTAGGACACTACACGAAGCATTTGGGAAAGTACAATACAATGGAATGGGTAAGAAACATTCCTTGTCCACGAGGAGCTTAAAGACTTGATCCTCTCCATCACTAAATGGTATTTATCGAGTGCTTACTGTGTGCAGAACACTGGACGAAGTCTTGGGGGACTACAACAGAGTTGGTAGACATGTTCCCTGCTCCAGCTGGAAGACGCATGGGCGGTTGGTTTAGGCAGGAATCCTCAGGCCCTTCCTAGCCTCCTAGGTGTTCTCCGGATTGGGGCTGACTCAGACTTTGCCAAATTCTCTCCAGGTCACTCTGAATTAAACCAGCTCCCCTGGATATGGTCGGGTCAAGTCAGCCTTCAGGGTGGGGAGTGAAGCACTGTTCATCAGGATACTCACTCCAACATGCATGCTGTTCTCTCTCCCTTCCTCCAGGCTCATATCTCCTCCTGCCTGCAGGACGTCTCCACCTGGATGTCCACCTGCCACCTAAAACTCAACATGTCCAAGACTGAGCTCCTTATCTTCCCTCCCAAAACTCAACATGTCCAAGACTGAGCTCCTTATCTTCCCTCCCAAACCCTGTCCTCTTCCTGACTTTCCCATCACTGTGGACAGCACCACCATCCTTCCCATCTCACACGCCCGCAACCTTGGTGTCATCCTTGACTCTGCTCTCTCATTCACCCCACACATCCAATCTGTCACCAAAACCTGCCGCTCTCACCTTCGCGACATCGCCAAGATCTGCCCTTTCCTCTCCATCCAAACTGCTACCTTGGTGGTACAATCTCTCATGATATCCCGACTGGATTATTGCATCAGTCTCCTCTCTGATCTCCCATCCTTCTGTCTCTCCCCACTTCAGGCTATACTTCACTCCACTGCCCGGATTATCTTTTTATAGAAATGCTCTGGGCATGTCACTCTCCTCCTCAAAAACCTCCAGTGATTGCCTATCAACCTTTCCATGAAGCAAAAACTCCTCACTCTTGGCTCCAGAGCGCCTCCATCCCCTGGCCCCTTCCTACCTCACCTCCCTTCTCTCCTTCTCCAACCCACCCTGTACACTCCACTCCTCTGCTGCTCACCTCCTCACTGGGCCTCATTCTCTCTTGTCCTACCGTCGACCCCTGGCCCACATCCTACCGCTAACCTGGAATGCCCTCCCTCCTCACATCTGCCAAACTAACTCTCCCCCTCTTCAAAGCCCTACTGAGAGCTCACCTCCTCCAGGAGGCCTTCCCAGACTGATCCCTCCCTTTCCCCCTGCCCCTCCCCCCTCCCCATTCCCCCTACTCTCTCCCTCAGCTCTACCCCCTTCCCCTCCCCACAGCACTTGGGTATATTTGTATATATTATTTTGTTAATGATGTGCATATATCTATGATTCTATTTATCTATTTTGATGGTACTGATGCCTGACTGCTTGTTTTGTTTTGCTGTCTGTCTCCCCCTTTTAGTTTGTGAGCCCGCTGTTGGGCAGGGACTGTATCTGTTGCTGAATTGTACGTTCCAAGCGCTTAGTACAGTGCTCTGCATAAAGTAAGGTCTCAATAAACATGATTGAATGAATGAATGAACGCTCTGTTAGACACATAGGCTGTGGTGGTTATTAAGTGTTGCCTTGACCGATGTTACAATCACATGCACAACCTTTTCTTCCACCATCACACCGTATTCTATCCAGAGGGAAGCATTTTGTTGGAAATGAAAGCAATCATAATTGTGGTACTTATTAATCACTTACTAGGAACCAAGCACTAATCTACACACTACAGTACAGGCAAGATAATCAAGTCAGACACAGTCCCTGTCCCACATGGGGCTCAAAGTCTTAACCAGATGGAGAGAGGTATTCGATCTCCATTTTAGAGGTGAGGAAAATGAGACATAGGGAAGTTTAATGACTTGCCCCTCATCGCACCACAGGCAAACGGCAGAACCGGGATTAGAATCCAGGTCCCTTGACTCTCACGCCTGAGCTCTTTCCACAAGTCTATTCAAAATTTGTAGTGAAAGACATCTTATGGAAGTCATTCAGTCAGTCAATCATATTTATTGAGTGCTTACTGTATGCAGGGCACTGGAAAAACTGAGTATTAAGTTTTGGCCGTACGTTCAAAGACAACACAGCTGATCCTACAACTTAACCCTCTAGCCACCTGGCATGTATTTACTCATGCCTATCCTCAGCACTTTGGCATATGCGCACATTCGATTGAACACTCAATTTATTCTGGTTCCCCTACTTATGAATATCTCTTGGTCCGTTTGCCTACTAGAGTGTCAGCTCCTTAAGCGCAGGGAACATGTCTTAGGCTTCTGTTGTACTTCCCAAGTGTTTAAGACATTTGCATAGTATCCTTCTGGCAGATGTTCAATAAAATACTTATTACTTATACTTATTACCCCTTTCACTTTTGCTGATAGAGTTAGTACTCATAAATGTATGTCACATGGAGACTCTCTTGCACATTCACAAACTGGGTCCATGAAAGTCATAGTGATGACCTTTCTCTGGCCTTTTTCCACTGGGGTGACCCTTGCTCCAACAGCAGTGATTAAAAGAGGAAGGTTTTGTCCTACTGCCAGCAGGCCTCCCATTTAATAATAATAATAACAATGTTGGTATTTGTTAAGCTCTTACTATGTACCAAGCACTGTTCTAAGCACTGGGGTGGATACAAGGGAGTCAGGTTGCCTCATGTAGGGCTCACAGTCTTCATCCCCATTTTACATGTGAGGTAACTGAAGCACATAGAAGTTAAGTGACTTACTCAAGGTCACACAACTGGCAAGTGGCAGAGCCGGGATTAGAACAATGACCTCTGACTTCTGAGCTGTGTTCTTTCCACTGAGCCACGCTTGGTGACGGCTTGCATTGAGCCATCCACATTCTCTTGCCAACAGCACACTCAAGAATCAGTGAGTAGGGAGAACAAGTGTTACTCTTGTTAGAGAACAGAAAATGGACACAGGGCAATAATCAATCAATGGTATTTATTGAGGACTTACTGTGTGCAGAGCACTGTACTAAGCACTTGGGAGACAGTAATACAACAGAGTTTTAAAGACACACTTGCTGTCCACAAGGAGCTTATATCCCTCCTATTTAGATGTGAGCCCCACTGTGGGATAGGGACTGTTTCCAACAGATATGATTATCTTGTACCCATCCTAGAATTTAATACAATACTTGACGCATAGTAAGCACTATTACTATAGTTATCTCCGAGAACTCAACAGCAGCATACGCACAGACTGATGGGCTGACTTTTCATTTTGAGCATAGGAGGTGGAAGAGCCTGGGATTTTAAGGGGAGATGAGGACAGGGAAAAATCAAGCTTCAGAGAGCTCAGAGGCCAGAAAGGCACTATTTTAGGGGCATCAGAGGCCTGCGGTGAAGCAGTCCGGGAGTTTAGCTCAATCAGTTTTGGGTGACCAAAACTGGCTTAGTGAAGTACGCAGTTTAGCAGGCCCTACTGAGTAGAATTTGGACTCGGTACTAGATGAGGTTACAGAAATACTCAACACAGTTCTTGCTCTCCCTTAACTGCACTTCAGTTCCTCCATGTGTGACCCTAGGCAAGTCACTTAACTTCTCTGTGCCTCAGTTACCTCATCTGTAAAATGGGGATTGAAACTGTGAGCCCCAAGTGCCAAGGACTGTGTCCAACTTGATTTGGTTTGTATCCACTCCAGTGTTTAGTACAGTGCCTAGCACACAGTAAGAGTTTAACAAATACTAATATTATTACTAAAATAAAAATAATAATTCTTCTCATTAGAAGACTCCTTAATGGAAAACAATCCAAATAGTCCCCAAATTTGGTAGTTCCCTCTTGAGAAAGTATTTCCCCAATAGTTTGACAATACTTCCCCTAGATGATGCCCTATGGAAAATGTTCCAAAACATGCAAGTTTCCTCCTGAGGAAATAATCCAACAGTACTCTGACTCTGTGTTGACCGCAAACATTTCACCCTCATAATAGTCATCAGTGCGTATTTACTCAGTGCCCACAGGGATGACAATTAATCCATATTCCAGTCCTGGAAGATTAAAACCAACACGTCGTCCACGACACTTAACAAAACTTCTCTCTTGAGCTCACTTACACATTTCCACATTGGGGAACAGTTTCTTTCCGTTCCTGAAAACAGCCTGGAGGAGGAGGGGTTCACTGGCTCTTCCTTGGAGTCACGAAGAAACAACAGGGAGTTGAACAACCATTTAATGACTAAAAAACAAACAAGAGATTATATGTGCTTAGTATGTGCTGCCTTAAGGGAAAAAAGCCCCACAACAAAATCCATTTTAAAACTTTGGTTTGCTTGCAAACTTACAACTTGCCAGGGCTCTGGAAAACTGGGCCCTGAAACCAAGTTGTCCTGAAGTTTTGCAAATCTGAAGGAATGTATAGGAAGCGTGACTGGCAGTTGGAAGAAGGGAAGCAGCGTGACCTAGTGGGATGAGCTCAGAATCGGGAGTCAGAGGACGTGGGTTCCAATCCTGACTTTGCCACTTGCTGGCTTGGTCACCTGAGCCAGTTAACTTCTCTATGCCTCAGTTTCCTCGTCTGTAAAAGTGGGTACTTAATACTTGTTCTCCCTTCTGCTAGGCTGTGAGCCCTGGATCAGTGAGTTAATCATATTTATTGTTTACTATGTGAAGAGCACTGTATTAACGCTTGGGAGAGTACAATGTAACAATAAATTGACAATTTCCCTGTTCACAATGAGCTTACAGGCTAGAGGGGGAGACAGATACCTTTGTGCATAACTCATAGTAATATTAGTAATAATAATAATAATAATAATATGGGACTTGTTAAGCGCTTGCTGTGTGTCACGCACTCTTCTAAGCCCTGGGGTCAATACAAGCTAATCAAGTTGGAAGCAGTCCCCGTCCCACATGGGGCTCACGGTCCTGCCCCCCATTTGGCAGATGAGGTAAATGTGGTCCAGAAGAGTGAGGTTCATTCAGTCAATCATATTTATAATAATACAGCTGGTATTTGTTCTATGTGCCAAGCACTGTTCTAACTGCTGGGATAGATACAAGGTAATCAGGTTGTCCCACGAGGGGCTCGCAGTCTGAATTGCCATTTTACAGATGAGGGAACTGAGGCATAGCAAAATAAAGAGACTTGCTCAAGGTCACACAGCAGACAAGCGGCGGAGCCAGGATTAATAATAATAATAGTTGGTATTTGTTAAGTGGTTTTCATTCATTCAATAGTATTTATTGAGCACTTACTAAGTGCAGAGCACTGTACTAAGCATTTGGAATGGACAATTTGGCAACAAATAGAGACAATCCCTGCCCATTGATGGGCTTACACTCTAATCGGGGGGACAGTTCTAAGCGCTGGGGTAGATACAGGGTCATCAGGTTGTCCCACCTGAGGCTCACAGTCTCACATTTTTACAGATGAGGTAACCGAGGCCCCGAGAAGTGAAGTGACTTGCCCACAGTCGCACTGCTGACAAGTGCCCTATTTATTTTGTTAAGGAGATGTACATCACCCTGATTCTATTTATTTGCTATTGCTTTAATGAGATGTTCTTCCCCTTGATTCTATTTATTGCTATTGCTCTTGTCTGTCTCCCCCGATTAGACTGTAAGCCCGTCAAAGGCCAGGGACTGTCTCTATTACCGATTTGTCCATTCCAAGCGCTTAGTACAGTGCTCTGCACATAGTAAGCGCTCAATAAATACTACTGAATGAATAATAATAATGTTGGTATTTGTTAAACGCTTACTATGTGCAGAGCACTGTTCTAAGCGCTGGGGTAGACACAGGGGAATCAGGTTGTACCACATGGGGCTCACAGTCTTAATCCCCATTTTACAGATGAGGTAACTGAGGCACCGAGAAGTTAAGATGACAAGTGGCAGAGCTGGGATTCGAACCCATGGCCTCTGACTCCAAAGCCCGTGCTCTTTCCACTGAGCCACGCTGCTTCTCTATGAAGTGAGAATGAAGTGGCAGAGCCAGGATTTGAACCCATGCCCTCCGACTCCCCAGCCCGGGCTCTTTCCCCTGAACCTCGCTGCTCCTCTACAATCCTGAAAGTACAATCCAGGCCCGAGCGGGCCGGGATTATTTGGGTTACTGGTGTGACTGTGGGCCAGTCACTTCGCTGGGCCTCAGTTATCCCCTCTGTAAAGTGGGGATGGAGACGGGGAGCCTCACGTGGGGCCACCTGATGACCCTGGATCTCCCCCAGCGCTTAGAACAGTGCTCTGCACATGGTGAGCGTACTTAAAACTCACCTCCTCCAAGAGGCCTTCCCAGACTGAGCTCCTCTTCTCCCTCTACTCCCTCTGCCATCCCCCCTTTACCTCTCCGCAGCTAAAGCCTCATTTTCCCCTTTTCCCTCTGCTCCTCCACCTCTCCCTTCCCATCCCCACAGCACTGTACTCGTCCGCTCAACTGTATATATTTTCGTTACCCTATTTATTTTGTTAATGAAATGTACATCGCCTCGATTCTATTTAGTTGCCATTGTTTTTACGAGACGTTCTTCCCCTCGACTCCATTTATGGCCATCGTTCTCGTCTGTCCGTCTCCCCCGATTAGACTGTAAGCCCGTCAAAAGGCAGGGACCGTCTCTATCTGTTGCCGACTTGTTCATCCCAAGCGCTTAGTCCAGTGCTCTGCACATAGTAAGCGCTCAATAAATACTATTGAATGAATGAACTAACCCCGACATTATCATGTGGGTGGAGGTGGGCCTGGGTCTGGCTCGGCTGGGGAGACCCCGGAGGCTTCTGGGAGATTGGGCAGCTCCATGGCTTCCCCTCCCAGCCGCAAGGACCGGCCCAGCACCGCCCCAAAGGGCAGGGGGCGGCGGCCACGGTGCTGGGCGGGCCCGGCTCCTCTCCCCCAGTCGGGACCCCAAGCTTCGATCCAATGCCCCGGACCCCTTCCCTCAGGGAGGAGGCCCCCGCCCGGCCATCATCCCCTCAGGCCTTGCCCACGGCCTGGCCCTCCGGCCATCATCCCCCTCAGGCCTTGCCCACGGCCTGCCCGGCCGGCCATACCCTCAGGCCTGCCCACGTTGGCGGGGCCTCCGCGCCTCCAGCAGAAGGGGCCCTGAGCCCGACACTGGCGGGAGATTGGCTCCGTGACAGGGCAGCAAGGCAGGGCAGCAGGGTGGGGCGGCAGGGCAGCAGGGTGGGGCGGCGGGGCAGCAGGGTGGGGCGGCGGGGCGGCAGGGCAGCAGGGCGGGGCGGCAGGGCAGGGCCAAGAAGAGCGCGCCCCCGCGCCCTCAGTCCCTCCCCCGCGCGCTCCCGCAGCTTCCTCCCCTCAGGCGGCGCCGCCGGGGCCGCGCGCGCGCGCGCGGGGCGGGGTCTCTCTCTCTCGCGCGCGCGCGCGGCCCCAGTGGAGAAGCGCCTCCGCTAGGGGCCGCTGCGCCTCCTCGCCCACAATAATGTTGGTATTGGTTAAGCGCTCACTCTGTGCAGAGCACTGTTCTATGCGCAGGGGGATACAGGGTCATCAGATTGTCCCACGGGAGGCTCACCGTCTTCATCCCCATTTTACAGATGAGGCCACTGAGGCCCAGTGAAGTGACTTGCCCACAGTCACGCAGCTGCCAATTGGCAGAACTGGGATTCGAACCCATGACCTCTGACTCCCAAGCCCGGGCTCTTTCCACTGAGCCACGCTGCTTCTTCCCACAACGGCCCGTTAGGCGGCCGAGAAGTTCTCTGGACTTCCCCCCCAGTCAGTCAAGGAATAATAATAATCATGTATTTGCTCAGCGCCTATAACGTGCCAAGCACTGTGCTAAGCGCTGGATCGTATTTACTGAGCGCTTACTAAGAGCTTGGGAGACTATAACGATAAACAGGCACATTTCCTCCCCACATCAGCTTAGTGGAAAGAACACAGGCTTGGGAGTCAGAGGTCGAGGGTTCTAATCCCAACTCTACCACTTGTCTTCTGTGTGACCTTGGGCAAGTCACTTAACTTCTCTGGGCCTCAGTTACCTCGTCTGTAAAAATGGGGATTAAAAAATGTGAGCCCCACGTGGGACAATCTGATTACCCAGTATCTACCCCAGCACTTAGAACAGTGCTCTGCACATAGTAAGCGCTTAATAAATACCATAATAATTATTATTATTAAATCTGTCTTCCCCCCAAATTTCACTAGGGATGGGGCCATGGTTTCTGCTTTTATTTTATGTTCCCAATCATCTAGTACAGTCCTCCCTGCCTTACAGAAATCACTTTCATTCAATAGTATTTATTGAGCGCTTACTATGTGCAGAGCACTGTACCGAGCATTTGGAATGGACAATTCAGCAACAGATAGAGACAATCCCTGCCCAATAACGGGCTCACAGTCTGAACGGCGGAGACAGACAGCAAAGCAAAACAGAGCAAAACAAAACAAAACCTAGTTTTTCAATAAATATTGATAATGATGAGGATACCTTTGGCATGTTTAGTGCTTTTCCTACCTGTCCCCCTAAGTGAACTCCCAGTCAGTCAATCGATCAATCTCATTTACTGAGCACTCACTGTGCGCAGAGGACTGTATTAAGCGCTTAGGAGAGTTCAATATAACAATAAAGAGACACATTCCCTGCCCACATGAAATCTGTCTTCCCCCAAACTTCACTAGGGATGGGACGGTGGCTTCTACGTCTATTGTATGTTCCCAAGCATTTGGTACTTTCCTCCCTGCCTTCCAGAAACCATAGCTGCTCAATAAATATTGATGATGATGATGATGAACATGCTAGAGGCTGCTGTGGTCCTTTCTGACAAGGATCCAATGGACGCCATGTGGAGGTGGGGTGGGGCACAGTGGCTTCGAGAAGCCCTATGACCTTCCCAGGTCTAAGCGAACCCCCAAACAATATCATGAAATCTAACTACCTTCCCCCAAACTTCACTGGGAGTGGGACCTTGGCTTCTGCTTTTATTGTATGTTCCCAAGCATCTAGTACAGTCCTCCCCACCCTCCAGAAACCATAGCTGCTCAATAAATATTGTTGTTGATGATGATGATGCCTAAGGTTGAATGAAAGAGACCCAATCTAAGCCCCCCTTTCCTCTGCTCCCTTCCCTTCCACGTCACTTCAACTCAATCCCTTTGCTCTTCCCACCCCCTCTCCCCACCCCACAGCACTTATGTATATATGTACATATCTATAATTCTATGTATTTATGTTGATGCCTGTTCTCTTGTCTCAATGTGTATATATCTATAATTCTATTCATATATATTGATGCCTGTTAACCTGTATTGATGTCTGTCTTCCTCATTCTAGACTGTATGCCCAATGTGGGCAGGATTGTATCTATTACTGAATTGTACTTTCCAAGTGCTTAGGACAGTGCTCTGCACACAGTAAGTGCTCAATAAATATGATTCAATGAATGACTGAATGAATGAGAGGGATAAGTTGAGTAGAACACAAGGTTATGGGCTTGTGAGTCAGGGAGAATGGTGGTATTGTTTACCCTGACAGGAAAGTCAAGGGGTGTACTGAGTTTGGGTGGAATAAAGAGTTCTGTTTCAGACATGTTAGGAATGAGGTGTCAGTGGGAAATCCAAACAGAAACATCCTGAAGGCAGGTGGAAATGCAGAGAAGTTGATAGATCAGGGCTGGGGATGTAGATTTGAGAATCATCCTCAGAGATGATAGTTGAAGCCATGGGAGCTAATGAATTCTCCAAGGGAATGGGTGTAAATGGAGAACAGAAGGAAACCCAGAACTCAACCTTGAGTTAGGGAGTGGGAGGCAGAGGAGAAGCCCGCAAAAAAGACTAAGAATGAGCGCCCTGAGAGATAGGAGAGGATATTCATTCATTCAATAGTATTTATTGAGCGCTTACTATGTGCAGAGCACTGTACTAAGTGCTTGGAATGTACAAGTTGGTAACAGATAGAGACAGTCCCTGTCCATTGATGGGCTTACAGTCTACTCGGGGGAGACAGACTGACAAAAACAATAGCAATAAATAGAATCAAGGGGATGTACATCTCATTAACAAAATAAATAGGGTAATAAAAAATATATACAAATGAATAGACCAGCACAGTGCTAAGGGGAGAGGAAGGGAGAGGGGGAGGAGCAGAGGGAAAGGAGGGGAAAGGGGGTTTACCTGAGGGGAAGTGAAGGGGGGGTAGAGAGGCAGCAGAGGGAGAAGAGGGAAAAGTGTCAGTGAAGCCAAGGGTGGATAACGTTTCCAGGAGAAGGGACTGGAAGACAGCCGAGAAATTGAGGAGGATTAGGATGGAGTACAGGCCACTGGATTTGGCAAGAAGGAGATCATCTGTGACCTTCGAGAGGGTAGTGTCTGTGAGTGAAGGGGGTGAAAGCCAGATTGGAGGCGGTCAAGGAGAGAATTGGAGGAGAGGAACTGGACACAGCAGGATTTGACAACTTGCTCAAGGAGTTTGGAGAGGAAAGGTAGGAGGGAGATGGGGAAATAACTGGAGGGAGTCATGGGGTCAAGGGAGGGGTTTTTTTAGGATAAGGGAGACGTGAGGATGTTTGAAAGCAGTGAGAGAAAAACACCATTGAAGAGCCTCTAGGCAAGTGTTTTGATAAGGAGTGGGATTGGAGGTGCAGATGGAGGGGGTGGATTTTGAGAAAAAACCAGTTCTCCTCTTGAGATACTGCTGGGAAAGATGGGAGAGTTACAGGAGCAGGGAAGATCATGGTTGATGGTTTCAATTTTCTCAATACAATATGTGGCTAAGGCATTAGGGCAAGAGATGGGGAATGTGGTCGGGGGGAGGGACAGCACACAGTAAGTGCTTCACAAATACAATTTATGAATAATCAATCAATAAATTGCTTGAGTGACATAATCCCAATCTTAAAAAGATGAAAACTCATATGCTTTTTTTGGGTGCTTTAAGATTCTTTTCCTTTTAGTGCTCAAGTTTAAAGGAAAGGCTCCATTAGGTAGGCTTCCACAGTCCAAGGACCTCGATCAATCATCAATCAATCATATTTATTGAGTCATTACTGTGTACAGATCACTGTACTAAGTGCTTGGAAGAGTACGGTATAAGAAAGGTGGTAGACTCATTCCCTGTCCTCAAGGAGCTTACAGTCTCGAGGGGGAGACCTGGTTCAAATCCTGGCTCTGTCACTTGCTTGATGTGAGACCTTGAATAGGTTACTTAACTTCCCAATGCCTCAGTTTCCTCATCTGTAAAATAGGGATAGAATACCTGATCTCCCTCTAATAAGTATGGGCTCTTTAGTGAATTTTGAACATGAGAGGAAGTAGTATGGCATAGTAGATAAGGCCCGGGCCTGGGAATGAGAAGTCAAGGATTCTCTGCCTGTCTCCCCCGATTAGACTGTAAGCCCATCAAAGGGCAGGGACTGTCTTTATCTGTTGCCGATTTGTCCACTCCAAGCGCTTAGTACAGTGCTCTGCACATAGTAAGCACTCAATAAATACTATTGAATGAATGAATAATCCCTGCTCCTCACTTGTCTGCTTTGAGACCTTGGGCAAATCACTTTACTTCTTTGGGCCTCAGTTACCTCAGCTGTAAAATGGGGATTGAGACTGTGAGCCCCAGTAGGAGGGACTGTGTCCAACCCAATTTGCTTGTATCCACCCCAGAGCTTAGTTTAGTGCCTGGCACATGGTAAGCGCTTAATGAACACCATAATTATTATTATTAAGTGAATGGAAATGGAAAATTGTTCTAGGTAATGCAGATTTTGTCTTTCAGACTGCCCTTTTGGGATAAATCCAAAGTATTTCTGGGGATTTATATTTCAAGACTAATTCCATTGGCATGGCTAAACATTTGGACAGATTGGGCATCTATTCATTTATTCATTCATTCAATCGTATTTATTGAGCACTTACTGTGTGCAGAGCACTGTACTAAGCACTTGGAGGGTACAACTCGGCAACAGATAGAGACCATCCCTGCCCACCAATGGGATCACAGTCTAAACGGGGGAGACAGAAAACAAAACAGAACAAAACAATTAGTTTGGTGTCAATATCATCAAAATAAATAGAATCATAGAGAAGCAGCATTGCTCAGTGGAAAGAGCACGGGCTTAGGAGTCAGAGGTCATGGGTTCCAATCCCTGCTCCGCCACTTGTCAGCTGTGTGACTTTGGGCAAATCACTTCACTTCTCGGTGCCTCAGTCACCTCATCTGTAAAATGGGGATTAAGACTGTGAGCCTCATGTGGGACAACCTAATTACCCTGTATCTACCCCAGAACTTAGAACAGTGCTCAGCACATAGTAAGTGCTTAACAAATACCAACATTATAATTATTATAATTATCAAAATAAATAGAGTAATAAATAATATATACAAATATGCACAAGTGCTGTGGGAAGGGGAAGAGGGAAGAGCAGAGGGAGGGAGTGGGGCCAATTGCGAGGGGAGGAGGAGCAGAGGGAAAGGGAGGGCTCAGTCTGGGAAGGCCTCTTGGAGGAGATGAGCTCTCAGTAGGGCTTTGAAGAGGGGAAGAGAGTTAGTTTTACGGATGTGAGGAGGGAGGGCATTCCAGGTCAGAGGTAGGACATGGGCCAGGAGTCAACAGTGGGACAAACGCGAATGAGGCCCAGTGAGGAGGTGAGCGGCAGGGAGTGGAGTGTATGGGGTGGGCAGAAGAAGGAGAGAAGGGAGGTGAGGTACGAGGGGTCTAAGTGATGGAGAGCTTTGAAGCCAAGAGTGAGGAGTTTTCACCTGATACAAAGGTTGATAGGCAACCACTGGAGGTTTTTGAGAAGGGGAGTGATGTGCCCAGAGTGTTTCTGAAGGGATCAAATAACTCATTGCTTGTATTTTTACATACCTGGATTTAACTCTGTGTTTTGAACAAAATTTGGGAAGAAACACTAAAGATTTGAATTTGGGGGATCATCTGTTGAGATCAATCAGGGAATCAGTGTGGCCCTTTCTACTGAAAAAGCACAGGCTTGGGAGTCAGAGGGCCTGGGTTCTAATACTAGTTCCACGATGTGTCTACTATGTGAACTTGGGCCAGTCACTTAACTTCTCTGTGCCTTGGTTCCCTCATCTGTGAATGGGATTAAATCCTTCTCCCTCCAAGTTAGACTGTTAGCCCTGTGTGGGACAGGAGCTGTGTCCAATCTGATTGCCTTAATAATAATAATAATGTTGGTATTTAAGCGCTTACTATGTGACGAGCACTGTTCTAAGCGCTGGGGTAGACACAGGGGAATCAGGTTGTCCCACGTGGGGCTCACAGTCTTCATCCCCATTTTACAGATGAGGGAACTGAGGCACCGAGAAGTGAAGTGACTTGCCCAAAGTCACACAGCTGACAAATGGCCGAGCTGGAATTTGAACCCATGACCTCTGACTCCAAAGCCCGTGCTCTTTCCACTGAGCCACGCTGCTTCTCTGCCTTGTATCTATCCCAGTGCTCAGTATGGGTGCTTGGCACAGAGTAAGTGCTTAATTAGGGCTGCAATAATAATAATAATAAATAATAGAAAACATCCCTAAATGCATCTGGGGGCATGCTGAAATCCTCCCTTCACTGGTTTGTGCTCTGAAGGGAGAAAAGAACATGAAAGATGCTCCCAGTAAAAGAGAAAATTAGGATTCCAAGGAAACCACTATTTTATTATTATATTTCTTAAGGACTTTGTCTCAAGCCCTGTTCTAAACACTGGGTTAGATAGAAGTTAATCAACTTGGGCACAGTCCCTGTCATAGTTGGCGTTCACATTCTTAGTAGGAGGGAGAAGAGGTCTTTTACCTCTATTTTACAATGGGGGAGACTGAAGCACAGAAAAGCTAAGTGACTTGCTCCAGGTCACGCAACAGATTAAGGGCAGAGCCAGGATTGGAACCCAAGTCCTCTGACTCTCAGGCCCATGCTCTTTCCACTAGGCTACACTGCTTCTCCTCCACGTTCTTCTTCAGCCTGACTCGCTTTTGCCCAATGGTTTGACGGATGGGCACCACGGGACAATCCCATTACCCAGAGGAGGCTGACCCACTTCTCCCCCCTTTCCCTCTGCTCCTCCCCCTCTCCCATCCCATCCCCTCACCACTGTACTCGTCCGCTCAACTGTATATATCTTCATTACCCTATTTATTTTGTTAATGAGATGTACAGCACCCTGATTCTATTTATTTGCTATTGTTTTAATGAGATATTCTTCCCCTTGATTCTATTTATTGCCATCGTTCTTGTCTGTCTGTCTGCCCCGATTAGACTGTAAACCCGTCAAAGGGCAGGGACTGTCTCTATCTGTTACTGATTTGTACATTCCAAGCGCTTAGCAGTGCTCTGCACATTGTAAGCGCTCAATAAATACTATTGAATGAATGAATGAATGAATGAATGAAGAGGTGTATGTGGATGCTCAGGATGTGTTTCTCTGTGTCAACTGGGGAGAAGGAAATCTCACTAGGCACCTGACAAGGAAGCAGCTCTGTCTGAGGCCATGGACAATCTTCTACAGAACTACACCTGCAGAGAAAGACGTCCAAGTGCTAAGCAAAATACAGCATTTTGGGAAGGGTCCACTCAAGCGCAGGGATTTTTGGATTGCAAAATGCAATTTTTGTTTTCTTGATCCTTCCTAGGGTGGTAAGACTCCCACCATCATTTCCCAGGGGTCGGTGGGAGGTCAGGGTGGAAACTTGAGCTGAAGTCATAGGAAGTCTAGTTTCAGTCCTCCAAAAACGCAGGTGCGGCTTGGGCTCCGAATAATCTTTATTTTCCCGTTTTGAGAACTGCAACGAAAGTGGCATGTGAGCCACAGTAGCAGTGGAAATGTTGGACAGAAGCCAATCCTGATCAACTCCACCAGCCTCAACACAACTAATGAATAAGAATCTCTGGATAAGGAAGTCTCATGACTCCATCAAGAATTGTAACTCTCACTGACTACTCCCAATACAATGTTTTGTGACTCCGGAAGGGTGAAGCTTCTCTCTAGTTGTATTTTTTTTTTGAAGGAAGGAGCCTAGGTTATCTAATGAATAGGAGCTAGGAATCAAGAGTCTTGACCTTTTCCTGTCTTGCTCTCTTGAGTGACCTTGAATAGTTCACTTACAAACCCCTTGACTTTTTGTTAATCTGTGCCATCTGTGAGAGAATGATTCATTCGTTCATTCAATTGTATTTTGAGTTCTTACTGTGCACAAAGCACTCTACCAAGCGCTTGGGAGAATACGATATACCATCAAACAGATACATTCCTGCTCACAGTCTAGAAGGATAATAATAATATTATTTGTTAAGCACTTATGTAGAGAAGAAGCGTGGCCTAGTGGAAAGAGCATGGGCCTGGGAGTCACAGGACCTGGGTTCTAATTCCAGCTCTGCTACTTTTCTGCTGTATGACCTTGGGCAAGTCACTTGCTTCTTGGCCTTGGTTTCCTCATCTGCAAAATAAGGAAACAATACCTGTTCTCCCTCCTACTTAGACTGTAAGTCCCATGTGAGACCTGATTCTCTTGTTTCTACCCCAGCATTTAGTACAGTGCTTGGCATGTAGTAAGTACTTAATTATTATTATTATTATTGTTATGTTGCAAGCACTGAAATAAAAAATAATAATAATAATGGTATTTGTTAAGCACTTACTATGTGCCAAGCACTATTATAAGCACTGGGGTAGATACAAGGTTATCAGGTTGTCTCACGTGGGGATCACAGTCTGAATCCCCATTTTACAGATGAGGTAACTGAGGCACAGAGAAGTTAAGTAACTTGCCCAAAGTCACACAGGCTAAGTGGTAGAACCAGGATTAGAACCCATGACCTCTGACTCCCAAGCACGGGCTGTTGCCACTAAGCCACACTGCTTCTCATACTAAGCACTAGGGTAGATACAAAACGTTTCACACACGGTGAGAAGACAACCCAGCACAGATTCGGGAGGCTCAATCAAATAGAAACACAAATGTTGTGAAGTCTAAAAATTCATTTGCAATCTCAAACTTGCCAGGGCCATTTGTTAAAGGCCTAGCTAATAGTAAAACGCATAAAACCAGATCATCAGGTAAGCTTCACTGACCCGATAAGTTGAATGTTGATTTTGACTTTACTGAGCTATCAGTGGAGATAATAATGCATATAATGACAAAGATGGTTTTCTCCAAAAGATCTACATAAGGTTTTTTTTTAGTGTATTTAGTCATCATGGTATTTAACAGACACTTAAAAAGCGTCAAACACAGCACTGGGGTAAGATATAAGATAATCAGAGTGGACATGCTCAGAGTTCAACTCAGTGCTCACAATCTAAGAGGCAGGAAGGACAGGTATCTTATCCCCATTTTACAGATTAGGAAGCGGAGGCACAGAGAGGTTAAGAGATTTACCCAAGGTTGCACAGCAGGTCATTGGTAGAGCTGGAATTAGAACCCAAATCTCCTAACTCCCAGGTCCATATTCTTTCCACTAGTCTACTGAATTGATTTTTGGAGAAAGCACTTTCAAACCCTCCCCACTAATAATAATAATTATGGTACTTGTTAAGTACTTACCATATGTCAAGCACTGTACTAAGCGCCGGGGTAGATATATGATCATCAAGTTGAGCACAGTTCCTGTCCTATATAAGGTTCATAGCCTAGCAGGAGGGAATAGGATTTAATCACCATTTCACAGAGGAAGAAACTGAAGCACAGAAAAGTTAAAAGACTTGCCCAAGGTCACATAGTAGACAAGTGATGGAGTCAGAATTAAAACCCAGGTCCTCTGACTCCCAGGTCTGTGCTCTTTCTATTAGGCTATGCTGCTTTTCAGGGAGGTTATCACAGTACCGCCCTTTCAGGGTCACACCTGGAGAGTTTCCAGTACTCTACCAGTCTTCACTGTGGGAGGGAGATTCAAGCAGAGGCCTCCCCATTCCTAGCTTGGGCAGCAGCTAGCGAGTGGAGGGCAATCTGCTACAAGTCAAAACTCACCTGTGCTGGGCAGCAGTGGCATGGGAGAGAGTCACGGGCAGAGTACTGCGTGGAAGGAGGCAGTGGTAAATCTCTTCTGTAGTTTTACCAAGAAAACTCTATGGATACACTGCCCGAACAATGGCAGATGGAGGTGGGGCGTTCTGGAAAAGATGTGTCCATAGTGTTGCTATGGGTCGGAGATGACTCGACGGCATAAGACAAGACAATCACTCTACCGGTTTCATCCCAACTCTAAATCCCTTCCAATCTGAGCCCACAGAAAATAGAGAAGCAGTGTGGCTTAGCAGAAAGAGCCCGGGCTTGGGAGTCAGAGGTCATGGGTTCTAATCCTGGCTCCGCCACTTGTCTGCTGTGTGACCTTGGGCAAGTCCCTATTTATTTTGTTAATGAGATATACATCCCCTTGATTCTATTTATTTCTATTGTTTTTGTCTGTCTCCCCCGATTAGACTGTAAGCCTGTCAATGGGCAGGGATTGTCTCTATCTGTTGCCGAATTGTGCATTCCAAGTGCTTAGTACAGTGCTCTGCACATAGTAAGTGCTCAATAAATACTATTGAATGAATGAAAGTCACTTACCATTTCTGGGCCTCAGTTACCTCATCTGTAAAAATGGGGATTAAAAAATGTGAGTCCCACATGGGACAATCTGATTACCTTGTATCTACCCTAGTGCTTAGAACAGTGCTCAGCACATGGTAAGCGCTTAACAAATACCATAATTATTAATTATTATTATTATTTGCTGCCAGGAAGTCTGGTTTGATGCTTTCCACAGCACTAATCACCTTACATGATTCAGAGTCAGTCCCCCGGTCAATGTCCCCTCCCCACCCCCCCATTTCTATCTTTGTCTCATCCCTCTTTGACTCTACCCTCTATTGTCATCTGCCGTCTTCCTGCCTCGCTTCTCAGGAAAAGAGAAAACCACTCTTGCATGACATAAAAGATGCTCCCTATTAACACTGATGGCCTCTGTGCCAATGATCAAAATCCTCTACTGTGGAAAGTTTCTTTTCTCTCTGTCTTCTTACACTTAAACAGTTTCAGCAAAGTCCAGTCCCTCAAGGGTGAATGGCAAAGGGGACCATATCTAGGACTCAGGGTCAGCCAATTCCCATCCCAAACTAAACCCAGTGTGGATCACAAACAGGAACACTGAAAGAAATGATTTAATCTAAGGGCAATTGAGCAAAACAAATCCATGAATCAGCCTTAAGTTACCATTTCCCAAGGCACCCAGAGATAACTCAGAGGGGAAGTTTTGCTGACTAAAGGAAATGGATGCTAATCACCAGAGTTGACCACAGCTAAACAATCTACCAGATTCATTCAATAGTATTTATTGAGCGCTTACTATGTGCAGAGCACTGGACTAAGCGCTTGGGATGAACAAGTCGGGAACAGATAGAGACGGTCCCTGCCGTTTGACGGGCTTACAGTCTAATCGGGGGAGACGGACAGACGAGAACAATGGCACTAAACAGCGTCAAGGGGAAGAACATCTCGTAAAAACAATGGCAACTAAATAGAATCAAGGTGATGTACAATTCATTAACAAAATAAATAGGGTAACGAAAATATATACAGTTGAGCGGACAAGTACAGTGCTGTGGGGATGGGAAGGGAGAGGTGGAGGAGCAGAGGGAAAAGGGGAAAATGAGGCTTTAGCTGCGGAGAGGTAAAGGGGGGATGGCAGAGGGAGTAGAGGGGGACGAGGAGCTCAATCTGGGAACGCCTCTTGGAGGAGGTGATTTTTAAGTAGGGTTTTGAAGAGGGAAAGAGAATCGGTTTGGCGGAGGTGAGGAGGGAGGGCGTTCCAGGACCGCGGGAGGACGTGACCCAGGGGTCGACGGCGGGATAGGCGAGACCGAGGGACGGTGAGGAGGTGGGTGGCAGAGGAGCGGAGAGTGCGGGGTGGGCGGTAGAAAGAGAGAAGGGAGGAGAGGTAGGAAGGGGCAAGGTGACGGAGAGCCTTGAAGCCTAGAGTGAGGAGTTTTTGTTTGGAGCGGAGGTCGATAGGCAACCACTGGAGTTGTTTAAGAAGGGGAGTGACATGCCCAGATCGTTTCTGCAGGAAGATGAGCCGGGCAGCGGAGTGAAGAATAGACCGGAGCGGGGCGAGAGAGGAGGAAGGGAGGTCAGAGAGAAGGCCAACACGGTAGTCTAGCCGGGATATAACGAGAGCCCGTAATAGTAAGGTAGCCGTTTGGGTGGAGAGGAAAGGGCGGATCTTGGCGATATTGTAGAGGTGAAACCGGCAGGTCTTGGTAACAGAAAGGATGTGTGGGGTGAACGAGAGGGACGAGTCAAGGATGACACCGAGATTGCGGGCCTGCGGGACGGGAAGGATGGTCGTGCCATCCACGGTGATGGAGAAGTCTGGGAGAGGACCGGGTTTGGGAGGGAAGATGAGGAGCTCAGTCTTGCTCATGTTGAGTTTTAGGTGGCGGGCCGACATCCAGGTGGAGACGTCCCGGAGGCAGGAGGAGATGCGAGCCTGAAGGGAGGGGGAGAGGACAGGGGCGGAGATGTAGATCTGCATGTCATCTGCGTAGAGATGGTAGTCAAAGCCGTGAGAGCGAATGAGTTCACCGAGGGAGTGAGTGTAAATGGAGAACAGAAGAGGGCCAAGAACTGACCCTTGAGGAACTCCAACAGTTAAAGGATGGGAGGGGGAGGAGGCTCCAGCGAAGGAGACCGAGAATGACCGGCCAGAGAGGTAAGAGGAGAACCAGGAGAGGACAGAGTCCGTGAAGCCAAGGTGAGATAAGGTATGGAGGAGGAGGGGATGGTCGACAGTGAAGCACAGTTTGGGGATTAGGTCCTTCGTCTCTCTCCTCTCAAAAGGAGATCATTTAGTGCAGTGGCACAGGAGTTTTCTAAATGGTCCTTCAGTGGCTTGAAAGAATGAACGTAGATATCTTCCCCCAGTACTTCTAGGGAGGGGAGGATCTAGTGGATTGAGTACCTGTATTGCTGGTTTGCTGTTGCTTGGAAATGGAAAGAATACTCCCTTTCACTCTCTCCCCTCAAAAGGACGGGGAAAAAAGCAGTACTAAAGAGAGATCTGTTTTGGCCAGAGGTGAAGGTGACAGGACATGGAAACTGACAGGTTTAAACAGAGGGAGGTGGGAACTGATGAGCTCCAGAGACAGCTGCTTCCTGAGTGGATTTTAGGTTAGCCACTGGATGGCATTGTTACTCCACAGAGCGTACAGCTGCAAGTGATTCCATGGGCTATAGATCAGGCCATAGATCAATGGTCAATCAATGGTATTTTCTGAGGCCTTAGTATGTGCAGAGCTCTGCGCTAATAGCTCGGAAGAGTACAGTACAACAGAATTAGCAGACACGTTCCCTGCCCGTACAAATTAGACTGTAAGCCCGTCAATGGGCAGAGATTGTCTCTGTTACCGAATTGTACATTCCAAGCACTTAGTACAGTGCTCTGCACATAGTAAGCGCTCAATAAATACTATTGAATGAAAAAGCTTGCAGTCTAGATAGACATTAACGTAAGCGCTTAGTACAGTGCTTTGCACACAGTAAGCTCAAGCACTCAGTAAATATGATTAGTAAATATGATCAGTAATAAATAAGTCGTCTATAATATTCCTTTTGAAGATACATACTAAGTACTATGGGGTTAGGAGTGGGAAGAATATCAAATGCCCAAAGGTCGCATATGCAGCATGGCTTAGTGGAAAGAGCACGGCCTTGGGAGTCAGAGGTCATGGGTTCTAAACCCCACTCCACCACCTGTCTGCTGTGTGACCTTGGGCAAGTCACTTAACTTCTCAGTGCCTCAATTCCCTCATCTGCAAAATGGGGGTTAACACTGTGACCCCACGTGGGACAATAATTGCCTTGTATCTACTCCAGTGCTTAGAACAGTGCTTGGCATATAGTAAGTGTTTAACAAATACAGTCATTATTATCCAAATACATAGATGATGCAAGCTGGGGAAAAAAGGGCTTATTTGGGCAAGGCTTCTTAGAGGACATGTGCCTTGTGGGAAGGGAATGTATCTCTTGTTTTACTGTACTCTCCCAAGTGCTTAATACAATACTTTGCACACAGTAAGCGCCTAATAAATACAGTTGAATGAATGTGATCATTATGGCAGTACTTCAAATAATACTAATAATAATACTAATAATAAAAATTTGCTATGCACCAGCGAAGTGCTGGGGTAGAGATCATTTAATCAAGTCGGTCACAGTGCCTGTCCCACACAGAACTCACAGTCCAAGTATGAGGGAGAACAGGTATCATTTTACAAATGAGGAAATTGAGGCACAGAGAAGTTAAGTGACTTGCCTGAGGTCACATCGCAGGGCAAATGGCAGAGCTGGGTTACCACCCAGGTCCTCTGACTCCCAGGCCTGTGCTCTTTCCACTAGGCCATGCTGGTAATAATTTGTGAAGAGCTTATCAGGTATCCATCACTAAGCTAAGTGCTGGGCTACATTTCAGTCAGGTGGGACAGGGAATGATGGGCAAAAGAGGTGTTTGGCTTTAGCTTCATCCTTTATGAAGTCATCTTTTAGAGTTCAAGGTGAAGTTCAACTTGATAAGAGAGTAGAGGTTTAGAAGCCTGGATTTTCTTTTCACAAACCCAGATATTAAGGGAGCAACTTCCCCAGAGGTTGTAAAGAGGTGGAGTGTTTCCTCACTGAAGGTCAGTGAGGGTCAGTAGCAGGCCAGGACCGTGGGAAATGGTATCCAAAGTGGCACTGTTAACCCCTGAATCATTTCATGCTGTTGGTGACTCTTCCCTTCTCTCTTAAAAGGGCAGAAGAAGGGATCAGGAGTAGGCTGGCATGGTAGGCCAGATTTTCTTGGATGCCATTATTGCATTCCCCCATAGACTGCCTGAAGCAGGGGTTCAGACCACCACACCTCACTAACACCTGGCCAAAGCCAAGAGGCAGTGTAGAAGGAGTATGGGATTGGGAGCCAGGACACTTGGATTTGAATCTCAGCTCTGTCACTGGCTTTCTGTGTGACCTTGGGCAAGTCACCTTGTCCTCCCACCTATTTAGATTGGGAGCCCCCTTGTGGGACAGGGGCCGTGTCTGACCTGATTATCTTCTATCTACCTAAGTGCTTAGTGAAGTGCTTGGCACCTAGTAAATGTTTAACAAAACCATTATTACTATTATTATTATTAACCATTACTTCTTTGGGCTCCATTTCTTCATCTGTAAGAGAAGCAGCATGGCTTAGTGGCAAGACCACGGGCTTGGGAGTTAGAGGATGCGGGTTCTAATCCCAGCTCCGCCACTTGTCTACTTTGAGACCTTGGGCAAGGTACTTCACTTCTCTGCACCTCAGTTCCTTCATCTGTAAAATGGGGATTAAGACTGTTTGCCCCACGTGGGACAACCTGAGTACTTTGTATCTACCCCAGGGCTTAGAACAGTGCTGGACACATAGTAAGTACTTAAGAAATGCCATAATAAGAAGCTAGATCCTGAGGCCAATGTTAAATGGATTGTCCCTCATCTCAAAACATTGCAACTTCTCCAGGGCCTAGCATACATAACCCTTGATAGTGCCACATTTATTTTGTAATTAACAGGGGGTTTGCTGCCTAACCTGTACCTTGGTACCTCACCCAGGGAGTTCCATGGAACTTTAAGGCAAACAAACACCCCTAAATTGGAAGGACTGTCCAAAATCTCAATTAACTCTCCACTTGTCTGCTATGCAATCTTGGGCAAATCACTTCATTTCTCTATGCCTAAATTACCCCATCTGTAAAATATGGATATTTAAGCCTGTAAGCCTTATGTGGGACAGGGTCTATGTTCAATCTGATTAGCATGTATCTACCCCAGTGATCAGTACAGTGCCTGACACACAGTACTACTGTAAATACTCTCTAAGAAACAAAACTAACACGCAGCCAAAGCCCAAGATAGCTACCCATCTCTTTGGGGTCAGGGATTTGGCTTCTGTGGGAAACTGGTTCTTTGAGGATTG
This sequence comes from Ornithorhynchus anatinus, assembly GCF_004115215.2. Taxonomy (NCBI): domain Eukaryota; kingdom Metazoa; phylum Chordata; class Mammalia; order Monotremata; family Ornithorhynchidae; genus Ornithorhynchus; species Ornithorhynchus anatinus. The sequence goes on along the minus strand of NC_041728.1, from coordinate 172,625,194 downwards.
ATAAGTATTGGACTAGTAGGTCACTGGAGCCAAAGAAGGGAAAGAGAAGAAATAGACCATGGTGCTGGTGGGTTAGAAAAGGGCCTGTTGTGTGACCTGGGGCAAGTCATTTCACTGGGCCTGTTTCCTCATCTGTAAAATAAGGATTAAATACCTGTTCCCCCTGTGCCCCATATGAGACTGGGACTACATCGGATCTAATTGTGTTGCACCTAGCCCAGCACTTAGGGTTATTGTGCACGGAGCACAGTAAACACTGAAAAGAAGACTCCAGTTACTACAAGTTGGTGAACAAGTTGCAGAGAGATTATTTTCTGATTCCTTTCTGGATCTCTCTGCCTCTGTTTTACTTTCTCTATCTTGTCACATTTTTCCTCTATGTTTGTTCTTCCTCTGCTTCCCTCAGTTTTAATTTTTTCTGTCTCTTTACAACTCAATTTCCATCTCCTCCTCTGAATGTTAGAGGGCTTCCCTGACAGAGTCCTCATTTCGTCTTCTACCACTCCCTTTTGTGTCATCTTTGCACTTAGATTTATTCACCTCCCTCAGCCCCACATATCTGTATTTTATTTATATAAATGTCAGTCTCCCCCTCTAGACTGTAAACTCATTGTCAGTAAGTATTCAATAAATAAGATTGATTGTTGTACTCTCCCAAGTGTTTAGTACAGTGCTCTGCACACAGTAAGCACTCAATAAATACAATTGAATGAATAATTGATGTTCCTCAACCAGACTGATTCCACCTTTCACGTCTCCATCATTTCTTTCTCCATCCTACCAACCTGGTTTGCCCACTGACTTTGTCTCCTAGAAGCCTTCTTCTCTGAACATTCTGTTGACCCCATTCTCATACTGAAAAGTTTGACCCACTCAACACTCCCCATTGTCCACTAGCTGCCATTAGTTGAGGTCCTTTCTTTGTCCCTGTTTCTCCTCCTTTTTCCTGCAGATATGCATTACTACCTACCACCCACATAGCTCTAAGAATGTTGTAAGAATTAATGAGATGATGTTCATAAACTGCTTTCGGTTGAATGGATGACAAATTGGAGAATGAGCCATTGAATATGAGAGTCGATTGCAACTTTTCCTTAGCAAAACAGAAGTTGAATTCAAGCTGGGCCTGGAGAACAGCATAGCCTAGTAGATAGCATATTGGTCTGGGAGTCAGGAGGACCTGGGTTCTAATCCTGCCTCTTCTACTTGTCTGCTATATGAACTTGGGTGAATCACTTCACTGCTCTGTGCCTCAGTTTCCTCATCCATAAAATGGGGATTAAAAAACCTGTTCCTGTTCTCACTCCTGACTTAGACTGTGAGTTTTCTGTAGGTCAGGGACTGTGCCTAGTCTGCATATATCTACCTCAGTGCTTAATAAAGTACCTAGTACAAAGTAAGCACTTTACAAATAACATTATTATTATCATTAAGGTGGGAGGCTTAGCCAGCCTCTGTCCAGGGGATTGATATCTCCTAAGTGTCACAAACCCCTGACTCATACCAACCAGGACCTTCATGGATCGGGGGAGACTCAGTAACACATAGTAGAAGTCAAACTACAACTCTGATCACCAAGGTTACCATGGAAAGTTTTTTACTTAGTTTTACCAGCATGCAAGGGAGTGACACATATACATACTCACTCATTCCACCAAGAGTCCAAAACCAATCTATGGTCAAAGGAACCCATTCTGCCAATGCTTCATCTTTCCACTTCCAAGGGCTGCTATCAACCTACTTACTTCTCCCTGCTACTTCTCTGCATGCCCCTTTTATCTGCCTTAAGCATTGCCTCTGTGGCTCTTTGCACAGACACTGATTGGTCCAGGTCTGTTACCAAGTAGAACAGGGAGAGGAGGCCACACCTCCCTCCATGCTCTGCCCCCACAGCCAGCAATCACCTGTCCCAGGTAGAGCTCATCAGTGCCTTTGTAAAGTCTCTTCCTTGTTGTTTGCGGGATCATATCAGTCACTAATAAGGCAGTTTACTGTGGGCTCACCACACTAAGGTCACATCTCCTCCAACAGGCCTTCCCCAGGTAAATCCTCTTCTCCCAACTCCCTCTCCCTGCTGCATCAGCTGTGCACCTGGATCTGTGCCCTTAGAGAATCTGCCATTCACCCCACTCTGAGCTCCACAGCATTTATATATATATCCATAAATAATTTACTGATATTAATTTCTGCCTTCCCCTCTAGACTATAGGCTCATTGTGGGCAGGGAACATGTCTACCAACTTTGTTGTTTTGTACTCTCCAAGCATTTAGCACAGTGCTCTGCACACAGTAAGCACTCAATAAATGCCATTGATTAATTGATCCTGCCTCCCATCTGCCTTCAGTAATCCAGAGAAGGGGACAGTCTGAGAGGAAAATTTAATTTTTGGTCTGGGAGTCAGAGCATCTGGGATCTAACCCTGCCCCCAACACTTGTCGTCTGTGTGATCTTTGGTGTCACTTATCTTCTCTGAGCCTCAGTAAAATGGGCATTAAAACCTATGCCCTCCTAATTAGACTGTGAGCCCCACATGGCACAGGAATTGCATCAGACCTGATTATCTTGCTCTGCACACAGTAAGTGCTCAGTAAATACAATTAAATGAATCTTTTCTCTACCCCAGTGTTTAGTTACAATGCTTGACACATAGTAAGCACTTAACAAGTACCATAAAAAAAAAAAAACCCTAAGGACCACTAGCTGGCAAATAATGTTTACAACGACAACCTATCTTTGACTAATGATGGGGAATTCTGCTGTGGACAAGGCATCCTTACATCCTTCCAAGAGGAATGAGGTGACAGCATCCTTCAGCTGAACCTCGGAGAGATCAACCCCACTGCCCGACTTCCTGGTGAATGGTGACTTCTTCAAGAGGTTATTATAGATGAGTGTGGTTGATCACTCCAGAGAATTGCCAGCCACTGTGAAAGAAAACAGATGATATTAGTATATTGATCATTAAATCTTAATAAAAAGTTAGGGTCCCAGTCAATAAAGTTCTGGAATGAAAGCAGTGTCTCATCTGAACACAGCTATAACGAGTGGAATATATTCGAATAGCTGCTGGGCCCAGAGCTGAAATTGGGAAACTGAAAGGAAGGAGGGCTGAAGATGTGTTTGTAGTACAAGGTAAAACAAAGCCTAAGACCATACTGAATCTTAGTTGAAAATTAGGGATCAGTTACTGAGGTCAGTCAGTCGTCAGTCAATCAGTCGTATTTATTGAGCGTTTACTGTGCAGAGCACTGTATGAAGCTCATGGGAGAGTGAAATAGAGCAACAGACACAATCCCCACCCACAACCAATTTACAGTCTAGAAGGGATAGACAGCATGGTGAAGGCTATCAAGGTGGGCGTGGCTCTCTTTATGTCAAAACTGCATAAGGAGCAACAGAAAAGGAGGCACAATAGATCACAGCATCAGACGCTGCTAACATCAAACATGATAACACAATAAGGCACAGCCTTCTTTGCACAGTGTAGTTTGGTCTGTGGCTCTTAGACTGGCCTTTTCAGTCACACATTCAGTCATAGATGAGTCTCTCCATCAGTGGCAGCATGGCCTAGTGGAGAGTGCATGGGCCTGAGAGTCAGAGGGTCATGGGTTCTAATCCTGGCTGTGCTACTTGTCTGCTCTGTGACCTTGGGCAAGTCACTTCACTTCGCTGGGCCTCAGTTACCTCATCTATAAAATGGGGATTAAGACTGTGAGCCCAATGTGAGACAGAGACTTTGTCCAACCTGATTTAATTGTATTCTCCCTGACCCCAAGTGCTTAGTACAGTGCCTGGCACATAGTAAGTGCTTAACAAATACCATTAATGTTATTATTATCTTCTTCAAATATCTATTTATCTGTACATATAATAATAATGATGGTATTTTTAATGGTATTTGTTAAGCGCTTATTTTGTGTTAGACACTGGTCTAAGTGCTAGGGTAGATGCAAGTTAATCAGGTTGGACACAGTCCCTGTCCCACATGAGGCTCATGGTCCTAATCCCCATTTTGCAGATGAGGGAAATGAGGCCCAGAGAAGTTAAGTGAATTGCCCAAGGTCACAAAGCAGGTACGTGGCAAAGTCAGAATTAGAACCCAGGTCCTCTGACTCCCAGACCTGTGCTCTTTCCACTAGACCATGCTGTTTCTCTATATGTACATTTTGTACTCTTGTGGGCAGGAAATGTATTTACCTATTCTGCTACATTTTACTCTCCCAAGCACTTAGTACAGTGCTCTGCACATGGTAAGTGCTCAATAAATATGATTGAATGAATGAATGAAGATCTCAGAGAGTACTAGACAATGTACAAAATAAACAAAATAATGTATATACCCTCTACTGTTTTTATTAGAAGGGGAAATATTTTTCACTCTGAGGCACCTGAATCTCTTGGGCCTAGAGGAAATGTGAAGAGAGAACTTAGGTTTTGGCCTTTGGTCCATACAGGAAAAATATCTTCCCCTTGAGATTTTGGGGGGCTTACCCTGAAGAGCATGGATGTTCTTTTTAACAATTCCACTAGGTCCATGGGGACCACTTTCTTCAAGGTCACCATTGATCTCAACATTGCCAAACATAACGGACTCCATTCTAATTTTCCTTGACATCTCAGCTACCATCAGTCAATCAATTGATGGTATTTATTGAGGGCTTACTATGTTCAGAACATTGTACTAAGTGCTTGGGAGAGTATAGTGCAACAGAATTAGTAGGCAAATTCCCTTATGCTTCTCCTCTTACCTTTTTGGCTGATCATTCTCAATCTCTTCTGCCAGCTCTTCTTCTACCTTTCCACTCCCTTAATGATAGGTGTCCCTCCAAGCTCTGTTCTGGATCCTTTCTCTTTTTAATAAATCTATCAGTCTATCAATCAGTGGTATTTATTGAGCACCTACCATGTTCAGAGAACTGTACTAAGCACTTTTATCTGCTCATCTGTTACCCATCTTCAACTGCCACCTTTCTGTAGATGCTTCCCAAATACAATTCTCTTGACCTTATCTCTTTTCTTTTTTTTCCTTGGTACTTGTTAAGCTCTTACTAGGTGTCAGGCACTTTACTAACCACTGGGTTAGATAAAAGATAATCAGGTTGGGACTCACAGGCTAAACTGGAGGGAGGATTTACCCCATTTTATAGATGAAGAAACTGAGACACGAAGAAGCCAAGTGACTTGCCCAAGGTCACAAAGCAGGCAAATGGTGGAGCTGGAATTAGATCCCGGGGTTTCTCTGCAATCTCCTATTTTCTCCTGCCTCCAGACAATTTAAGCTCATTATGTCCTTTACTGAGCTCTTCATCTTCCCTTCAAAATCCTCTCTTTCATCTAAATTCATCTCCTCGTAGTTCAATCCCATAAATTTGGCATTATATTTGACTTCTCCCTCTCTTCCAAATCACATATTCAGTCTGCCCCATGTTTTGCCAGATCCTCTTCCACAATATTTCCAGAATCTGCCCTTTCCTCTCCATCCAAACAGTCCTCTAGACTGTAAGCTCACTGTGGGCAGGGAATGTGTCTGTTAATTGTTATATGTACTCTCCCAAGTACTTAGTACAGAACTCTGCACACAGTAAGTGCTCAATAAATACGACTGACAGAATGAATGAATCCAAACATCCACCATACTTATTCAGGCACTTGCCATATCCCAGCTTGACTATTACATCAATCAATCAATCAGTCATATTTATTATATGCTTACTGTATGCAGAGCACTGTCCTAAGAACTTAGGAGAGTATAATATACTTGGAAGAGTACATACAATACAACAGAATTGGTAAACACATGCCCTGCCCACAGTGATCTCCCAGGCTAGAAGTAGAGACAGTCATGAATATAAATGAATAATTTATAGATATGTACATTAGTGCTGGGGAGATGAGGGAGGGGTAAATACCAAATGTCCAAACAATAAAGATCCAAGTTTATAGATGAATCAGCAAGGAGTGGAAGCAGGGAAAACAAGGTCTTTTGGGGAACCTTTTGGAAGAGATATGACCTTATTAAAGCTTTGAAGATGAAGAGAGTGGTGGGCTAGTGTACATGGAGGGCAGGGTGATCCAGGCTAGAGGGAGGATGTGGGAAAGGGGTTGGAGGTGAGATAGACAAGATTGGGGCACAGTGAGAAATTGGCACTGGAGGAGTGAAGTGTGCAGGCTGGGTTGAAGTAGGAAATCAGCAAGGTAAAGTAGGAGTGGGCAAGGTGATTGAGTGCTTTAAAGCCAATGGTAAGTAGTTTCTGTTTGGGGCAGAGGTGGATGGGCAACCACTGCAGGTTCTTGAGGAGCAAGCTCGCTGACGGCGGGGAACGTCACTGTTTATTATCGTGGTGTACTTTCCCAGGTGCTTAGTACAGTGCTCTGCACACAGCAGTGCTCTGTTCCATAAATAAGATCGAATGAATGCATAGATGAGTGGGGAGAGGTCAACTGAACATTATTTTTAGGAAAGTGTTCCATGCAGCAGAGTGAAGTATGGATTCAAGTCAGCAAGAAGGCAGATGCAGTAGTCAAGGTTAGGTAGGATTTGTGCTGGGATCAGCGTGGTAGCAGTTTGAATGGAGAGAAAAGGGCAGATTTTAGCAGTGCTGTGAAGGTGGAGGCTTTCTGCAAATTTCTCTCCACAAAAATCCAGCAATGGTTGCCTATTCCTCCCAGCATCAAGCAGCATTGGTAGACACATTCCCTGCCCTCAAGGAACTTACAGTCTAGAGGGAGAAATCTTCTCCACATTCAGAAGACTACTATTCTTCCCATCTTCAAAGCCCTTCTGGAATCATAACGGCCCCATGGGGCCTTCCTGATTAATTTCTAATCTCTCCACTTTATAGCCCACTACCTCACTTTAGCATTCCTCACCACCTAAGCACTTGAGTAACCCCCATAGCTCTTGTATATGTATATATATCTGTATTCTCTTTTTTATGGCATTTGTTAAGTGCTTACTATGTGCCCGGCACTGTACTAAACACTGCGGTAGATCACAAGGTTGGATACGGTTCTCATCCCATATAGGGCTCACAGTCCTAATCCCGGTTCTGCCACTTGTCAGCTGTGTGAATGTGGGCAAGTCACTTAACTTCTCTGTGCCTCAGTTCCCTGATCTGTAAAATGGGGATTAAGACCGTGAGCCTCATGTGGGACGACCTGTATCTACCCCAGCGCTTAGAACAGTGCTCTGCACATAGTAAGCACTTAACAAATACCAACATTATTATTAATCATCATTTTAGAGATGAGGTAACTAAGTCAGAGAGAAGTTAAGCGACTTGCCCAATATCACACAGGAGACAAGTGGTGGAGCCAGCATTAGAACCCAGATCCCCTGACTCCCACCCCCCGTGCTCTTTTGACTAGGTCATGCTGCTTCTCTCTTGCTTCCTCCTACCTGTAATTTATTTTAATGTAGGTCTCCCTCACTGTATTGTAATCTCTTTGAGGGCAGGGATCATGGACATGTTCCTTGCTCGCTAGCTCAGTTTTAAAAATAAAATGAAGTGGATTTATATATGTATATATTTATATGCATATATACATATGAATGCCAAGGAGAGTGTTAATAAGTTCATAGGTTCTTGAGTTGGCTGAAAGGTCAGGGTGCTGGGAAATTAACTGGGGAAAGCTTGTTGGAGGAAGTGTGGGCTGGAGAGTCAGAGGCCATGGGTTCGAATGCCGGCTCTGCCACTTGTCAGCTGTGTGACTGTGGGCAAGTCACTTCACTTCTCTGTGCCTCAGTTACCTCATCTGTAAAATTGATTAGACTGTAAGCCCGTCAAACGGCAGGGACTGTCTCTATCTGTTGCCGACTTGTTCATCCCAAGCGCTTAGTACAGTGCTCTGCACATAGTAAGCGCTCAATAAATACTATTGAATGAAAAGATGGTGAGCCTCATGTGGGACAACCTGATTACCCTGTTTCTACCCCAGCGCTTAGAACAGTGCTCTGCACATAGTAAGTGCTTAACAAATACCAAATTATTATTATTAAGAGCAATTTTACTGTGGGGAGAGCTGATGTGGAGAGGGGAGGATGTTTCAACCTGGGGCAACAGCATGAGCGAGAAGACTGTGAAGTGAGACAATTAAGAGTGAGGTACAGCTACAACTCTCCCACCCAATAAAGTAATCTCCTCAATAACCCAAGGTTAAATGTTGCCATCAAACCTTTCATTCCCTCCTAAGGCACCAGACTTCACTGCCTCCCTCCACACATCCTGGTAATTTTGCCAATTCCTTGGTTGGTGTAATGGAAAACTATCTGGCGAGAACTTCCAAAATCTCTTCTTTGTCTTATTACTCTACTGCCCCCTCCTTCTTTCTTTTCCTTCCCAGATGTTTATCAAGAAGAAGTTTTCATTTATTCTCTAAATCTTAATCTCTACCTCCACCTCTGATGCTCATTTCCTCTCACCTCTTAAACACACTTGCCACCACCCTCTTTCCCCTACCTTGTGGTGATCTTCAACCTCTAACCTGGAGATGACTCCTCCCTTCAAGTCTTCAAATAGCCTCAAATCTCCCCTCTACTATGAAATCCCTCTCAGAACCTCACAACCCCTTCAGTCAATCAACCAAATTATTCATAGAGCACTTACTGTGTGCTGAATACTGTGCAAAGGGCTTGGGAGGGCATAACATAATAGAGTTGGGAGACATGATCTCTGCCCTCAAGGAACTTACAGTCTGGTGGCGGAGACAGCCAGACAATAAAATAATTGACAGGGGAAATGACAGAGTGTAAGACGTAAATATTTAATGCTAGAGATGGAGTGAATACAGATCTAAGTACAATGGTGACACAGAAGGGCAAACAGGGTGGGGAAATGAAAGTTTAGTCAGGGAAGGCCTCTTGGAGATGTGATTTTAGTAGGGTTTTGCAGATGGGAAGAGAGGCAGTCTGTTGGATAATAATAATGATAATAATTTTGGTACTTATTAAGCACTTACAATGTGCCAAGCATTGTTCTAAGTACTGGGGTAGATACAAATTAACCAGGTTGGACACCCCATCCCAAACTGGGCTCACTCTCCTAATCCTCACACTCTTAATCCCCATTTTTTTACAGATGAGGTAACTGAGACACAGATAAGTTAAGTAACTTGCTCAAGGTCACAGAGCAGACAAGTGGGGATTAGAACCCGTGACCTTCTGACTCCCAGGCCCGTGCTCTACCCACTACGCCTTGGGATTTCCCCACTTCAGTCCATACTTCCATCTGTTGGCCAGATCATTTTTCTACAAAAACATTCAGTCCATGTTTCCCCACTCCTCAAGAACCTCCGGTGTTTGGCCATCCACCTCCTCAGCAAACAGAAACTTCTTACCATTGGCTTTAAAGCACTCAGTCACGTTACCCGCACCCACCTTACGACTCTGATTTACTACTACAACCCAGCCCACACATTTCGCTCCTCTACTAGTGCTCAATAAATATGATTGATTGATTAATACCAACCTACTCATTGTACTTCAATCTCATCTATCACACCGCCAACTTCTCGCCCACATCCTGCCTCTGGCCTGGAACTTCCTCCCTCTTCATATCCAACAGACGATCACTCTCTCCACCTTCAAAGCCTATTAAAAGCCATTTCCTCTTCTCCCACTCCCTTCTGCGTCAGCTTGTAACTGGATTTACACCAATTATTCACCCTACCCTCAGTCCCACAGGACTTATGTACATATCCATCATCTCCATAATTTATTTATATTACTGTCTGTCTCCCAGTTGAAACTGTAAGCTCCTCGTGGGCAGAGAATATGTCTACCAACTCTCTCAAGCGCTTTAGTACCATACTCTGCACTCAGTAAATGCTCAATTTAAATAGGACTGATTGATTGATTGATTCACCACCTCCCTGCTCCCATTCCAGTCCAAGCTCTCGGAAAAGATCATATAATGCCCTCCGCATCTTCACTTCTACTTTACCAGTTCTCTTCTGCACTCAGTGCGATCAGGTTTTCAACCCTTCCCTCCACTGAGACTGTATTTTCTTTTGCCTTCAGTCCATCTCCATTTGGGATGTTTCGCCAATACATCCCAGTACAATATGAGAGTACAGTACTCTTCAGGAAAACTTCCTCAATGAATGCACACACTCTGGTTGTGTCAACCCAACAAGCCATCCTTAGCAGTTACATAGAAACAGCATGATCTAGTGGAAAGAGAATGGGACTGGGTTCTAAACCTAGCTCTGCCAAGTGCTTGCTGTGTGACCTTTGGCAAGTCAATTAACTTTTCTGTGCCTCAGTTCTCCTGTTCTCTCTCCTACTTAGATTGTCAACCCCATGTGGGACAGGGACTGTGTCCAACCTAATTTACTTGTATCTTCTCCAGCACGTAGTACAGTTTTTGACACATAGTAAGCACTTAATAAATACTATAAAAATATACTGTGTTCCTACCCTCAGAATTTATCAATCATTCATTCATTCAATTCACTCATTCTATTTGCTGTAAAGTTTTCCATCACCTTGCCCCTTCTTACAGCATGGCTCAGTAGAAAGAGCATGGGTTTGGGAGTCAGAGGTCATAGGTTCGAATTCCAGCTCGGCCACTTGTCAGCTGTGTGACTGTGGGCAAGTCACTTCACTTCTCTGTGCCTCAGTTACCTCATCTGTAAAATGAGGATTAAGACTGTGAGCCTCACATGGGACAACCTGATTACCCTGTATCTACCCCAGTGCTTAGAACAGTGCTCAGCACATAGTAAGCGCTTAACAAATATCAACATTAATTAATTAATTACCTCACCTCTCTTCTCTGTTTCTACATCCCAGCCCACACACTCCACTCCTCTGGTGCTAATCTTCTCACTGTGCCTCGTTCCTGCCTGTCTCGTCGCCAATCCCTGGCCCACGTCCTACCTCCGGCCCGTAACGACCTCCCTCCTCAAATCCACCAAACAATCACTCTTCCCCCCTTCAAAGCCCTACTGAAGGCGCACCTCCTCCAAGAGGCCTTCCCAGACTAAGCCCCCTTCTCCCTTTTGCGTCACCTCGACTCGCTCCCTTTGCTCTTCCCCGCCCTTGCCCCACAGCACTTATGGATATATGTATATATCTATAATTCTATTTATTTATATTGATGCCTGTTTACTTGTCCTGATGTCTGTCTCCCCCCGCTGCCCCTCAAGACTGCAAGCCTGTTGTGGGCAGGGATTATCTCTTTGTTGCATATTGTACTTTCCAAGCACTTAGTACAGTGCTCTGCACACAGTAAGTGCTTAATAAATACAATTGAATGAATGAAAATGAAGGAATTAATCATTCAATTAATAGCATTGATTGAATACTTATTTTGTGCAGAGCACTCTTATAAGCACATGGGAGAGTATAACAGAGTTAGTAGGGCACAAATCCTATCCCCATGGAGCTTAAAGTCTAACACGGGAGACAGACACTAAAATAAATTATAAATAAAGAGAAGCAATAGAGTTTAATTATATATAAGTGCAATTTATGTTCCTATAGAGTTGTTTTTTGTATATACATTTATTCAGCTATTTCATTCTGACAAATTTGCTCTACTTCTCCTTGAAGGTTGGGAATGATGTCTAATTCCCAACTACGTGTTCTCTCCCAATGCTTAGTACAGTGCTCTGCCCACAGTAAACACTTAATAAACACTCCTATTACCAACACCTGTATGGCCTTGTTTTTCCTACTTTTTCCACCATTTGTAAATTCTCTTTGTTTTTCCCTCCTGGATTAAAAACTGGAGCCAAGGAAAGAGTGTCTTCTATTGTAGACTGCTGTACAATGGTTTTGTAATCAATACCACTGATTGATGGACTGATGGGTTGAGTCGGAGGTAGGGTGAGAAGTGCAGGGAAAAAAGAGAAGGATACAATACCTTTCTTGTATATAATTAAAGCCCAAGACACAGCAAAAGAGCTAACAAGCTTCTGGGCACAGCATGAGATAAATAATGAAGGTCAGATACCTTGTCAAGCCGGGAGCACATTTACATCATTTCCTGAGTTGATGCCTGATTTTTTAATGATGGCCCAGGGGCGCATCTCCCACTACTATGAGAAAATGACTAGCAAATTGTTTGACTGCAAAGCACTTGGGAAAGTTTGGTAACTAGTCCCACTCATAAAAACACACCTGATAATAATACCACTTTGTTCTCATAAATTTTGGGTTTTTTTTTTTAAGGATCATAGAAACCTATGGTTGGGAAAGAGAGGTCACTTGGACATTTCCTCAGCACTTCAATCAATCAACAGGACCTATGGCATGCTTACTCTGTACAGAGAATTATACTACTACTATTAATAATAATAATAGTAAAGTTATTTGTTAAACCCTTATTAAATGCCAGACACTGTACAAAGCACAGGGATAGATACAAGATAATCAGGCTGGCCATGGTCCCTGTCCCACATGGGGCTCACAATCTTAATCCCCATTTTATAGATGAGGTAACGGAGGCACAGAGAAGTGAAGTGACATGCCCAAAGTCACACCGCAGACAAGCGGTGAAGGCAGGATTAGAACCTAGGACCTTTTGACAACCAGGACCATATTCTATACACTAGGCCACGCTGTGCTTGGGAGAGTACAGTAGCAATTATGCACATATGTACTTTCACTTAATTATCTCATTTATCTTTCCATACTTTTGTCACTACCAATTTGACCATTCTTCTCCTGGAAAGGACTCACTTACTTCTACTATTTCTATTTACAGGGTCATGCAAACGAAACAAATAATCTAGTTCACTTTCCAGAGTTAAATGCTGTCACCAGATCCTACTATTCTAAGCAGCAAACTGATCAATGATGCACCGATAAGAAATTTAAAACCAACTCCAGAAGCTGTTTTTTTATTTTAGAAAATAATAAAACGGTACCCCTTTCAGTGGTGATTTCTTTGAACATGCTATTGAACCAGAAACCTCTAAAATATTATTTCAATTTCTTCTCAGTTATGAGAGGACAATATTCTCCTGACATTTGTATTTGTTAATAAGCAGCACTAAGGAAGCGACTGCCTGGGGAAGATTATGTTACTCATCTGAAAAGCAGTAAGGTCCAGTGAATAAAGCACGGGCCTGGGAGTCAGAGGACCTGGGTTCTAATCCCCGCTCTGCCATTTGTCTGCTGTGTAACTTTGGGCAAGTCACTTGACTTTCCTCAGTTACCTCACCTGTAATTTGAGGATTAATACAGTGAACCTCAGGTGGGAGATGGACTGTGTCCCATCTGATTATCTTAAATCTACCTCAGTGGTTAGTACAGTACCTGGGACTCTCCCAAGTGTTTAGATTAGTGCTCTGTACACAGTAAGCACTCAATATGATTGAGTGATTGAATGGGACATAATAAGCACTTTATAAATTCCATTTTCCTTCTAGATTGTAAACTCATTACGGGCGGAGACCTGGTCTACTAATTATGCTTTATTGTGCTCTCCCAAACATTTAGTACAGTACAAGAGTTTAGTACAGTGCAAGCTCTTAATATAGAGTTCTGGCAAGGTAAGTGCTTAATAAATAAGATTGAATGAATGAAGGAATGAATGCTCTACACATATTCATTCATTCATTCAATCGTATTTATTGAGCGCTTACTGTGTGCCGAGCACTATACTAAGTGCTTGGAATGTTTAATTCGGCAACAGATAGAGATAATCCCTGCCTAACAACGAGCTCACGGTCTAAAAGCGGGAGACAGACAGCAAAACAAAACAGTAAGCACTCAGTAAATATGATTGATTGAGTGAACCTTCTAAGATGTGTCAGCCTGAGAAGGGAGCAGTCCCAGACAATGATTTTCTTGACCTTGGTAACCTCCCCAGGGTTGGTGATTAGTTTCTGCAGCTATGCAGAAACAGCATGGCGTAGTGGATAGAACAGGGAGCCGGGAGTCAGAAGGTCATGGCTTCTAATTCCGGCTCTGCCACTATTGTCTGCTGTATGGTTTTGGGTGAGTCACTTCACTTCTCCGAGCATCAGTTCCCTCATCTGTAAAATGGGGATTAAGACTGGGAACCCTATGTGGCATAGGGGTTATGCCCAACCTGATCTGACTGTATTTACCCCAGAGCTTAGTACAGCATCTGGAACATAATAAACATTTAACAGATACCATAATAATAATTGTTACTATTATTACTACTGTTATGCTGATTGGGGCATGCTTTCACTCTGTAGAAAATGCCTTGGGTTCTAACTGGACTCATCTCATCTGCCTTATTGCCGAGAGCCTCAGAGATGACCAGTGGTGCCCACCCTTAGGGGAATGAGAAATGTCTGGAAAGGCAATGGGAAGGGGAAGGGGAACGTGTCCTGCTTCCTTATAGAGAAGCAGTGTGGCTTAGTGGAAAGAGCATGGGCTGGGAGTCAGAGGTCGTGGGTTCTAAATTCCGACTCTGCCACTTATCAGCTTTGTGCCTTTGGGCAAGTCACTTTGCTTCCCTGTGCCTCAGTTACCTCATCTGTAAAATGGGGATTAAGACTGTGAGTCCCATGTGGGATAACCTGATTACCTGTACTTATCCCAGCATTTAGAACAGTGCTTGGCACATAGTAAGCACTTAACAAATACCATCACTGTTATTACCTCAATCTATCAATCCATCTATTGATGTATTTGAGCACTTACTTTGTGTCCAGCAGTGTGCTAAGCACTCATGAGAGTTCAGCAGAGGAGGTTGTCATGATTCTTGTCATGCTTTTGGACCAGGTGAAACAGGATATAATAGAGCAAAGAGAAGCAGAGTGGCCTAGTGGATAGAGCACGAGCCCAGGAGTCAGAAGGACCTGGGTTCTAATGCGGACCCTGCCACTTGTCTGCTGTGTGACGTAGGGCAAGTCATTTCACTTCTCAGTTCCCTCATTTGTAAAATAAGCAGTAGATGCCTTTTCAGTACTGTTTCCAACTTGATAAATTGGTATCTATCCCAGCACTTAGGTTGGTGGCTGACACACTGGAAGTGCTTATCAAATACCATCATCATTATTATTATTTCTCTGGGCCTCAGTTACCTCATCTGTAAAATGGACATTAAAACTGTGAGCCTCAAGTGGGACGTGGATTGTGTCCAACCTGAATAACTCGGCACTTAGTACAGTGCTCTGCATACAGTAAGCACTCAGTAAATACAACTGACTGAATGAATGAATAAACCCCAGCGCTTCAAACAGTGCCTGGCACACAGTAAGCCCTCAACAATTACCATAAAAAAGGTCTGAGGCAATGTTGACTCCCAGCTGACAAGTGGGAATCAATTGCTGAGGGCAAACCAGTGGTGTGGCACACTGCCATCAAGTCATGTCAGCTGATCAATGATGCACCAACAAAGAAATATAAAACCAACTCCAGAATTCTCCCATGTATTCTCCCAAGTGCTTAGTACAGTGCTCTGCACACAGTAAGCATTCAATAATTACACTTGATTGATTATTTTATTCACTCGTTCATTCAATTGTATTTATTGAGCACTTACTATGTGCAGAGCACTGTCCTAAGCACTTGGAATGTACAATTCAGCAACAGATAGAGACAATTCCTGCCCAACAACGGGCTCACAGTCTAAACAGGGGAGACAGACAACAAAACAAGTAGTCTGGCATCAATATTATCAAGATGAATAGAATCATAGATATGCACATCATTATCAAAACAAATAGAGTAATAAATAATATATACAAATATGCACAAGTCTACCTCCCCTTCTATACTGTAATCCCCTTGCAGGCAGGGAAGTCTACCAACTCTGTCATATTATACTCTCCCAAGCACTTAGTACATTGCTCTCCACATAGTAAATGTTCAGCGATTATCATTGATTAACTGAAGCAGGTCCCTTTGAGCAAAAACTTCATATGGAAAGAGAGACAGGAAGACAAAACCAAAAACAGTTTCCTCATCCTTAAAATGGGGATTAAGACCATGAGCCTCATGTGGGAGTCGGACCGTGTCCAACCTGATTAACTTACATCTATCCCGGCGCTTAGTACATAGTAAGCACTTAACAAATACCATTTAAAAAGAAAAAAACCAAAAACCAGTTCCAGGCACTGCAAACATTAAATACAACTACAGCATAAGAAATGACCTTTATGGGTGCTCAAGGTCACTCAGGCGATGGATCCTACGTTGGCCTTTTCAGCCATACAAGCATTCATGAGTAAAATTCCCCATGAGTGATGTCTTTGAATACAAAAGATTTTATTTGTATCAGGATTCACCTCTTCTATTCCCTCCCACATGAATGAGGGGAAAAAAAGAGAGGCAGGTCACATCATTTTATCACTTCTTAGAAAAGAAGTTGGCTTTGCTGGTTAGAGAATAAGCAATTTTGTCTTCACATCAATGGTCCCTTTTCCAGAAGCATTCTGGTAATAATAATAATGGTATTTATTAAGCATTTACTATGTGCCAGGCACTGTACTAAGCTCTGGAGTGGATACAAGCAAATCAGATTGGACACATTCCCTCTTCCCACCTGGGGCTCAGTTTCAATCTCCATTTTACAGATGAGGTAACTGAGGCGCAGAGAAGTGAAGTCATTTGCCCAAGGTCACACAGCAGACAAGTGGCAGAGTCAGGATTAGAACCCATGACCTTCTGAGTCCCAGGCCCTGGGATCTATCCACTATGCCACACTGCTTCTCTGACTTAAGAACTTTTTTGCTCTAAGCCATGGTCTGATAAAGACACAGCACTAGAGGTTAATTACAAAAAAGCCACAATGTAGAGACTTCAATTTTTCTTTTAAAGGAAATTGAAATATCTAGAATTAAGCATTCTAGCAGGAAGTTTCAGCCGTCCCATTCTTAGAATACTAAAGAAATTTGTAAGCTTCAGGGAATTGGATTTTTTTTTTGTAATGTTCGGTACAAACTGGAGTCACAACTATAGGTAGCTGCCAAGAAGCATCTGTTTTTCCATTCCCGAAATGCTGAGCTAAAACAGCCTTTTTCCTGTCAGGCCCTGTGAAAAATGAAATCAGTTCAATAGGTCATTGTGCTCTCTCCTTTGTTAGCTTCCCTTGAAAAAAGGTGCCAAACAAGGAGGCTAAGCAGAGGTGGTGCCAGGGAAAGAGGGTGATAATAATCTCACAGGGAAGTGGGTTTGCCAGGGGCCAAAAAAGGCCCATTTCACTTCAGTCTGAAGAGCTTGGTAATTGATAAGCGGGACAGGGAAAGCTTTGCTGAGGAGAACCCAGAGATCAAAGAAACCCTGAAATGAACTAGTTTGGGAGTAATCAGCTCCCCTAAAATTGCTGACACTTGCAAAAACCATGCTCTCCAGCCTTTCCTTTCTGTGAAGGGAATCTCTCTGCATATTAGCCTAAATTAGGAATTAAATTAATGATTTGAGTGAAGTACCCTTGAATGCCAAATGGTCTTGGTGAGCAATTCAGCCACGACAAAGGGACTGTAATTAACCCGATTACTTAGAAGACCCGTTGTCAGGGAGGCTGTTCATTTTAAACTCCCAGAGAACGGGCTGGATGATGGGATTACTGGGGTTTGACAGAGGCTTGCCTGAATAGAGCCGTGGGCTGGGAGTCAGGACACTGGAGTCCTGTTTACAGCTCCCTCACTGACTCATTCCATGTCACCAGACCCTTCTCTGACTCAGAAGTCTCCATCCTTAAATGAAAGATATCTCCCCCTCCTCCCACCCCTCGGCCATTTCTCTCTCCTCACCTCATGCCAGGGAAGGAGGGGGGTCGTTTAAAGTTGTAATTCTGATTCAGTTGCTTTTTGGCATCCATCTCCAAGATGTTGTATAAGTTCACTGCACCAGGCCAGCTGGCTGCAAGGGGCCTGGGCAATAATCCCAACTTCGAAGCCTTATTAAAAACATGTCTCCTCCAAGAGGCCTTCCCCGAAAGAACCCTCATTTATCCCTACTCCTGTAACCTCTCGGATTTATACCCTTTAGTCACCCCACTCTCAGCCCCACCACATTTATGGACATATCTGTAATTTTAATAATAATAATTATGACACTGTTAAGCACTTACTATGTGCCAGGCACTGTACTACACTGTACCAGGCCCACGTCTCCCCCATCCTAAAAAAACCCGCTCTTGACCCCACTTCCCCCTCCAGTTATCGTCCTATCTCCCTACTACCCTTCCTTTCCAAAATCTTAGAACGAGTCGTCTACAATCGATGCCTAGAATTCCTTAACTCCCATTCTCTCCTAGACCCCCTCCAATCTGGCTTCTGTCCCCTCCACTCTACTGAGACTGCTCTCTCTAAGGTCACCCATGACCTCCTTCTTGCCAAATCCAATGGCTCCTACTCCATTCTGATCCTCCTTGACCTCTCTGCTGCCTTTGACACTGTCGACCATCCCCTCCTCCTCCATACCTTATCTCACCTTGGCTTCACGGACTCTGTCCTCTCCTGGTTCTCCTCTTACCTCTCTGGCCGATCATTCTCGGTCTCCTACGCTGGAGCCTCCTCCCCCTCCCATCCTTTAACTGTTGGAGTTCCTCAAGGGTCAGTTCTTGGCCCTCTTCTGTTCTCCATTTACACTCACTCCCTCGGTAAACTCATCCGCTCTCACAGCCTTGACTACCATCTCTACGCAGATGACACGCAGATCTACATCTCCGCCCCTGTCCTCTCCCCCTCCCTTCAGGCTCGCATCTCCTCCTGCCTCCGGGACGTCACCAGCTGGATGTCGGCCCGCCACCTAAAACTCAACATGAGCAAGACTGAGCTCCTCATCTTCCCTCCCAAGCCCGGTCCGCTCCCAGACTTCTCCATCACCGTGGATGGCACGACCATCCTTCCCGTCCCGCAGGCCCGCAATCTCGGTGTCATCCTTGACTCGTCCCTCTCGTTCACCCCACACATCCTATCCGTTACCAAGACCTGCCGGTTTCACCTCTACAATATCGCCAAGATCCGCCCTTTCCTCTCCACCCAAACGGCTACCTTACTATTACGGGCTCTCGTTATATCCCGGCTAGACTACTGTGTCAGCCTTCTCTCTGACCTCCCTTCCTCCTCTCTCGCCCCGCTCCGGTCTATTCTTCACTCCGCCGCCCGGCTCATCTTCCTGCAGAAACGATCTGGGCATGTCACTCCTCTTCTTAAACAACTCCAGTGGTTGCCTATCGACCTCCGCTCCAAACAAAAACTCCTCACTCTAGGCTTCAAGGCTCTCCATCACCTTGCCCCTTCCTACCTCTCCTCCCTTCTCTCCTTCTACCGCCCACCCCGCACGCTCCGCTCCTCGGCCGCCCACCTCCTCGCCGTCCCTCGGTCTCGCCTATCCCGCCGTCGACCCCCGGGTCACGTCCTCCCGCGGTCCTGGAACGCCCTCCCTCCTCACCTCCGCCAAACTGATTCTCTTTCCCTCTTCAAAACCTTACTTAAAAATCACCTCCTCCAAGAGGCCTTCCCAGACTGAGCTCCTCTTCCCCCTCTACTCCCTCTGCCATCCCCCCTTTACCTCTCCGCAGCTAAAGCCTCATTTTCCCCTTTTCCCTCTGCTCCTCCACCTCTCCCTTCCCATCCCCACAGCACTGTACCCGTCCGCTCAACTGTATATATTTTCGTTACCCTATTTATTTTGTTAATGAATTGTACATCGCCTTGATTCTATTTATTTGCCATTGTTTTTACGAGATGTTCTTCCCCTTGACGCTGTTTAGTGCCATTGTTCTTGTCTGTCCGTCTCCCCCGATTAGACTGTAAGCCCGTCAAACGGCAGGGACTGTCTCTATCTTTTGCCGACTTGTTCATCCCAAGCGCTTAGTACAGTGCTCTGCACATAGTAAGCGCTCAATAAATACTATTGAATGAATGAATGAATACTAAGCGCTGGATGGATACAAGCAAATCAAGTTGGACACAGCCTCTGTCCCATGCGAGGCTCACAGTCTCAATCACCATTTTACAGATGAGGTAACTGAGGCACAGAGAAGTGAAGTGACTTGCTCAAGGTCACACAGCAGACAAGTGCTGGAGTCGGACTTAGAACTCATGACCTGACTCCCAGGTCTGTGCTCTATCCACTACATCATGACTGTAAGCTCACTGTGGGCAGGGAACATGTCTATCAACTCTGTTATATTCTTCAAGTGCTTAGTACAGTGCTCTGCACGTAGTAAGCACTTAATAAGTGCTTAGTACAGTGCTCTGCACATAGTAAGCACTTAATAAATACTATTGAATGAATATTCTCTCATATACTTAATTCAGTGCTCTGTACACAGGAAGCACTTAATAATTATACTTGATTGATTATTTTAATTTCTACCTCCCCTTGTATACTGTAATCTTGCAGGCAGGGAATGTGTCTACCAACTCTGTCATATTGTACTCTCCCAAGCACTTAGTACATTCATTCATTCAATCATATTTATTGAGCATTAACTGTGTGCAGGACACTGTACTAAGTGCTTGGAAAGTACAGTGCTCGGCACAAGGTAAGCGTTCATTAATTACCATTTATTAATTAGTTGATAGTCCTCAGGCTGTTATCCTGCCCAATTAAGCCTTAGCACCTGGATAGATAGTGTTTCCAGGAGAAGAGGGTAGTCCACAATGCTGAAGACAGCTGAAAGTTCACAGAGGATTAGGATGGAGAAGAGGCTATCGGATTTGGCAAGAAGATCACTGATGAGCTGAGAGAAGGCAGTTTCTGTGTAGGGAAGGGAGAGGAAGCCAGATTTGGAGAGGCGGGGTGGGGTGTGTGTGAGAAGAGAGTTAGAGGACACTAAACTTCCTCTTCCTCAGCTCCCCCTCCCTTCCGCATCACCTTGACTCTCTCCCTATGCTATTCCCCCACTCTCCCCACCCCACAGCACTTATGGATATAAGTATATATATATCCATAGTATATATATAATTCTATTATATATATAATTCTATTTATATATATAATTCTATTTATCTATATTGATGCCTGTTTACTTGTTTTGATGTCTGTCTCCCCCATTCTAGACTGTAAGCCTGTTATGGGCAGGGATTGTCTCTCTTTATTGCTGAATTGTACTTTCCAAGCGCTTAGTACAGTGCTCTGCACACCGTAAGCGCTCAATAAATATGATTGAATGAACAACTTGCTCAAGGAGTTTGGAGTGGAATGGTAGGAGGGGGATGGGATGATAACTGGAGGGAGCCAAAGGGTCAAGGGAGAGTTTTTTTAAGGATAGGGGTTAGAGGGGCATGTTCATAAGTAGTAGAGCCATTGGAAAGCGAGCAGTTGGAGATGGTGGCCAGGAAAGGAAGAATGGAGGGGGAAATTGTTTTGATAGATGGAAAAGATGGCGTTAGACGCTAAGGTGGAAGGGAGTAGATTTGGGAGGACACAGGAGATCTCTTCTCGAGATACTGCTGAGAAGTATGGGAGAGTTGAAGAAGGGGCAGGAGGAGGAAGGGACTGGAGAGGAGCAGAGGAGATTTTAGAGAGACCATGCCTAGTGGTTTCAATTTTATTGATGTAGTATGTGAGTAAAGTCTTGAGGGACAAGAGATAAAGGGAGCAGGGGAAAAGCGATTTTGAGGAGGGAGTTAACTGAAACCCCTGTACTGGGCTTTGGGCATGGGAATCAATAATGAGGGAGAGGTATTGTTGCCGGGGCTAGGAGAGGGCAGAGTTAGAGCAGACAAGGAAAAATCTGAGAAGGACGAGGTTGGCCTGATGTCTGGATTTCCGCCCTCAGCACTCTGCAGTTTGAGTACAGGAGCAGAGGAAGCGTACTATGGAGGTGATCCAGGAATGCGGTTTGGTGGAGGGACTGGGGAATGGGGGAATACCACAGCAGCTTTAATCCTGGCTCCACCACTTGTCAGCTGTGTAACTTTGGGCAAGCCACTGAACTTCTCTGTGTCTGTTACCTCATATGTAAAATGGGGATTAAAAAATGTGAGCCCCACGTGGGGCAATCTGATTACCCTGTATCTACCCTAACACTTAGAACGGTGCTTGGCACATAGTAAATGCTTAACTAATATCATCATCATCATCTACACTGGGTTTCTTTTAGCTGTCTTTTTTTTTAATGGCATTTCTCTGGGTCTCAGTTCCGTCATCTGTAAAATGGGGATTGATAGTGTCAGCCCTACATGGGAGACCCTGATTACCTTGTATCTACCCCAGTGCTTAGAACAGTGCTTTGCACATAGTAAGTGCTTAACAAATGCCATCATTATTATTATTTAGAGAAGCAGCATGGCTCAGTGGCAAAAGCATGGGTTTAGGAGTCAGGGGTCATGGGTTCTAATCCCAGCTCTGCCACCTGTCAGCTGTGTGACTTTGGGCAAGTCACTTAACTTCCTGGTGCCTCAGTTACCTTATCTGTAAAATGGGGATTAAGACTATGAGCCACATGTGGGACAACGTGATTACCCTGTATCTATCCCAGCACCTAGAACAGTACTCAGCATATAGTAAGTGCTTAACAAATACCAACATTATTATTATTATATTTACATTATTATTATGTAGGACAGGGATTGTGTTCAACTTAATTACATCATATCTACCCCAGTGCTTAGTACAGTGCCTGGCACAAAACAAGTGCTTAACAAGTACTATTGCTATTATTATTATTATTGCTATTGCTGTTATAATTATGCATGTGGATGGGGTACCCAGCTTGTCTGGTTTACTTTTTGCCCAGCAGCTACAGATGTGGCTGCTAAGCAACTATTCATTCATTTGTCAATCATATTTATTGAGCGCTTCCTGTGTACTTAGTGCTTGGACAATACAACTCTCATTCTAATGCATTATAGGAAAATGGTTGGATGGGGATTACAAAGAATGGGGGAAAAAAGGGGTGTGCCTTCCTCTAGTTTGTGGGATTAGGTCAGACTTGGTAACATCTGAAATGTTCTTCCTGAAATGGTTGGGTAACAAATCCATCACCCAAACTTCCCTCTGGCACCTTCTGTCTGCAAAGAATTTCAGAAGATAGAGTTGTTGTAGAATCTACAGCGTGGCTCACCGGAAAGAGCCTGGGTTTGGGAGTCAGAGGTCGTGGGTTCTAATCTCAGCTCTGCCACTTGCCAGCTGTGTGACTTTGGGCAAGTCACTTACTTCTCTGTGCCTCAGTTACCTCATCTGTAAAATGGGGATTAAAACTGTGAGTCCCACATGGGACAACCTGATCACCTTGTATCCCCCAGTGCCTAGAATGGTGCTTTGCACATAGTAAGCGCTTAACAAATACCACCATTTATTTATTTATTTATTTATTTATTTATTTATTTATTTATTTATTTATCCTGGTTCTCCCACTTGTCTGCTGTGTGACTTTGGGCAAGCCACTGAACTTCTCTGTGTCTGTTACCTCATATGTAAAATGGGGATTAAAAAATGTGAGCCCCACGTGGGGCAATCTGATTACCCTGTATCTACCCTAACACTTAGAACGGTGCTTGGCACATAGTAAATGCTTAACTAATATCATCATCATCATCTACACTGGGTTTCTTTTAGCTGTCTTTTTTTTTAATGGCATTTGTTAAGTGTTTATTATGTGCTGGGAACTCTACTAAGCACTATAGGAGTTATGTTGGACCCAGTCCCTAACTCACACGGGGCTCTCAGTCTTAATTCCCATTTTACAGATGGGTTAACTGAGACACAAATGTTGCTATTTGTTAAGCGCTTACTATGTGCCGAGCACTTTCTAAGCGCTGGGGTAGACACAAGGGAATCAGGTTGTCCCACGTAGGGCTCACAGTCTTAATCCCCATTTTACAGATGAGGTAACTGAGGCACCGAGAAGTTAAGTGACTTGCCCAAAGTCACACAACTGACAAGTGGCCGAGCTGGGATTCAAAACCATGACCTCTGACTCCAAAGCCCGTGCTCTTTCCACTGAGCCACGCTGCTTCACGCTGCACATAGAGAAGTGAAGTGACTTGCCCAAGGTCACACAGCAGAAAAGTGGCTGAGAAGGGATTAGAACTCAGGTTCCTCTGAGTCCCAGGCCCATGCTCTTCCCTTAATGCCTTGCTGTTTCTTTTAGTGCAGCCAAAGTGGTTTCCAAAGCAAGGGAAGGACTCAGCCCTTGGGGATTGGAGTCATAGAAGAGAGAAGTGGAAGCAAAAGAAAGGGGCAGAAAATGTTCATAATAGTAACTGTGGTACTTGCTAAGCACTTATATTCATTCAGTCAGTCCTATTTATTGAGCACTTACTGTGTGCAGAGCACTGTACTAAGCATTTAATATTTGTTAAGGGCTTACTATGGGCCAAGTACTGTTCTAAGCATTGAGATAGAAATAAGGTTATCAGTTTGGATGCAGTCCTTGACCCACTTGGGGCTCCCAGGAAAATGGCGTGGCGTAGTGGAAAGATCCTGGGCTTGGGAGTCAGAGGTCATGGGTTCTAATTATGCTCTGCCACTTGTCAGCTGTGTGACTTTGGGCAAGTCACTTCACTTCTCTATGCCTCAGTTACCTCATCTGCAAAATGGGGATTAAGACTGTGAGCTTCACGTGGGGCAACTGATAAGCTTGTATCCTCCCCAGTGCTTAGAACAGTGCTTTGCACATAGTAAGTGCTTAACAAATGCCATCATCATTATTATTATTATTGCCCCAGTGCTTAGAACAGTGCTTGACACAGTGCTTGGTATTTGGCAACAAATATTATTATTCCTCCCTTCCATACTGTGAGCCCGTTGTTGGGTAGGGATTGTCTCTATTTGTTGCCAAATTGAATTTTCCAAGCGCTTAGTACAGTGCTCTGCACACAATAAGCACTCAATAAATATGATTGGATGAAAGAATTAATGAATTTTACAGATGAGGTAACTGAGGCAAAGAGAAGTAAAGTGACTTGCCCAAGATCACACTGCAGACAAGTGGTGGAGCTGGGATTAGAACTCAGGTCCTTCTGGTTCCCAGGCCCATGTTCTATCCATTACACCAGGTGCTGGGGTGGAGAGAAGATAATCGGGTAGGACCTGAACTCTGTCCCCCACATGGCTCACATTCTAATGGGGAGGGAGATCAGATATTGAATCCCCATTTTAGAGATGTGAGCTGAGGTACAGAGAAGTGAAGTGATTTGCCCAAGGTCACACAGCAGGCAAATGGCAGAGATGGTATTAGACCCCATCCTCTGACTCGCACGCCTGTGTCATTTCCACTGGGCAACACTGTCAGAAACAACGCTTTGTGGAAGAGTTTTTCCTGCTGCTGCACTGATGTCCCCCTACCCTTGACTGAGCCCCCCTGGGCTGCTGGACTCTGGGACCTCCCTTTATGCTCCCCTAGAAGCTCACTTCTCTTCTGACACCATCTTCGTGATGACCAGTGGTGCTACCATCTCTGAGAGGAGTCCCGCAGCTGTCGTCTTGGAGATGTTCTGGGAGGCCACCATCTTTGGGTGGCCATTGTCTTTAGGAAGTCCCAAGCAGCTGCTATCTCTAAGAGACAATTCTTCAACCTTCTTCTTTGTGAGGGATTGCATTGCTAAACTCTCTCACATTATTCCCTGAGGTGATAGTTTACCTTACTTCCATATGAAGCCGGCTGCCAGCTGTTCTTTACAACGTTAAGATGATGATGATGGTAATTGTTAAGTGCTTACAGTGTGCAGAGCACTGTACCAAGCATTTAATATTTAAGTGCTTACTATGTGCCAAGCACTGTTCTAAGCGCAGGGGTAGATACAAGGTAATCAGGTCGTCCCACGTGGGGCTCACAGTCTTAATCCCCATTTTATAGACGGGGTAACTGAGGTGCAGAGAAATGAAGTGACTTGCCCACAGCTGGTAAATGGTGCAGTGAGATTAGAACCCACGACCTGTGACTCCCAAGCCCATGTTCTTTCCACTAAGCCGTGCTGCTCCATTATCAAGGTGGATTAGATGTCAATATAATAGTAATAATAATGTGTGGTATCTGTTAAGCACTTACTAAGTGCCAAACACAGTTCTAAGCACGGGCGTAGATACAAGGTAATCAGATTGGATACAGTCTCTGTCCCACATGGGGCTCACGGTCTTCATCCCCATTTTACAGATGAGGTAACTGAGGCACAGAGAGGTGAAGCGACTTGCCCAAAGTCACAGCAGACAGGTAGCAGAGAGGAGATTAGAACCCATGTCTTCATGGCATAAGACTCTAGGCCACCAATAGGTCTTAGAAATGTTTGAGAATTGAACAATCACCAGGATATACAGTGTGTGGATCAGTTTCAATGGCTATGACTTCCCGCTATTCTAAACTTCTCACTCTAGGCTTCAAAGCTCTCCATCACCTGGCCTACTCCTACCTCTCCTCCCTTCTCTCTTTCTACTGCCCACCTCGCACGTTCCGCTCCTCTGCCGCTCACCTCCTCACCGTCCCCCGTTCTTGCCTATCCCGCCGTCGACCCCTGGCCCACTTCTTCCCGCTGTCCTGGAATGCCCTCCCTCCTCACCTCCGCTAAACTAACTCTCTTCCCCTCTTCAAAGCCCTACTGAGAGCTCACCTCCTCCGAGAGGCCTTCCCAGACTGAGCTTCCCCTTTTCCCTCTGTTCCCTCTGCTGCCTCTCTGCCCCCCCCTTCACCTCCCCTCAGCTAAGCCCCCTTTCC
Source organism: Ornithorhynchus anatinus (assembly GCF_004115215.2). NCBI lineage: Eukaryota > Metazoa > Chordata > Mammalia > Monotremata > Ornithorhynchidae > Ornithorhynchus > Ornithorhynchus anatinus. The sequence goes on along the minus strand of NC_041728.1, from coordinate 172,598,653 downwards.
CCCCGCCCCTTTCCCTCTCCCCTCCCCTCAGCACTGTGCTCATTTATATATATTTTTATTACCCTATTTATTTTGTTAATGAGGTGTACATCCCCTTGATTCTATTCATCCTGATTATGTTGTCTTGTTTTTGTCCGTCTCTCTCCCGTGATTGGACTGTAAGCCCATCATTGGTAAGGGTTTGTCTCTATCTGTTGCCAAATTGTACATTCCAAGCGCTTAGTACAGTGCTCTGCACATAGTAAGCGCTCAATAAATACTACTGAATGAATGAGTGAATAAATACAACATCAAATAGTAAATCCTGATCACGAATATGCAAGGAGGCCCGGAGGCAAGTTAAGCCAGTGGCAACAGAGTCACAGTTCCGCAAGTTCCACAGATCTTGTCATTTGAGGAGGATGGATGTCAGGAGGACATCAAAGGCACTGTTGACAAGCATCCTACAAGGAATCACGAGAAAGGTGGGCAGAAGAAAATTAGAGTTGATTATATAGAGGCTTGGAAGAGATAAGACAGAGCTGTTCATTGCTAGATTGTAATGACAGCAGACAAACTATGTTGGCAAACAGCAGGCAAATGAAACAGCTAAATTTGAGCCAAAATGTCATTGTGTAAATGTTGTGAAACCAGTGGGCACTCCACAGAAATGGCTTGCTGCTGAGGAGCGTGATGGTAATAATGCTGGTATTTGTAAAGCACTTATTATGTGTCGAGCACTGTTCTAAGCAAGCAAATCAGGTTGGGCACAGTCCCTGTCCCACATGGAGCTTGCAGTCTTAATCCCCATTTTCCAGATGAGGGAACTGAGGCACAGAGAAGTGAAGTGACTTGCCCAAGGTCTTGCAACAGACAAGTGGAAGAGAGGGGATTAGAACTTGAGAAACAGCGTGGCTTAGTGGAAAGAGCCCAGGCTTGAGGGTCAGAGGTCGTGGGTTCTAATTCTGACTCCACCACTTGTCTGCTCTGACTTTGGGCAAGTTACTTAACTTCTCTGTGCCTCAGTGACCTCATCTGTAAGAATGGTGATTAAAAATGTAAGTCCCGCGTGGGACAATCTGATTACCCTGTATCCCCCCCAGCGCTTAGAACAGTGCTCTGCACATATAATGGTAATGGTAACAAATACCATTATTAATTAATTAATTAACTCAGGTCCTTTGGATTTCCAGGCCCATGCTCTGTCCACTAGGGAAAAGACAAAACTGCAAACAGTGATGGACTCTTTAATATCTGTCCCAAGAGCAGCAAACTTTTAAGCAGAAACTTCTACAGGTTTGAAGAATGTTATAGTACTGATGATTTTCCAGCTAGCATTTCATCAAGGTTTCATGATTTTTACGTGCTTCGTTTTAAAAAAGCACCACAATGTGAAAGGTAGCATGGGGTAATAGAGCACTGGCCTGGGAGTCAGGTCATGGGTTCTAATCTGCCACTTGTCTGCTCTGTGATCTTGGGTACATCACTTAACTTCTCTATGCCTCGGTTATCTCATCTGTAAAATGGGGATCGAGACTGTGAGCCCCACATAGGACAGAGATTGTGTCCAACCCGATTTGCATATATCCACCCCAGTGCTTAGTACAGTGCCTGGCACATAGCACATAACAAATATCATAATTATTATGGTAATATTACATACGCTGCATGGCAGTGGGCTGAGCTGGGACCAGGTAGTGATACTTGGGGAGCTGGTGGAAATGTGCTGGAATAATAATAATAATCACTGTGGTATTTGTTAAGCACTTACTATGTAAGTGCTGGGGTAGATATATGGTAATACTGTCCCACTGTCCCACACTGTCACTGTCCCACATAAACTTCACAGTACATTGTGAGTCATTGTTGGGCAGGGATTGTCTCTATTTGTTGCCGAATTGTACTTTCCAAGCGCCTAGTACAATGCTCTGCACACAGTAAGTGCTCCATAAATACAATTGAATGAATGAATAATCACCATTTTACAGACAAGGTAACCGAGGCACAGAGAAGTTAAATAACTTGTCCAAGGTCACAGAGCAGACAAGTGGCAGAGTCGAAATTAGTACCCAGGTCCTCCTGACTCCCAGGCCCATTCTCTACCCACTAGGCCATGCTGCTTTGGTGGGACTGTCACAGATATGGATAGAGTGAGGGTTTTGTTTTTTAATGGTATTTATTAAGCACTTACTATGTGCCTGTCAGAGTTCATGTCCTATATAGGGCTCAAAATCCCCATTTTACAGATAAGGTAACTGAGGCAAAGAGAAGTGACTTGCTCAGGGTGGCACAGCAGACAAGTGGTGGAGCAGAGATTAGAGCCCAAGTCCTCTGAATCCCAGGCCTGTGCTCTATTCACTAGGCCACACTGCTCCTCATTCCTTTACCTATGCCTGTTTCATTTATACTCTTCCTTGTGCTTCATACTGTGCTTAGCACCATGTAGGCATTCAATAAGTACCATTTTTTGAGAGAGGTCTTATCACGCTTGCTGTCTTCCTGCTGCCTAATCCTAAAGGTGCAGCAGTGAACTCCGGAAGCTCTGGAGAAGGGAACAACTTCCCTTCCTTGCTCCCTCCCTCCACTATGCTCCCTTCCGTCATAGCCATTTGGTTACAGTGAAGGGCTCCAAGTGCTTAGTACAGTACTTTGCACATAGTAATTGCTCAGTAAATACTATTGAAAGGGCTCCTGCAGGGGACAACAGCCCGAAGATCAGCCGACATCTGAATCCCAATCAGCAGCACCACCTAATCATGACTCCACCACTTGTCTGCTGTGACCTTGGGTGGGTCACAACTTCTCTGTGCCTCAGTGACCTCATCTGTAAAAATGGGGATTAAAATATGTGAGCCCCACGTGGGACAATCTGATTACCCTGTATCTCCCCCAGCGCTTAGAACAGTGCTCTACAAGTAATAATAATAATAATAATGTTGGTATTAGTTAAGTGCTTACTCTGTGCAGAGCACTGTTCTAAGCGCTGGGGTAGAAACAAGGTAATCAGGTTGTCCCACGTGAGGCTCACAGTTAAATGGCCTTTTTACAGATGAGGTAACTGAGGCACAGAGAAGTTAAGTGACTTGTCCACAGTCACACAGCTGACACGTGGCAGAGCCGGGGTTCGAACCCATGACCTCTGACTCCCAGGCCCAGGCTCTTTCCACTGAGCCACGCTGCTTCCCCATGCTGCTTAAGTAGTAAGTGCTTAACAAATACCATTATTAATTAATTAATCAATCAATTAATTAATTAAAAGAACTCAGGTCCTTTGGATTTCTAGGCTCAATAAATACTATTGAAAGGGCTCCTGCAGGGGACAACAGCCAGAAGAGCAGCCTGACATCTGAATCCCAATCAGCAGCACTGCCTAATGGAGCAAGCATAGGCCTGGGAGTCCAAAGGTCCTAGGTTCTAATGCTGGCTCCACCACTTGTCTGCTGTGTGACCTTGGGCAATTCACTTAACTTCTCTGTGCCTAAGATACCTCATTTGTAAAATGGGGAAGAAAACTGTGAGTCCAATGTGGTACAAAAACTGTGTCCAACCCAATTATCTTGTATCTACCCAAAAGCTTAGTATAGTGCCTGACCCATAGTATGACCTGAACAAATTATTATTATGAAGTGCCATCATTTATTATTGAGTCATTTCCGATTCATGGCGTCTCCATGGATATACTTTCTCCAGAATGTCCTGTCCTCTGCCATAATCCACAACCTTTCTAATATTTCTTCTATTATTGTTATGGTCTCTATCCATCTAGTCCATGGTCTGCCTCTTCCATGTTTTCCCTGGACTTTTCCTAGCATTAGTATCTTCTCCAGAGAATTAGTCCTCTTGATTAAGGGTCCAAAATATGCTAATACAAGTCATTTGGCCTTCCAAAGACCACTTTGGTTTCATATGCTTTAAAATCCATCTGTTTGTCATTCGAGCAGTCCATGGAACTCTCAAAAGTCTTCTCCAACACCACATTTCAAAAGAATTGATGTTTTGTCTATTCGGTTTTTTCATTCTCCAGCTTTCGGATCCATACATTGTCACTGGAGACACCAAAGACGTGACAATTTGTATTTTTGTGGCAATCGTTACATCGGCACATTTCATTACTTTTTCCAGGCTCTTCATAGCAAGTCTTCCTAACATTAATCTTCAGCATATTTCTTGGCTACTATTTCCTTTTTTACTGATTTCCAATCCCAGGAGAGAAAAATTGTCAACTATTTCAATCTTCTTTCCATCCACTACAAATGTGTTAAAGCTTCCAGTTGTCATGATACAACTGAATTAATACAATAAATACAATTGAATTAATGAATGTGACTTGACTTGTCCGAGGTCACACAGCAGACCGGTGGTGGAGTTGGGATTAGAACCATGAGAAGAGCTCAAGAGAACTCAAGAGAAGCAGCGTGGCTCAGTGGAATGAGCACGGGCTTGGGAGTCAGAGGTCATGAGTTCAAATCCCGGCTCCGCCACTTGTCAGCTGTGTGACTGTGGGCAAGTCACTTCACTTCTCTGTGCCTCAGTTCCCTCATCTGGAAAATGGGGATTAACTGTGAGCCTCACGTGGGACAACTTGATTACCCTGGATCTCCCCCAGCGCTTAGAACAGTGCTCTGCACATAGTAAGCGCTTAACAAGTACCAACATTATTATTATTATTATTAACCCAGATCTTTCTAACTCCCAGGCCTGCGCTCTATCCTCTAGGCTACGCTGCTTGCAGAACTGCTCGGACAAGGTGCTGAGCTGGGGATGAGAGTGACGGGTCCCCTTTTGCAAGGCAGAGAGGCTGGTGGCAAGAGTGCGGGGGGAGTTTCTATCAGAGGTGGCTGCAGGACACCATTATGTTAAGCGCTATGTGCCAGGCACTGTGCTAAGCAGCAGCGTGGCTCAGTGGAAAGAGCATGGGCTTTGGAGTCAGAGGTCATGAGTTCGAATCCCGGCTCTGCCACTTAGCTGTGTGACTGTGGGCAAGTCACTTAACTTCCCTGGGCCTCAGTTACCTCATCTGTAAAATGGGGATTAAGATTGTGAGTCCCATGTGAGACAACCTGATTCCCCCGGGTCTCCCCCAGCGCTTAGAACAGTGCTCTGCACATAGTAAGCGCTTAACAAATACCAACATTATTAAACAATGGGGAGGATACAAACAAATCCGGTTGGACACTAGAGAGACAGATGGATTCATTCATTCATTCATTCATTCATTCACTAGTATTTATTGAGAGCTTACTACGTGCAGAGCACTGTACTAAACACTTGGAATGTACAATTCGGCAACAGACAGAGACAATCCCTGCCCATTGACGGGCTCACAGTCTAATTGGGGGAGACAGATGGACAAAAACAATAGCAATAAATAGAATCAAGGGGATGTACATCTCATTAACAAAATAAATAAGGTAATAAAAATATATACAAATGAGCAGACGAGCACAGTGCTGAGGGGAGAGGAAGGGAGAGGAGGAGGAGCAGAGGGAAACGGGGGGAACAGGGGGCTTAGCTGAGGGGAGGTGAAGGGGGGGCAGAGACGGAGCAGAGGGAGCAGAGGGAAAAGGGGAAGCTCAGTCTGGGAAGTCCTCTCGGAGGAGGTGAGCTCTCAGTAGGGCTTTGAAGAGGGAAAGAGAGTTAGTTTGGTGGAGGTGAGGAGGCAGGGCATCCAGGATAGTAGGAGGACGTGGGCCGGGGTCGACGGTGGGATAGGCGAGAACGGGGGACGGTGAGGAGGTGAGCGGCAGAGGAGTGGAGCCTATGGGGTGGGCAGTAGAACGGATGGACAGACAGAAGGATGGATGGACCGACGTCCAGTGCTGCCTATAGATTCTAGTCTGCTGCTGATGGTGCAGTATTCCAGGAAACCCAGTAAGAAAGCCAGGGAGGGAAATAGGGCCAGTCCGGGAACAACACCTTGCACGTCCCACATCCTCCCCGCAGCTGGAACTCCCTCCCCCTCCAGATACACCAGACCTCTGGTCTCCCCACCTTCAAAGCCTTACTAAAATCACATCTCCTCCAAGAGGCCTTCCCTGATAAAGCCCTCTTTTCCCCAGCTTGCTCTCCCTTCTGCATCATCTATGCACTTGGATCTGTGACCTTGGGGCATTTGATATTCTCCCCATCCTCAACCCCACATCACTTAAATCCACATCTTTGAATTATATATTATAAATTACTTTTTTATGGTGTATATTAAGTGCTTACTATGTGCCAGGCACTGTACTAAGTGCTGGGGTAGATACAAGATAAGTTAGATAAAATCCATATCCTCATAGGGTTCACAGCATTAATCTTCATTTTATTCATATTAACATCTATCTCCTCCTCTAGATTGTAAACTCATTATGGGCAGGGGCCTAGTGTGCTAATTCTGTTGTACTGTACTCTCCCAAGTGCTTAGTGTAGTGCTCTGCACGTAGTAAGCTCTCAATAAATATGATTAATTGATTTTCCAGATGAGGTAACTGAGACACAGTGAAGTGAAGTGACTTGCCCACGGCTACCCAGTAGACAAGTAGCAGAGTCAGGATTAGAACCCAGGTCCTTCTGACTCCCAGGCCTGTTCTCTATCCACTAGGCCACGCTGCTTCTCTACTTATTTATTTTAATGTTTGTCTTCCCCTCTAGAATGTAAATTCATTTTGAGTACCAAATGTGTTTGCATATTCTGTTGTATTATATTCTCCCAAGCACTTAGAGTCTTCTGCAAATAGTAAACACTCACTAAATACAAGGAGGAGATGAGATGTCCTAAGATTCATTCATTCATTCAATCGTATTTATTGAGCACTTACTTTGTGCAGAGCACTGTACTAAGTGCTTGGAAAGTGCAATTTGGCAACAAATTGCCACGGGAAGCAGCGTGGCTCAGTGGAAAGAGCACGGGCTTTGGAGTCAGGGCTCATGAGTTCGAATCCCAGCTCTGCCACTTGTCAGCTGTGTGACTGTGGGCAAGTCACTTAACTTCTCTGTGCCTCAGTTCCCTCATCTGTAAAAATGGGGATTAAGACTGTGAGCCCCAGGTGGGACAACCTGATTCCCCTGTGTCTACCCCAGCGCTTAGAACAGTGCTCGGCACATAGTAAGCGCTTAAAAAAAAAAAAAAAAACAAATAAAGACAATTCTTACCCAACGGCTGACAGTCTAGAGGGGAGGAGACAGACAACAAAACAAAGCAAGTGGACAGGCATCAATAGCATCAAAATAGATAAATAGAATTATAGATATATACACGTCATTAATGAAATGAATAGAATAATATGTACATATATACACAAGTTCTGTGGGGTGGGGGTTGGGGGGTAGAGCAGAGAGAGGGAGCAGGGGCGATGGGGAGGGAAGGAGGAGCAGAGGAAAAGGGGGGCTCAGCCTGGGAAGGCCTCCTTGAGGACGGTGAGCTTAAGATCTAGCCAAGGGACTGGTCCTATGCAGCAGTCACAATAACAATTGTGGCATTTAAGCACTTTCTATGTGCAAAGCACTATTCTAAGCACTGGGGTAGATACAAGTTAATCAAGCCAGATACAGTCCATGTCCCACAGTCAACTGGAAGGAAGAACAGGTACTGAATCCCCATTTTGCCATTGAGGAAACTGAGGCAGAGAGGAGATAAGTGATGGCCAAGGTCAAGCAGCAGGCAGTGGCAGACCCAGGATTAGAACTGCAGGGAGTTAGCCCACACTCCATTAAATAAAAACAAAAACACTTGCTCTATCTCTAGATTGAACCTATGGCCCAACTTAATTCCTAACAGGTGATTTGGGACAGCAAGTCTATGTCCTTGCTGATATTTTCCTTTCCAGTTTGTTCCTGCACTCTGTAATCAAAATGGAGACATATCCCAGACAACAGCTGGGTATCCCGTTTCTGGTTATCAATGACAAAGGAGGCTACGAGAGGTGAAACTCATAGATAATTTAAGAAACTCATTTGATCTGATAGTTTCAACCTCCTCCCCTTTTCATCAGAGGTTTTAACTAGGAGCAAAATGGAGTGATTTGAGTTTTATTTCCCTTTCTTTCCCCCTCTAATTAGGAGACAAATGGCCAAGAGTCAAGCAGAAAAAGGGAGACTAGATACAAAGGTCCTGGATAATTAGCTTTGAGAAGACCTGGAAATCCATTGCCTCCGTAATCCGATCTTGGAAATTTGAGATGTCGCTTCATACTCCAATATATATCTTTGCTGTCTAAAGAATACACAGTCAATGATTGCATCAGTGCAAGTGTTCATGATGCCATATGGTCCGTAGTCAGGCTAGTAGTAATAAAAATAATGGTATTCATTGAATACTCACTTGTTGCGTACTAAGCACCTGGTTATATACATCAAAAGGCAGTGATTCTAGACTGTAAGCTCATTGTGGGAAGGGAATGTGTCTACCAACTCTGTTATATTGCTATATTGCACTCTCCCAAGTACTTAGATTACAGTGCTCTGCACATATTAAGTGCTCAATAAATATGATTGATTGATTAACATGTTCCCTCTCCCATTGAGCTCATACTTTAACAGGGGAGACAAACTTAAAAAGACTTACAAGATTTTATGTCTTTCCCCTTCTTTCCTTGCTTTCCTTTTCTAGTTTCCTATCACCGTGGATGGCACGACCATCCTTCCCGTCTCTCAGGCCCGCAATCTCGGTGTCATCCTTGACTCGTCTCTCTCGTTCACCCCACACATCCTATCCGTTACCAAGACCTGCCGCTTTCACCTTTACGATATCGCCAAGATCCGCCCTTTCCTCTCCACCCTAACGGCTACCTTACTGCTACGGGCTCTCGTTATATCCCGGCTAGACTACTGTGTCGGCCTTCTCTCTGACCTCCCTTCCTCCTCTCTCGCCCCGCTCCAGTCTATTCTTCACTCCACTGCCCTGCTCATCTTCCTGCAGAAATGATCTGGGCATGTCACTCCCCTTCTTAAACAACTCCAGTGGTTGCCTATCAACCTCCGCTCCAAACAAAAACTCCTCACTCTAGGCTTCGAGGCTCTCCATCACCTTGCCCCTTCCTACCTCTCCTCCCTTCTCTTTCTACCACCCACCCCGCACGCTCCGCTCCTCCGCCGCCCACCTCCTCACCGTCCCTCGGTCTCGCCTATGCCGCCGTTGACCCCTGGGCCACGTCCTCCCGCTGTCCCAGAACGCCCTCCCTCCTCACCTCCGCCAAACTGATTCTCTTCCCCTCTTCAAAACCCTACTTAAAACTCACCTCCTCCAAGACGCCTTCCCAGACTGGGCTCCTCTTCTCCCTCTACTCCCTCTACCACCCCCCCACCTCTCCGCAACTAAACCCTCTTTTCCTCCTTTCCCTCTGTTCCTCCCCCTCTCCCTTCCCATCCCCTCAGCACTGTACTCGTCCGCTCAACTGTATATATTTCCATTACCCTATTTATTTTGTTAATGAAATGTACATCGCCTCAATTCTATTTAGTTGCCATTGTTTTTACGAGATGTTCTTCCCCTTGACTCTATTTATTGCCATTGTTCTTGTCTGTCCGTCTCCCCCGATTAGACTGTAAGCCCGTCAAACGGCAGGGACTGTCTCTATCTGTTGCCGACTTGTTCATTCCAAGTGCTTAGTACAGTGCTCTGCACATAGTAAGCGCTCAATAAATACTATTGAATGAATGAATGAATAGTTTCCCTCTCAGCCAAATGGGTGTGGCCTAGTGGAAAGAGCACAGGCCTAGGAGTCAGAGGACCTGGCTTCTAATCCTGGCTCCACCATTTGCCTGCCATGTGACCTCGGGCAAGTCACTTAAGTTCTCAGGGCCACAGTTATAGGCCTGGGAGTCAGAAGGATGTGGATTTAAATGCTGGCTTTGTCACTTGTCTGCTGTGTGACCTCGGGGAAAGTCATTTAACTTCTCTGTAAAATGGGGTTAAGACTATGAACCCTATGTGGACAGGGACTGTGCCAATCTGATTATCTCATAACTACCCCAGTGCTTAGAACAGTGTCTGGCACATAGTAAGCACTTAGATATTATTATTATTATTGTTTCATTTTTACCTGCTCTGTAAGATGGGGACTAAGATGGTGAGTCCTAAGTGGGGTAGGGATTGATACAATTGGATGAATGAATAACTGTGTCCAACCTGATCATATTTTACCTACCCCAGTGCTTAGTACAGTGCCTGGCACAAAGCACTTAAGAGATACCATTTAAAAAAATCTTTTTTCTCATCTTCCCAACTTGCCACTTATTTCACATTCCATAAAGACTCTCCCTTAGCTACTGAGGAAAACCATTTCTCTTTGCCGCTTATCACCAGCTCACATGCGAAGGGAGGATGAGACCAAGGAAACGGCAGGACAGAGGATGCTTCATTCCTTTCATTCCCAGTGGACAGATGGGAGAAGAAGTCTTTTCTCTGCATCTGTCAGGGAGAGGCAGGGGGGATGGGTTGGTGAGCTTGGGATTTATGGGGTGAATTAAATCTCGCTCAAGAGGATGGGGCAAAACCAAATCCATTTTCTGCTTGGTGACTCAAGGGTGTAATTGAATTAAAGCAGTGTGGCCAAATAACTTGTAATAACTGTGAATAACTAACTAAAGGCAGCAATTAAAGAAGTGGTTTCTCTCCCATAATACTTCCTTTTATTCCAATTATCCTGTGGGAAGTATCACTTCTTGGTGTTGAAAGTCCATTCAACTTATCCCTGAGGTTGGTTTGGGGTCCCAAATTTTCTATGCATTGTAGATTTGGAATGAATCCAGTTAGCCACCAGAGGAACAAACTGAAATTGTCTAGTCCCCTCAGAAGTTTTTTTTTTTTTTAAGCGCTTACTATGTGCTGAGCACTGTTCTAAGCACTGGGGGGAGACACAGGGGAATCAGGTTGTCCCACGTGGGGCTCACAGTCTTCATCCTCATTTTACAGATGAGGTAACTGAGGCACCGAGAAGTCAAGTGACTTGCCCAAAGTCACACAGCTGACAAGTGGCCGAGCCGGGATTCGAACTCATGACCTCTGACTCCAAAGCCCATGCTCTTTCCACTGAGCCACGCTGCTTCTCTAAGTTATGTACTCAATTATTTCCTGACGAGCTAAGGAAAGCTAGTCTTGCCTTGGCTCCGTAGGTGAACCCAGCTGTAACCCCTTCCCCTCTCCCTGGGGTTCCGTAGATTTCAGGAGCCCCTTTCTCTGCAGCTCTCTCTCCCCCAAACCTCCTCACACCCGACGTCATTCCAATTCACTCCTGGACCTTGTCAGTCAGTCCATCGTATTGACTGAGCGCTTACTGTGTGCAGGGCACTGTACTAAGCACTATAACACACACATTCCCTGCCCACAGTGAGCTTCCAGTCTTGAGGACCTTACATGTCCCTCTTTCACTGCTCCAATTCAACAAATCCCACCTCCTCCATTGCAAACCTCCTTGTTTTGCACCCCCTTCAAGACCAGTGATCCCTGCCCCCTGGGTTTTAAAGCAGCTTGGGAGAAACAGCTTGGGCTAGTGGACAGAGCCCGAGGCCTGGGAGTCAGAAGGTCGAGGGTTCTAATCCCGACTCTGCCATTTGTCTGCTCTATGTCCTTGGGCATACCACTTTGCTTCTCTGGGCCTCAGTTACCTCATCTGTGAAATGGGTAATAAGAAGGTATGCCTCATGTGGGACAAGGACGATGTCCAACCTGATTAACTTGTATCTACCCCAGCACTTCAGTGCTTGACTCCTAGTAAGCCCTTAACAAATATGAATAAAAAAAAAAGTGGGGGGGAGAAACTGGAGGCAGAGAGGTCTGGGAGGAGGCTGATGCAGTAATCGAACTAGTAAATTACAAGTACATGGACCAGTAAGTTGGCAGGACTGTGCAAGCTTCTTGTAGGCAGGGAACATGTTTACCAACTGATTCTTTTTAATGGTATTTGTTAAGCGCTTACTATACACCAAGTGCTGTTCTAAGTTTGGGGTAGGTACAAATTAATTTGGCTGTCCCTATCCCACATGGGGCTCAGTGTAAGGAGGAAGGATCGATCCTTGATTCTCTTTTTCTTTTTTCAGGCCTGCCTCGTTATCTTTTTGGTCAGTTGCATGATTCCTTTTGGACAGTTGCATGATTCCTTTTACTCTGAGCAAGTGGGCCTGGTCCACTTGCCATTGTCAGATCTAGTTTGCTTTGACCTGCAGAAACACCAGAGTCATGGGGAAGAAAGTCCAGTGTTCAGTACAATAAAAACCCACAGTGATAGAGAATACTTCGGCAAGTTCATCTGAAATATACAAGTTCCAAATTGTACTCCTAAATCAGAGCTTCGGAGTAGCATGAATTAGTTTGGAAAAGGTTGTGAAGGCCTAAATGCTTAAGACCTAAATATAATAATAATAATAATAATAATGATGTTGGTATTTGTTAAGCACTTACTATGTGCAGAGCACTGTTCTAAGAGCTGGGGTAGATACAGGGTAATCAGGTTGTCCCACATGAGGCTCACAGTCTTAAGCCCCATTTTAGAGATGAGGTACAGAGAAGTTAAATGACTGACCCAAAGTCACACAGCTGACAAGTGGCAGAGCCGGGATTCGAACCCATGACCTCTGACTCCCAAGCTTTATTTTGGTTCTTGTCAGTCAGTCAATCGTATCTGTCGAGTGCTTACTGTGTGTGAAGCACTGTACTTAGTGCCTGGGAGAGTACACTATAACAATATAACAGACACATTCCCTGTGCACAACATCCTCCTGTCTCTCACCACTTCAGTCTATATTTCACTCTGCTGCTCGCATTATCTTTCTGCAGAAACGCTCTGGGCATGTCACTTCCCTCCTCAGAATTCTCTAGTGGTTGCCTATCAACCTTAGCATGAAGCAAAAACTCCTCACTCTTGGCTTCAAAGCTCTCCATCACCTTGCCCCCTCCTACCTCACCTCCCTTTTCCCCTTCTGCAGCCCAGCCTGCACCCTCCACTCCTCTGCCACCGCTAGCCTCCTCAATGGGCCTCGTTCTCGCCTGTCCTGCCATCGACCCCGGGCCCACATCCTACCGCTGTCCTGGAATGCCCTCCCTCCTCACGTCTGCCAAACTAACTCTCTTCCCCTCTTCAAAGCCCTACTGAGAGCTCACCTCCTCCAGGAGGCCTTCCCAGACTGAGCCCTCCCTTTCCCTCTGCTCCTCCTCCCCTCCCCATTGCCCCTACTCCCTCCTTCTGCTTTCTCCCCTCCCCTCCCCACAGCACTTGTATTTATTTGTAGATATTTATTGCTCTATTCATTGTATTAATGATGTGCATCTATCTATAGTGATGTCTGCCTACTTGTTTTGTTGTCTGTCTGCCCCTTGAGACAATGAGACCGTTGTTGGGTAGGGATTGTCTCTATCTGTTGCCCATTGTACTTCTCAAGCACTTAGTACAGTGCTCTGCACACAGTAAGTGCTCAATAAATACAATTGAATGAATGGAGGGGAAGGCAGACATTAATATCAATATTTATATTAACAATAATATCAATAATATGTCTTAATAACAGTCTTAGTATGTATTAAACACCATGTGCCAAGCACTGGGGCAGATACAATATAAACAGACAGGATATAATCCCTATCCCACTTGGAGTTCACAATCTGAGAAGGGAGAATAGATAGTGACTCATTTATTCACCCTCAGCCCCACAGCACTTACCTACTTAACCTTAGTTTATTTCAATGTCTGTTTCCCCCTTTAGACTGAAAGCTCACTCTGGGCAGGGAAAATGTCTACCAATTCTAATCAGTCAATCAATGGTATTTTTTGAGCACTTACTATGTGCAGAGCTCTGTACTAAGTGCTTGGGAGGTTACATTATTATTATTACAGTACAACAGAATTAGCAGACATGTTCCCTGCCCATAATAAACTTGCAGTTTAGAGAAGAGCTTACTTTCTATGTATTGTACTTTTCCAAGCACTTGGTACAGTGCTCTGTACCCAATTAATACTCAGTATTGATTCACTGATTCATTGATTCATTCAATTGTAATAATAATGTTGGTATTCGTTAAGCGCTTACTATGTGCAGAGCACTGTTCTAAGTGCTGGGATAGATACAGGGTAATCAGGTTGTCCCACATGAGGCTCCCAGTCTTCATCTCCATTTTATAGATGAGGGAACTGAGGCACAGAGAAGTTAAGTGACTTGCCCACAGTCACACAGCTGACAAGCGGCGGAGCTGGGATTCAAACCCATGACCTCTGACTCCCAAGCCCGGCCTCTTAATACTTATTGAGTGCTTACTGGGTGCAAAGCCTTGCACTAAATATTTGGGAGCACTCAATAGAACAATAAACACATACATTCCCTGCCCACAACGAGCTTACAGTCTAGAGGGGGAGTTGGACATTAATAGAAATAAATTACAGATGTGTACATACGTTTTGTGGGGCTGGGAAGGGGGAAATGAATAAAGGGAGCAAGTCAGGGTGAAGCAGAAAGCAGTAGAAGGGGAAAGGGGGGAGTTTAGTCAGAGAAGTCCTCTGGAGAAGATATACCTCCCTGCCTCCCCTGCCCTCTGCTCTTCCCCCTTCTCCTCCCTTCAGCACTGTGCATATTTGTATATATTACTTATTACCCTATTTATTTTGTTAATGAGGTGTATATCTCCATGATTCTATTTATCTTGATAATGTTATCTTGTTTTGCTATGCTGTCTGTCTCTCCCGTTTAGACTGTGAGCCCGTTATTGGGCAGGAATTGCCTCTATCTGTTGCCGAATTATTCATTCCAAGTGCTTAGTACAGTGCTCTGCACATAGTAAGCGCTCAATAAATACTATTGAATGAATGAATGAATGAATGACTATACCTTCAGAAAGGCTTTCAATAAGGTATTCAATAAATAGCACTGATCGATTTATTACCACTGCTGATAACAGAAGTCTGGAAATTAGGCCTGCAACAGCCAGTTCCGGGTTCAACGAGGGTGTGTACTCAAGCAACACTCCATTCGATGTCTGGGAGAAAAGATCTTTAGCCGAGTGTCCAGGCGGGTTGTTAAACTGACTTTCGAAGGGCTGCCTGCTCGCCTTTGCAATTGTTGAATAAACCGGACATCCCGAATCCACACAGGAAAGACAAAGTTAATGCAGACCATCTGCCAAGCGCCTACATACAGGATCTGGGAGGGGGAGGGAGATCAGATCAGTATAACACTTGAAGCGGTTTGGGGTGTTGGAAGAGGAGGAGGAGGAGGAGGGAAAGGCCTTCAGCAGTGGGGAAATCCAGGATCAGCAACAAAAACGTGGAAAGCGACTTTCATTCAATAGTATTTATTGAGCGCTTACTATGTGCAGAGCACTGTACTAAGCGCTTGGGATGAACAAGTCGGCAACAGATAGAGACAGTCCCTGCCGTTTGACGGGCTTACAGTCTAATCGGGGGAGACGGACAGACAAGAACGATGGCACTAAACAGCGTCAAGGGGAAGAACATCTCGTAAAAACAATGGCAACCAAATAGAATCAAGGCGATGTACAATTCATTAACAAAATAAATAGGGTAACGAAAATATATACAGTTGAGCGGACGAGTACAGTGCTGTGGGGATGGGAAGGGAGAGGTGGAGGAGCAGAGGGAAAAGGGGAAAATGAGGCTTTAGCTGCGGAGAGGTAAAGGGGGGATGGCAGAGGGAGTAGAGGAGGAAGAGGAGCTCAGTCTGGGAACGCCTCTTGGAGGAGGTGATTTTTAAGTAAGGTTTTGAAGAGGGAAAGAGAATCAGTTTGGCGGAGGTGAGGAGGGAGGGCGTTCCAGGACCGCGGGAGGACGTGACCCGGGGGTCGACGGCGGGATAGGCGAGACCGAGGGACGGCGAGGAGGTGGGCGGCCGAGGAGCGGAGCGTGCGGGGTGGGCGGTAGAAAGAGAGAAGGGAGGAGAGGTAGGAAGGGGCAAGGTGATGGAGAGCCTCGAAGCCTAGAGTGAGGAGTTTTTGTTTGGAGCGGAGGTCGATAGGCAACCACTGGAGTTGTTTAAGAAGGGGAGTGACATGCCCAGATCGTTTCTGCGGGAAGATGAGCCGGGCAGCGGAGTGAAGAATAGACCGGAGCGGGGCGAGAGAGGAGGAAGGGAGGTCAGAGAGAAGGCTGACACAGTAGTCTAGCCGGGATATAACGAGAGCCCGTAATAGTAAGGTAGCCGTTTGGGTGGAGAGGAAAGGGCGGATCTTGGCGATATTGTAGAGGTGAAACCGGCAGGTCTTGGTAACGGATAGGATGTGTGGGGTGAACGAGAGGGACGAGTCAAGGATGTAACAATGAACCAATATTGCGTGTAACCTTTAACACCAGTGGGAAATAATAATAATAATTGTTAAGCGCTTAAAACAATGAACCAATACTGGGCGTAACCTTTAACACCGGTGGCCCTTAATAATAATAATAATAATAAAATCATGGTATTAAGCACTTGCTAGAGAAGTAGCATGGCTCAGTGGAAAGAGCACGGGCTTGGGAGTCAGAAGTTATGGGTTCGAATCCTGCCTCTGCCACTTGTCAGCTGTGTGACTATGGGCAAGTCACAACTGCTCTGTGCCTCAGTGACCTCATCTGTAAAATGGGGATTGAGATTGTGAGCCTCACGTGGGACAACCTGATGACCCTGTATCTACCCCAGCGCTTAGAACAGTGCTCGGCACATAGTAAGCGCTTAACAAATACCAACATTATTATTATTATTAGAGAAGCAGGATGGTCTAGTGGTAAGAGCCTGGGTTTGGGAGTCAGAGGGCATGGGTTACTAATCCCAGCTTTGACGCTCGTTTGCTGTGTGACCTTGGGCAAGTCACTTCACTTCTCTGTGCCACAGTTACCTCATCTGTAAAATGGGGATTAAGACTGTAACCTTGCATTTACCCCAGGTCTTAGAACAGTGCTTGGCACGTAGTAAGCGCTTACTACCATTATTATGCACTGGGTTGGATACAAGGTAATTGGGTTGGACACAGTCCCTGTCCCACATAGGGTTCACCATCTCAATCCCCACTTTACAGATGAGTGAATTGAGGCACAGAGAAGTGAAGTGACTTGCCTAAGGTCTCACGGCAGACACGTGGCGAAGCTGGAATTAGAACCCATGACATCCTGCCTCTTGGCCCCGGCTCTCTCCACTATGCCACGCCCTTCCGTGGGTTACTCATTCATTCAATCATATTTATTGAGTGCTTACTGTGTGCAGAGCACTGTACTAACCGCTTGGGAAGTGGAAGCAGAGTGCCTCAGTGGAAAGAACACAGGCTTGGGAGTCAGAAGTCATGGGTTCTAATTCCACCTCTGCCACTTGTCTGCTGTGTGACCTTGGGCAAGTCACTTAACTTCTCTGTGCCCCAGTTACCTCATCTGTAAAATGGGAATGAAGACTGTGGGTCCTACGTGGGACAACCTGATTACCCTGTATCTACCCCAGCGCTAAGAACAGTGCTTGGCACATAGTAAGCGCTTAACAAATACCAACATTATTATTCTTACAATTCGGCATTGAGCGCTTACTGTGTGCAGAGCACTGTACTATTCATTCATTCAATAGTACTTATTGAGCGCTTACTATGTGCAGAGCACTGTACTAAGCACTTGGAATGGAAAATTCGAACAAGCACTTGGTAAGTACAATTCAGCAACAAATAGCGACATTCCCTGCCCACAACGGGCTCACAGTCTAGAATGGGGGAGACAGGCATCCAAACAAGTCAACAGGCATCAATAGCATTAATATCAATATAATTATAGATATATGCACATCAGAATAACAAATGTGCCTCATCTTCCCCTCCCCTCAGCACTGTGCTCCTTTGTATATATTATTTATCACCCTAATTATTTTGTTAATAAGGTGTACATGCCCTTGATTCAATTAATTGTGATGACGTTGTCTTGTTTTTGTTTCGTTCTGTTTTGCTTTGCCGTCTGTCTCCCCCGATTAGACTGTGAGCCCGTCATTAGGCAGGGATGGGAAAGCAGCATGGCTCAGTGGAAAGAGCCTGGGCTTTGGAGTCAGAGGTCATGGGTTCGACTCCTGGCTCTGCCACTTGTCAGCTGTGTGACTGTGGGCAAGTCACTTAACTTCTCTGTGCCTCAATTCCCTCATCTGTAAAATGGGGATTAAGACTGTGAGCCCCACGTGGGACAACCTGATTCCCCTGTGTCTACCCCAGCGCTTAGAACAGTGCTCTGCACATAGTAAGCGCTTAACAAATACCAACATTATTATTATTATTCTCTGTCCTCAGTTACCTCATCTGTAAAATGGGGATTGAGACTGTGAGCCTCATGTGGGACAACCTGATTACCCTGTATCTACCCCAGCGCTTAGAACAGTGGTCTGCACATAGTAACCGCTTAATAAATACCAACATTATTATTATTATTGTCTCTATTGAGAAGCAGCGTGGCTCAGTGGAAAGAGCCCGGGCTTGGGAGTCAGATCATGTGTTCGAATCCCGGCTCTGCCACTTGTCAGCTGTGTGATTGTGGGCAAGTCACTTAACTTCTCTGTGCCTCAGTTATCTCATCTGTAAGGTGGGGATTAAGACTCCTGTACCTACCCCAGCGCTTAGAATAGTACTCTGCACATAGTAAGGGCTTAACAAATACCAACATTATTATTATTATCTGTTGCCGAATTGTATATTCCAAACGCCTAGTACAGTGTTCTGCACATAGTAAGCGCTCAATAAATACTATTGAATGAATTTTATTACCCCCTACCCCAAGCCGAGCCGTGGAAGGGTTAACCCCCTCCTTCAAGCCCTATCTGAATCGCGATTAGATTGCGGAAATTCCTTTGGGGAGGCACCGGGTTTTTCTTTTATCTTTCGAGTTTCCCTTTCTTTTCCAATAACTGAGCTCCGGGGCTAGCTGCAGGCCTTTCTCCGGCGGGGCACAGCGGATCTCCATCTAACTCCCCCCCCGCCAACTTCAACTCCTAGAACCACTGCAGAGGAAAGCACAATCTTTTCTTCTAAAAAAAAAACACCACACCAAATAAAAAATAAAAGTAGAGTTCACGCAGGCCCGCAGAATATCCTCCGGCCCGGTCCCCGTTGTCCCTGAAGCATCGCAGCCGAATTTCTGGGAAAAAAAGCCTCCGAAAGATCGAGCCGAAACGAGGATCCGAGTTTTCCTGGCTCAGCTGTTTCGACGGAGTTGATCTCCTCCGGTTTCCTCGTTGCCGAAACGAGCTCGCATGATATCACATCCTGAGCCCGTCCCTTTTTCTCCCGGCCCTCGCGAACGAAGGGAGGAGTTTCTTTTCTTTTCTGCACGGTCCCGGTTGTCTCTGTCGGGGGACTTCCCTGGCCCTCTGCACTCCCCCCGTCCCCGCATCCTCCATCCCGCATCCCTCTTCTGCCGCTCCCCAAGAAGCAGCCCCTGGAAACCACGGCAACGGTGAGTACCAGCCCAGGGCAGCCAGAGGCAGTCCTCTGCTTTTTGGGGCGGGGTGTGTGTTGATGGGTGTGAGCACCCCCTCGTCCCCCCACTTCGTTGAAATTCGACTTGAAAGGTGTGCTCGTTGAGAGTGGGCCTTCTCTGCCCTAGCTGATGCCCACCCGGGCATTTCTTGGAGGGAGGGGAGGAAAAGAGGAAGAAGAAGAAAAGGCCCCATTTAAAGGTGGTGGGGAGGAGCGGGGGGGGCAGAGGGGAGAAAAGGAACTGACTGGAGCTGAAGTTCTCCCTGGACCCGGCGTGAAATCTGCTCGGAAACAAGAGGCCCGGGTGCCACGAAAATAATAATAATAATAATGTTGGTATTTGTTAAGTGCTTACTATGTGCACAGCACTGTTCTAAGCGCTGGGGTAGATACAGGGTGATCAGGTTGCCCCACGTGGGGTTCACCGTTTTAATCCCCAGATGAGATAACCGAGGCCCAGAAAAGTGAAGTGACTTGCCTACAGTCACACAGCTGACAAGCGGTAAAGTTGGGATTCGAACCCGTGACCTCTGACTCCCAAGCCCGTGCTCTTTCCACTGAGCCACGCTGCTTCTTTTTAAGCCTCTTGAGGTTGTTTTTTTTTTTTTTAGCAAGTTTAACGTCTCGACCTTCTCCCCTTTCCCCTGTCCATCCCGCCAGTTCGCCCGAAGGTCGAACATGTGAAGAAGGGTCCTTTCCCGGCTTGTGTTCTGGAGCTGTTTGGAGCTCTCCCCTTACCTCCCCTTTTCCACTCCCCCCTTGGGAAATGTCTCTTTCCCCCGAAAGCTCTGGGACAAGTGGGAGAGTTTGTTTGTTGCCCGGGGCTAGTGTTCTCCCGATTACTGGAAATGATCCCCTGCCCGGGCCTTGTGCTGGGGATGAGACATTTGGTTTCTGAGTGGTTTCAGCAGCCACTCCCAAAATAGGACGGTTTAGAGCGAGTTCTGGGAGCACAAGCACCCATCCTGCTTATTCAGCAGCCTCGGAAAGCCATCTGGGGAGGCAGATGTGGATTGTTAATTAATTATGGTATTTGTTAAGCATTTACTATGTGTCAGGTACTCTACTGAGCGCTGGCGCGGCTACCAGAAAATCGGAATGCATCAAGATAATCAATCTGAAAGCGATCCCTGAAAATTGTGGGGCACCGTGCGTTGTCTCAAGGCACTTTAGGACGCTTTTAGTTGTGGGATTGCTTTTTGGTTTAAAGATGATTCATTCATTCAGTCCTATTTATTGAGCGCTTATTATGTGCAGAGCACTGCACTAAGTGCACAGAACAGTGCTTAACCATGTTAATAAAATCACTTATCCTATCCCGCCTTGATTACAGTATTGTTTTCTTGCTGACCTCCCTGTCTCCTGTCTCTTGCCACTCCAGACCATACTTCACCCTGCTGCCCAGATCATTTTTCTACGAAAACGTTCAGGAGATGTTTCCCCACTACTCAAAAAACTCCAGCGGTTGCCCATCCACCACCATATCAAATAAAAACTCTTTACTATTGGCTTTAAAGCAATCACCCCCCCCCCCCACTACTCTGCTACTACAACTCAGCCCGCACACTTTGCTCCTCTAATGCCAAGCTTCTCACTGTATCTCGATCTCATCTATCTCACCACCAACTCCTCACCCACATCCTGCTTCTGGCCTGGAACGCCCTCCCTCCTCAAATCCTATAGACAATTACTCTCCCCCCTTCAAAGCTTTATTGAAGGCACATCTCCTCCAAGGGACCTTCCCTGACAGCCCTCCTTTCCTCTTCTCCCACTCCCTTCTGCATCACCCTGACTACCTCCCTTTATTCACCCCTCCTTCCAGCCCCAAAGCACTTATGGACATATCTGTAATTTATATTAATGTCTGTCTCCCCCTCTAGACTGCAAGCTCACTGTGGGCAGGGAATGTGTCTGTTTATTGTTATATTTTACTCTCCCAAATGCTTAGCACAGTGCTCTGCACACAGTAAAAGCCCCCCAAAACCACGATTGAATCACTTAACATTTCTATTCCTGAATTTCCTCATCTGTAAAATGGAGATTCTAAGCCTGCTCTCTCTTACTTAGACTGTTAGCCCCATGTAGTCCAGGAATGGTGTCCAACCTGATTATCTTGTATCTACCACAGCACTTATTACAGTGCTTGGCTCATTGTGTTTAGCAATTACTTTTACTATCATTGCCAAAGCTCTGGGTTAGCATTGTCGGTATCAGCCACAGCTGGCAGTAGTCCTATTAGAAGTTGTTAATAGAACAGTAATAGAGGCCAATGGGCTGAACATTTAAAACGAGAATCAAGGTTGATGGAGGTAGAAGAGGCCTTGAGAGGTCAGTTTGTCCATCCCCCTGTCTTCGGAAAAGACTGCACAAAAACCAGATGGGATTCTCTTCTGACTTTAAGGTCTTGGGCTAGAAGTTCCTGCTCCAAGTTTTGTCCATCTGAAAGTGAAGTGAACAGTGCCACTTTGATTTTCTAGAAGAAAACCAGAGAAGCAGCAAGGCTTAGTGTATAGATCACAGGCCTGGGAGTCACAAGGATCTGGGTTCTAATCCCGGCTCTGTCACTTCTCTGCCGTGTGACCTTGGACAAAGCCACTTTACTTCCCGTGCCTCAGATACCGTGTCTGTAAAATGGAGATTTAGACTGTGAGCCCCACGTGGGGCAGGGACTGTGTCCAATCCAATTTGCTTGTGTCTACCCTAACATTTAGCACAGTGCTTGGTACATAGTAAGCACTTAATTAATACCACAGTTGTAACTGTTAGCATTATTATTATTATTAGGCCCCCAAAGGATTCTGGAAGTTGAGTCAAGAGCATGAGGTAGTGGTGGTACAGGATGAATCAGGAGTGAGGCATATGTTGGAGAAAGCAGAACAGAGTCCAAGAGGGAGTCTTAGCGAAGAAGCAAGTTCTCCAATATTAGTAAGTACAGAATATGGGGTGGGAACCTACGTTGCTGTCACCCTACCTGATTAGAGCTTTCCATCAGACAAGTAGATGTGGTGTTTAGGCCAAAGGAAAGTGAAGAAACAATATGTTTTAGCTATTTGCTTCAAAAATTGTAATAATAATAATTGTGGTATCTTTTAAGTGCTTGCTATGTGGCAAGCACCGTACTAAGCGCTGGGGTGGATACAAATAAATCGGGTTGGTCAAAGTGATTCTCGTTTAAATGTTCAGCCCATTGCACATGTGGGGCTCACAATCTCAAAACCTATTTTGCAGATAAGGTAACTGAGGCCGGACAGGTGAAGTGACTTGCCCAGGGTCACACATCAGGCAAGTGGTGGAACTGGAATTAGAACCCATGATCTTCTGATTCCCAGGCCCGTGTTCTATGTTCTAGACACTGCATCATGCTGCTCCTCATAAGTATTATAGGATCTGCATGGGATGAAATTCTAGAGCAGCAGCGTGGCTCAGTGGAAAGAGCCCGGGCTTGGGAGTCAGAGGTCGTGGGTTCTAATCCCGGCTCCACCGCTTGCCAAATGTGTGACTTTGGGCAAGTCACTTAACTTCTCTGTGCCTCAGTTACCTCATCTGTAAAATGGGGCTTAAAATTGTGAGCCCTAATTGGGACAACCTGACAACCTTGTATCCCCCCCAGCACTTAGAACAATGCTTTGCACATAGTAAGTGCTTAACAAATACCATTATTATTATTATTATTAGAGCTCAGCTCCACCAGAGTCAGGCCCAGTGAGTGCAGTGTGAGTGTTGGTTAGGGGGAGCCCTTGTGATTATCAGAGGGAGAGGAGGAGGAGGTGGGTAAAGGGGAAGGGAATGTGAAAATGTGGAGTTCTTTTTCAGATTCTCACCACACCAGGGAGAGGAGGTATATCTTGAAGCTGAAGGTGGTAGGTTCTAAACAAATAAAAGCAAACACTGGTTGCAAGGTGGGTGGTGACCCTAGGGAATTTATTATCCAGGGAGCTGTTCACTCAGAAAATATCTGTAAGCTTAAGAAGGGGGATAAATTAATGGAAGGCAAAACTAATAATACTAGTAATAATCTTGTACTTAGGTGCTTACTCTGTGTCAAGCACTGTTCTAAATTCTGGGGTAGATACAGATTAATCAGATTGTACACAGTCCCTATCCCACATAGGGCTCACAGTCTGAATCCCCATTTTATGGTTAGGTAACCGAGGCCTAGTGAAGTGAAGTGACTTGCTCAAGGTCACAGAGCAGACATGTGGTGGAGTCGGGATTAGAACCCAGGTACTTCTGACCCCTAGGCCCATGCTCTATCCATTAAGCCATGCCCCCTCTATGGCCTATTAAGGGATAAAGTGAGGGATGTTAGATGGTACATTAGGATAATAATGATTAATGTTTGCATTGGTTAAGCTTGTATAAATACCTTGTGTTTACCCCAGTGCTTAGAACGGTGCTTGGCACATAGTAAATGCTTAACAAACAAACAAATATCATCTTCATTATTAAGCTCCTACTATATGTGAAGCACTGGGGTAGATAAAATACAATTGGATCAGACACAGTCCCTGACCCGCATAGGGCTCGTGGGAAGGAGAACAGTATTATAATAATAATGGTACTTGTTAATACTAATAATAATAATAATGTTGGTATTTGTTAAGTGCCTACTATGTGCAGAGCACTGTTCTAAGCGCTGGGGTAGATACAGGGTAATTAGGTTGTCCCACTTGAGGCTCACAGTCTTAATCCCCATTTTACAGATGAGGTAACTGAGGCACAGAGAAGTTAAGTGACTTGCCCACAGTCACACAGCTGACAAGTGGCAGATCCAAAATTCGAACCCGTGACCGCTGACTCCCAAGTCCGTGCTCTTTCCACTAAGCCATGCTGCTTTTCTAAGCATTCAATAAAATCACTGATTGGCTGATTCATTAAAGGTGTTGCTGGTTAGCATTTATTCTGCTCCCTCTTTGCTCCTCTGTATCTGTGTGAACTTTCACACTGTAAATTCAGCTTTTTTGAATTCAGAGGTGACAATTTTGAGCGGGGCTTGGCTTGTTTGCAGCAGTGATGGATGCACTACGCAGAAGGCAGAAACTCTCCCTGAAGATGATTAATGCCAAGGCAAAGGAGGAGGGGTGAAGAGGTGAACAGATGAGAACATAAGCAATAACCATTACTCAGTCAGAGCAATGGTCCATTCAGCTCAGTATTCTGCTTCCAACAGTGTCCACGTGACGCTTGGTGAAATAGTGTGACACTGTGAGCCCTATGTGGGACAATCTGATTATCTTCTATCTACCCCAGCGCTTAGAACAGTGCTTGACAAATAGTAAGCGCTTGCTTAACAAATACCATCATCGTTATTATTATTATTACTGGGAGCGGAGCACTGTCCTTAGACCTTGAAAGAGTACAGTACGGTAGAATTGGTAGGCAAGATCTCTACCCACAAGGAGCTTTCAGTCTACAGAGGGAGACAGATATTAAAATATATTGCAGAGAGCTGAAATGGTTAGTAGATTTCACAGATATCGACATAAGTGCTAAGTAGTTTCCAAGTGCTTAGTACAGTGCTCTGCACACAGAAAGGGCTCAATAAATATGATTGAATGAATGAATGAAGTACTAAGTCCTCCTTTCCTCTTCTCCCACTCTGTGTCGCCCTGACTTGCTACCTTCATTCATCCCCCCTCCCAGCCCCACAACAGTTATGTACATATCTGTAATTAATTTATTTATATTAATATCTGTCCCCCCCCCCCCAGTCTGTTAGCTTGTTGAGGGCAGAGAATGTGTCTATTGTTATACTGTACTCTTCCAACGACTTGGTACACTGCTCTGCACACAGGAAGTGCTCAATAAATATGATTGAATGAATGAATCCTGTTTCTGTGAGGGTAATCTAAGGATTTTCAGGCACACAGCTACACCCTTGCCTCATAGCCAGGGCAAAGATCAGGTTCTGTCCATCTCATTTTAAAACTGGAAAACTCATTAATTTCCCTCCCTGCTTTGTCTTCTGGGGCTGGCAAAAAATCTCTTTTTCTAGGCTGAAATAAGCATCAGTACAATGCTTATTTGCAAGATTATATTAAGCTCTGTCCAATTTAGTGCAAGGGAAAGGAAGTCTTGCACTGTCCAAGTTTCTTCCAAAGTTACTGGCCTACCAGATTCCCAAGACCTTCCTTTCTCTCCATGCCTAACTTTTTAGTATCGATCATCATCAGCAGTATTGATCCAGCATCTCCTCTGTCTGAAACACAGCACTACACTTGAGGAACTTGCAGTAGAAGTATAAAATACTATCAATCTTTTATTGAGCAGAGTATTTGTGCAGAGTATTGTACTAAGTGCTTGGGAGAGTATACTAGAACAGAGTTAGTGGACTCATACCCTGCCTACAGTAAACTTACAGTCCCTGATCTTAAGAAGCTAAAGATTTAATGGAGAGGACAATAGATGAATTGATTAATAATAATAATAATAATAATAATAATAGTGGTATTTAAGTGCTTACTCTGTGCCAGGGACTGTACTAAGCACTGGGGTAGATATAAGGTAATCGGGTTGGACGCAGTCCCTGCCCCACATGGGCTCACAGCCTTAATCCCCATTTTCCAGATGAAGTAACTGAGGCCCAGAGAAGTGAAGTGACTTGTCCAAGGTCCCGTAGCAGACAAGTGAGAGCTTACCTCCTCCAAGTGGCCTTCCCAATTTGAGCTTCCCCTTTTCCCTCTGCTCCCTCTGCTCCCTCTCTGCTCCCCCTTCACCGCCCCTCAGCTAAGCCCCCTTTCCCTCCCTTTCCCTCTGCTCCTCCCCTTCTCCCTTCCCCTCCCCTCATCACTGTGCTCACTTATATATATTTTTATTACCCTATTTATTTTGTTAGTGAGGTGTCCATCCCCTTGATTCTATTTATTGTGATTAAGTTGTCTTGTTTTTGTCTGTCTGTCTCCCCCGATTAGACTGTAAGCCTGTTCATGGACAGGGATTGTCTCTATCTGTTGCCGAATTGTACATTCCAAGTGCTTAGTACAGTGCTCTGCACATAGTAAGCGCTCAATAAATACTATTGAATGAATGAAAGTGATGGAGCCGAGATTAGGACCCAGGTCCCTCTGAGTCCCAGGCCTGTGCTCTACCCACTAGGACGTGCTGCTTCTCTAGTATATGGTATACAATAGTTGATTCCTTGCTGCTATAGTTTCAACTTCTCAGCTACAGAATAATATGCCCGAGAGCCCATAAGACTGTGTCTTCTGGTTGGGGAGTCTATCGATGGAGTGTCACAAAATGAATCAGTGGTATTTATTGGGTGCTTATCGCGTGCAGTGCAATAAACAGGGAAAATACAATCTAATAGAGATAGCAGATGGTAAATGTGATCCTTCCCAACAAAGAGCTTAGAGTCTACAGGGAATCAGTGTGGCCTAGTGGAAAGAGCAAGGGCCTAGGAGTCAGGGGACCTGATTCTAATTCCAGCAACACTACTTTGCCTGCTGTGTGACTTTGGCAAAATCACGTAACATCGCCGTGCCTCATCTGTAAAATGGGGATTTAATGCCTGTTCTCTCTCCCACTTAGACTGAGAGCCCCATGTGGGACAGGGACTGGGTTCAACCTAAATAACTTGTACCTACCCCAGCACTTAGAACAGTGTTTGACACGTAGCAAATGCTTAACAAGTACCATTAATTACTAAATGAGAGTTTAGTCTGGGAAAATGAAAGGGAAAGTGAGTCCGGTTTTATGTTGGACATAGAGACAACTCTCTGAAGTCTGTTATCCCAATGAAAGCTCCCTTTAGACTGTAAGCTCTTTGTGGACAAGGAATGTTTCTGTTTATTGTTATATTGTACTCTCCCAACTGCTTAGCACAGTGCACTGCACACAGTAAGTCCTCGATAAATGCGATTGAATGAATGAATGTGTGAAAGCTGTTATAGTTTCTCCTTGCTCATAACAGTTGAGTACTCTTAAGTTTCCTTCTGTCAGGCCAATCTTCTGATAGATCATTGTTTGGAAAATCTTAGAAAGACGACATGGCTTCATGGAAATAGCTCAAGACTGGAAGAGCCAGTTCCCTCACTGCTCAGCTCTGTGATCTTGGGCAAGTCACGTATCCTTTCTGAGCCTTGGTTTCTTCAGCTGCAAAATGGGAGTAGGCTATTTTCTTTTCCCTGTTTCTTAGATTGTGAGCCCCCATGTGGGACAAGGACTGTGTCCAGTCTATTATTTTGTATTTCCCCAAGTGTTTAGCGCAATGTTTGGCACGTAGTAAATGCTTAATAAATCCCATAGTTACCGTGAGGATGAGAGATGCCGGAAAGCAGCCATGAAAATTAGCAACACACTGCCCCAAGTTTATTGTTTATTGTTGTATCGCACTCTCCCAAGCGCTTAGTACAGCGCTCTTTATATGGTAAGTGCTCAATAAATACGATTGAATAACTGAATGAATTGTCATATTTATTGAGCATTTGCCGTGTGCAGAGCACTGTACTTAGAGAAGCAGCATGGCTTAGTGGAAAGAGAACGAGCTTGGGAGTCAGAGGTCATGGGTTCTAATTCCGGCTCTGCCCCTTGTCAGCTGGGTGACCTTGGGCAAGTCACTTCACTTCTCTGAGCCTCAGTTACCACGTCTGTAAAATGGGGATGAAGACTGTGAGCCTTACGTGGACAACCTGATTACCCTGTACCTACATCAGTGCTTAGAACAGTGCTTGGCACATAGTAAGCCCTTGACAAATACCAACAACATTATTATTATTATTATAATATAACAATTAGCAGACACATTCCCTGCCCATAATGAGCTTACAGTCTAGAGGGGGAGACAGACGTTACTATAAATAAATTACAAATATGTCAGCTGAGTGCTTGCCACAAGCTTCATTCTAGCCCAAACAGGCAACACCTGTCTTTTCCCATGGTGCTTTGACAAAAGATACGTTCTTGTGACTTTCAGCCATCAATTTCCCTGTGTTCTTCTGCACTGAAAAACAGAAAAGCACAATTCTGGGAGGCGGTTTCCTTCCTTCTCTGTTTCCTGACTTCTTTACCAGGAAGTGACTTCACTTTGTTTGGGATCAACCTACTTCCCTTTACTTCTCAAAGAAGAGTGACACTTATCACAGGCCCCTTTTGACCGATCTGCGGATGGAACAGGCCTGCCAGAGTCAGTCGGAGAACTCAGCAGCCTGGAGGAAGTGGGGAGTGGGGATGTTGGGTAGGGATTATCTCCATCTGTTGCCGAACTGTGCTTTCCGAGTGCTTAGTACAATGCTCTGCACACAGTAAGCTCTCAATAAATACCACTGAATGAGTACCCGGAGCTGGAAATACCAAACAACAGTTTTCACCAGGCTGATTTTGGTTAAGGAAGAGACAGTTCTTTGCCCACAGTAAGCACTCAGTAAATACCATTGAATGAGTTCAGCCCTTAGATCAGTGCCTGTCACATAGTAAGTGCTTAACAAAGACCGTAATTATTAATAGGCAGCCTGACTTGGGGAGGTGATGATGGATGGAGGCAGGGTGAGGCAACCCTGTGGCCTCTCCACCAGAGCTATTTCTGGTGTAGAGTAAGTGGCTCTGACCCTATGGAAATTGAAAGAAACCCTGCTTAAAGGGAGAATGTCTCATTAGTGCAGAGTGTGGAAAGTAGTGTGGCCTAGTAGAAAGAGCATGGGCCTGAGAGTCAGAGGACCTAAATTCTAATCCCGGCTCCACCACCGACTGCTTTGTGTGATCTTGGGGAAGTCGCTAAACTTCTCTGTGCCTCAGTTCCCTCATCTGCAAAATGGAAATTCAGTACATGTTATTCATTCACTCAGTTGTATTTATTGAGTACTTACTGTGTGTAGAGCACCATACTAAGTGCTTGGAAAGTACAGTTCTGCAATAAAGGGAGACAATCCCTGTCCACACCGGGCTTACAGTCTATGAGTCCAGTGTGAGACCTGATTATCTTGTATCTACCCCAGCGTTTAGCATAGTCCTTGGCATATAGTAAGCAGTTTATTATTATTATTAATTATTATTATATGATATCATCAAGGGGCATCCCATTATAACTACTTCCTCAATACTTAGTAGAGTGCTTGGCACATAGTAAGCACTTAACAAATACCTCAGTGATTATCTTGCATGGGAATCTGGAAGACTGCAAAACACTGTTATTTAAAGAAATTGATCCTCTTGGGCTGAAGAATGCTGTTTTAGAAAGAGAAGAAGTAATAGACTCTAAATTCCCCTAGACTCTATGCTCGTGATGGGTGGGTGAACATGTCTACCAACTCTGTTGTATTGTACCCTCCCAAGAGCTTAGTACAGAGCTGTAAAGCGCTCAATAAAAACCATAAATAAAAAACCTGTAAGCTTCTTGTGGGTAAGGCTTGGGTCCACCAACTGTATCGTATTGTTCTCTCCCAAGTACTTAGGTCAAATAAGCACACAATAAATTCCATTGATTGATGGATGGGGGGTCTTAAGGGGATTCAGGAAGGGAGAACTTATAGCACCTATAGCTGTCCACACATCCTTGGCCCCTACATATATATGTAGAGTCAATTGTGCCTTCTAATTCTTTAATCAGCTATTTCATCAATCAACCAATCAATCAGTGATGTTTATGTCCTTTTTTCTTGTAAGGTGATACGTTTTGAGGCTGCTAGTGAAAAGGACTGAAGTTGAATTTTAGATTGGTTTCTTTCATTTAAGGGGAAGAGAGCCATGTTAATGGATCTTAAATGAGGGCCCTGACCTTCCCTCCTCTCGTTGTTTGCTGACTGTAACCACATTCAATCAGACAGAGTCAGGATGATGGGGACTCTACAAGTGCAGATGTTGTCTAGGTAGCTGTCGAGTTTGTTTTTTTAGGGAGGGGAAACAGTTATCAAGCCTTTTCCAATAGTTCTCCCCTGACTAAGCCTTCATTTCCCCTATTTTTTAATAGTATTTGTTAAGTCCTTACTGTGTGCCAGGCACTGTACTAATCAATGGGGCAGATACAAGGTAATCAGGTTGGACACAGTCCACGTTCCACACGGGGCTCACAGTTTTAATCCCTATTTTACAGATGAAATAACTGGGGCACAGAGAAGTTAAGTGACTTGCCCAAGAACACACAGCTGACAAGTGGCGGACTCTGGAACTCAGGTCCTTCTGATCCCCAGGCCCGTGCTTTATCCACTAAGCCATGCTGCTTCCCTCTTTTCTGCATCATTCACTCATTCATTCATTCAATCATATTTATTGAGCGCTTACTCTGTGCAAGATTACTGTACTAAGCACTGTATGACTATGTACTGTGTGCATCAGCTCTGCATTTAGGTCCATCCCCCTTAAGCAGTTTGATTTTTACCCCACCCCACAGCATTTATGTCCATATCCATCTGTATCAATGCAACAGAGTTGGTTGACAGAATCCCTGCCCACATGGAAAGACAGTCTACAAGAGGGGACAGATATGAAAATCAGTTACAGAGAGGAAAAAGAGTAAAGTATGAGGCTGTGTATGTAAGTGTGGTGGGGCTGTGGGGAAAGCTTAATAAAGCTTTTTCAAGAAGCTTAAGAGATTTAAAGCCAAGAGCTTAGGTGACACAAAAGATAGGGCAGATATGGGAAATGAGCACCTAGTCGGGGAAGGCCTGTTGGAGGAAATGTGATTTTTAGAAGGATTTTGAGTGATTATAATAATGATTCAGTTCAATTCAGTGATATTTACTGAGCGCATTCTGTGTGCAAAGCACTGTACTAAGTGCTTGGGAGCATACATTATAACAACAGACACATTCCTGCCCACAATGAGCTCACAGTCTAGAGGGGGAGACAGACATTAATATAAATAAATAAAGAGATGAATTACAGATATATTCAGATATATACATATTTGTTGTGGGGATGGGAGGGAGGATGAATGAAGGAGCAAGTAAGAGTGGCGCAGAGGGAGTGGAAGCAGAGGAGAGGAGGGCTTAGGGAAAGCTTCTTGGAGGAGAAGCCTCCAGTAATGCTTTGAAATGGGGAAGAGCAATTTTCTGCCTGATATGAGGGAGGACGTTCCATGCCAGAGGTAGGATGTGGGCGAGAGGTCTGGGGTGAGATAGATGAGATGGAGGTCCAGTGAAAAGATTAACATTAGAGAAACAAGGTGTGCAGGCTGGGTTGTAGTAGGAGAGTAGTGAGGTGAGGTAGGAGGGGGTAAGGTGACTAAATGCTTTAAAGCCAGTGGAAAGGAGTTTTTGTTTGATGTGGAGGTGGATGGGCAACCACTGGAGTTTCTTGAGGAGTGGGATGACGTGATCCAAACGTTTTTGAAGGGAAATAATTCATGCAGCAGAAAGGAGTATAGACTGGAGTGGGGAGAGAGAGGAGGCAAGGAGGTCAGCATGGAGGCTGATTAAATAACCAAGGCGAGATAGAATAAGTGTTTGCATTAATGTGGAAGCAGTTTGGAAGGCGAGAAGGGGAAGATTTTGGCAATGTTGGGAAGGTAGAACTGACAGGATTTAGTGAAAGCTTGAATATGTGGGTGGAACGAGAGAGTGGAGTCAAGGATAATACCAAGGTTATGGGCTTGTGAGACAGGAAGGATGGTGGTGCCGTCAACAATGAGGGGAAAGTGAGCGGGAAGACAGGGTTTGGGTGAGAAGATAAGGAATTCGGTTTTAGCCATTTTAAGTTGGAGGTAATGGGAAGACATTCAAGTAGTGATAGCTTGAAGGCAGGAAAAAATGTGAGAGTGCAGAGGGAGAGAGATCAGGCTAGAGATGTAGATTTCAGTGTCATCAGCATAGAGGTGATAGTTGAAGCCATGTGAGCGAATGAATTTTCCAAGGGAGTTGATGTAGATGGAGAAAAGAAGGACATCCAGAACTGAACCTTGAGGAACAAGAACAATTGTATTTAAGTGCCTACTATGTGCCAGGCACTGCCCTAAGCGCTGGAGTAGATCCAAGGTGATTGGGTTGGACACAGTCCCTTTCCCACTTGGGGCTCACAGTCTTAATCCCCATTATAAAGATGAAGTAACTCAGGCACAGAGAAATGAAGTGACTTGCCCAAGGTCACATAGCAGACAAGTGGCAGAGCAGGTCCTTTGATTCCTAGGCCCAGGCTCTATATCTACTAGACCACGCAGGTTGGACTGTTGGATATGAAGGGGGAGGGTGTTCCAGGCTCCAGGGAGGATGTGGGGAAGGGGTCAGTAGTGGGCTAGACGAGGCCTAATTAATATTCTTGCTATTACATCGTCAGCCTTAATTATTGGAAGCTTAGCCTTGACAGGGATACCTTTCTTAGCTGGGTTTTACTCTAAAGACTTAATTATTGATGCAAATCAAGATCGAGATGCAAAGAGTAGGTTGGAGCTAGAGGTATGGAGTTTACCAATTGTGTTGTTGTAGATCAACCGTGTAACCTTGTCTTCTGACTTCTTGGCTATGGGAGGGAGAGTCAAGCAGAGGCCTACCCATTCCATTCCTAGCGTGGGCAGTGGTTAGTGAGCGGAAGGCAATCTGCTACAAATCAAAATTCACCCATGATTGGCAACAGAGGCACAAGAGAGAGTCGAGGGCGGAGACTCAAGTTCACAGCATGGAAGGAGGCAAAGGTAAACCACTTCCGTCCTTTTACCAAGAAAACTCTCTGGATCCACTACCAGAATGATTGCAGATGGAGAGTAAGGCTTTCTGGAATACATTTGTCCGTGGTGTCGCTATGGGACAGAAGCGACTCACCGGCATAAGACAAGTGCTCACTATATGCCAGTCACTGTACTAAGTGCTGGGGTAGATATAAGACGATAAGGTTGACATAGTCCTTGTCCCTCACAGGGCCTCTAGTCTTAATCCCCATTTTACAAATGAGGTAACCGAGGCACAGAAAAGCTAAGTGACTTACCCAAAGTCACACAGCAGACAATGGTGGAGCCAGGATTAGTTAAGGTTGACAAAAGCAGTTCATTAAGGAGGAAGCTATTCATGGCACGTGTGCATGCTTGCGCTTATTCATTCATTCATTCAATCATATTTACTGAATGCTTACCGTGTACAGAGCACTGTACTCAGCGCTTGGAAAGTACAATTTGGCAACAGAAAGAGACAATCCCTACTCCACAACAGGCTCACAGTCACACACACACACACACACACACACGAACACACACATAAGTGTAGTTCATTCAATTGTTTTTATTGAGTGCTTACTGTGCGCGAAGAACCATACTAAGCAATTGAGAGAGTACAATATAACAATAAACAGACAGATTCCCTCCCCATAGTGAGCTTACAGTCTAGAGGGGGAGAAAAGTTGTCCTTCATAATAGAAAAAGTCACCATCAAAGGAGATTGTGAAGTTCACCAATGAGTGCCTCAGTGGTATTTCAATTAGTGATACATATTGAGTGCTTACTCTGTGCAGAATACTGAACTAAGCCTTTGGGAGAGTACAATCCAAGAGAATTAGAAGACGTGTACATGTGTGGCTGAAAAAGCCAATGTGGGAACCACAGTCCCAGCCACATTGTGACCACAAAAAGGCTGCCTCTTGATGTGTTGCATTGTTTAATGTTTGCAGAGCTGGATGCTGTTTTCTCTTTTCCTTCCTTGTCCCTTGCACCTTTTAAAGCTTGTGCTTGAAGAGAGCCAATGCTAACGTAAATATTATTGAACTGTGTCTTTTCTTTCAGTTGTACTTTCTCAAGCACTCAGCACAGTGCTATGACCATAGTAGGTACTCGATAAAAGCCGTTTCTTAAATGAATGTTCTGATTTGCACCCTTTAGTAACCCCTCCCGTAGCCCCTCAGCACCTATGTACATATCCATAATTTCTTTATATTAATACCCATCTCCTCCTCTAGGCCATAAGTTTGTTGTTGGCAGGGTCAGTGTCTACCAACTCTATTATATTGTAGTCTCCCAAGTGGTTAGTACCATCCTCTGCAAAAGGGGCAGAAGGTGTAGGGAAGCAGTGTGGCCTAATGGAAAGATCACAGGCCTGGGAGTGAGAGGATCTGAGGCCTAATTCCGGCTCTGCCACTTGCCTGCTTTGTGACACTGGAAAAGTCATCCAACTTCTCTGTTCCTCAGTTACCTCATCTGTAAAATGGGGATTAAATGCCTCTTCTCCCTCTCACTTAGACTGTGAGCACCATGTGGGGCAGCGACTGTATCCTATTATATTGTACCTACCCCGGTACTTACTACAATGCTTGGCACATAGTAAGCGCTTAACAAATCACCATAGTTATTATTATTAAAACATATGTGGCAAAACTGATTGTGAGTGTATGTGTTTGCAAATATATGCCTGTGACTGTAGAAATATTATTTTCACCCCACCCAGGGATGATCTCTGCTCTTAAAAATAAGGGAACCACAAAAGGAGGAAAAAGTCTTGCAGTATTAGTTCCTTATTCTCGGTGGCATTCCCACTGCCGTAATAGCCCAGGATCTTTACATAAGTCTAGTGAATGACACCTAATAAAGCCATATCCCACAGAGCCTGTGAGAGTGGGTGGAGATGGTGTGTCTTTCTAAATGAAAACATAGCCTGTCGTGCTGCAGACAAAATCATATCTTTAATTAGTTTCACTCTAGAAAGGGGTCTTCAGTCAATCAGCTGCATTTATTGAATGCTTACTATGTGCCAAGCACTGTAGTAAGCACCTGGGAGAGTACGATCCAACAAAATTATCAGGCACGTTCCTTGCCTCTCACGAGTTTACAATCTAGAGGGGGAGACAGACATAAATATGAATAAGTAATTTATAACATATAATTTAAAGATGTGTACATAAGTAGTGTGGGGTTGGAGGTGGGGAGAATATCTGTGCATGGTAAACACTCAATAAATACCTTTAATTAATTGATTTTGAATGAATGGGTGCCTCCCATCTAATCATCCATGGATACCTATTTAAATCAATATAAGCTGTATCTTATGGCCAGGTACATCAGGAGCAATGGGAATTAGCATTGGGAATGGCTTTGCTCCTGGCTACTTTATTCCAAGCACAGCCCGTGTTTATGCCTCAGTGGATCAAGGAAGTGGTCACGCCTTTCCGCATATTTATTCCAGCAAGAGCTATAAAGAGCATCTGGTAGTTTCCCAAGGAGACTCCAGCTGCCTCAGAGTTGCAATTATAGGTATTCTGATGGAATGTACCAGGAAAAAAATTCCTCAAATAAGGAAAGGTAATGGAGTGTGGCAGATTGAGAAGCAGCGTCACCTTGTGGAAAGAGCACAAACCTAGGTATCAGAAGGACCTGGGTTCTAATTCCGTCTCTGCCACTTTATCTGCTATGTGACCTTGGGCAAGTCACTTCACTTCTGTGGGCCTCAGTTACCTCATCTGTAAAATAGGTATTAAGACTGTGAGACCCATCTGGGACAGGGACTGTGTCCATCCCAATTTGCTCGTATCTACTTCAGCGCTTAGTACAGTGCCTGGCACATAGTAAGTGCTTAACAAATACCACAATTATATTATTACTGTATTATATTGGATATGTAGGAGCTAAGTGAACAGACTGGCTCAGACCAGGGTTCAATTAGCCTAATTTCTATCTGTCTCTCCCATTGGAGACACAGGGAATGTGTGTCTTGTTTCTTTGGTACTCTCCCAAACACTTAGTATATTACTTTGCTCTTCTCTCAGTAGACACTCAGTAAACACTCAAAGATAGACACAGAGGCATCTCCTGAATCATTGGCTGAAAAGCAGCATGGTCTAGGGGACAGAGCACAGACCTGGGAGTCAGAAGGACCTGGGTTCTAATTCCGCCTTTGCCAGTTATCTGCTGTGTGGCCTTGGGCAAATCACTTGACTTCTCTGTGCCTCAGTTACCTCATTTGTAAAATGGGGATTAAGATTGAGCCCCATGTAATGTAAGTATGGTACTTGTTAAGCACTTACTATATGCCAGGTACCATACTAAGTGCTGGGGTAGATACAAGTTAATCAGGTTGGACAGAGTCCCTGTTGCACATGGGGCTCAGAACATGGATTGTGTGCCACCTGACTGCCTTGTATCTACCCCAGCATTTAGTACAGTGCCTGGCAAATAGTAAGCACTTAACAAATACCAAAAAAAAAAAAGTGTTGAACAAACTCCCAATTAACTCTCTCTTCCCTACCACTCCCTTGTCCAGTTTTGGGAATGGACATCAATCAATCAGTGGCATTTATTGAGCACTGTATTAAGCCCCGGGGAGAGTACAGTAGAGTTAGTTGACACAATCCTTGAACTCAGAGAGTTTACAATATAGTGGGGAGTTTACAGTCTGGTTGACTTGGTGTAATTCCCCTGGAAGCCCAAGGGACTTGGGGACTTGACTCAAGGATTTAGGTTTCCTCTAGATTCTGGGGATCTATGTTGCTCCCCATATCTGGTTGAAAACAGGATCTGTTGAATGGTATTTCTCGAGGATTTACTTTGTGCTGGGAACTGTACTATGCGCTGGGCAGATAGAAGCTAGTAATAATAATAATAATGTTGGTATTTGTTAAGTGCTTATTATGTGCAGAGCACTGTTCTAAGCCCAGGGCTGGATGCAGGGTAATCAGGTTGTCCCATATGAGGCTCACAGTATTAATCCCCTTTTTACCGATGAGGTAACTGAGGCACAGAGAGGTGAAGTGACTTGCCCTCAGTCACACAGCTGACAAGTGGCGGAGCTGGGATTTGAACCCATGACCTCTGACTCCCAAGCCCATTCTCTTTCCACTGAGCCACGCTGCTTCTCTGCTTAGTCAGGTCCGGCACAGTCCGTGTCCCACCTGGGGCTCCCAGTTTTAATCCTCATTTTATAGATGAGATATCCGAGGCCCGGTGAAGCTAAATGACTTGTCCAAGGTCACACAGCAGACAAGTGGCAGAGCCGGAATTAGGACTCTGACTCCCAGGCCCGTACTCTATTCATTAGATAAAGCCCTGAGCTGTCTGAAGTCAGACCCATACCCCGAACCTCCCTGACCCCAGACTGACCTGGACGGAACTGCCCTTAGAGGGTAGCAGAGGCTTCTCCTGGACATTCACCCCAACACCTGGTGGAATAAGCCTTTGCTGTTTACCAGGGAATGTTGAACCTATGCCAACCCTGCAATGTCTAGCATGAGGCTGAGGTTGCTCAGTACACGTTCGTTGGAAAAGGTGAAAGTAATATCAGTAGCAGAACAAATCCACTGTGGATTTTGGGGCTGCATTTAAAGTTGAGATCCACTTCCAGGACAGTTTTCCTGGATGGTATGATGGAAAAAAGGATCCTTTCTTTTATGATATTTTGCTTACTATATTCTGAAATATGTGCTAAGCACTGGGTAGGTAGAAGATGATCAATTTGGACACAATCCATGTTCCACGTGGGCTCACTATCTTAATCTTCATTTTACAGATGATGTAACTGAGGCCGGAAAAGTGAAGCCACTTACCCAAGGCCACACAATCGACAAGGGTTGTGTTCAGGATGGGAACCCAGGTCCTTTGACTCCCAGGCCCATGCTTTTTCCACTAGGCCAAGCTGCTTCTCCCTTAGACATTCTAGCAGACGACTGTCCGTCTCCACCGTAACCTTTCAGCCCTTGCTTCTAGACTACCAGAAAGCCCCCCTGGACCACAGCAAGTCTTCTTGGTCAATCTCCTTCTTGCCCCATGGGGAAACCTGGCCAGGCCTGAGCAGGCCCTGTCAGCCAGGGAGACTGGATTGCATCAGCTGTGGAAGTCCACATGAGGTTTCACATCACTTAAAAGACCTCAGCTTGTGCATCAGTTCTTCCTTTGGGTTTGTTCTACACGGTTGGGGGTGGCAGCAAGGGTGGAAAGGGGAAATGACTGCATCACCTGACCGTTTCAAGACAGTTGGGTGAAATAGACCAAAAGGACTCTTGATGTGAGTCCCCCTTTGGTTTGGGGTCTCGGCACATGCTCACGGCTTGGAAGAGGCCACGTAGGGAAGAGGGTGCGGAAGCCTTCTTTGTGTCCACAGGAACTAAGGTGAAGAAACAAAATTAAAAATTAAGGCTCCCAGGATTAAAACTGGGAGCCTTAGAATATTAATGACTGTTGCATTTGTTGGGTGCTTGCTGTGCGTAGATACAAGATAATCAGGTCTGGCATAAAACCCGTCTCACTTGGGGCTTAGAGTTCCAGCTGGAGGAAGAACAGGGATTTAATCCCCATTTTATGAATGAGCAAACTGAGGCATGGAGAAATTAAGTGACTTACATAGCAGGTAAGTGGCAGAGCTGGGATTAGAACTGTGCTTCTCTAATTCTGTTTTATTGGATACAGGCAAAAATGCCCCAATATCGTAATTCCAAATTGTTTTTCAGGGGTGCTAATACCATCTGTTGAGGCTGTGAGCCCCACATGGGACAGGGACTACATCCAACCTGATTTGCTTGTATCCAGCCCAGTGCTTAGTACAGTGCCTGGCACATAGTAAGAGCTTATCAAATATCATCATCATGATCATGAAGAGTTTTAATTTTCTTTAGTCAGTATCAGTCTTCTACTGGAATTCTTGAAATTAAATATTCATATATATTTCTTATAGTAGTAATCGGGGAGCTTGCACCTCATGTGATCTGTGGGGGTGACCGTGGGAGTGAGCTTGGGTGTGAAGGTTTGAGGGGACCGGTTGTTGGGGGTGGAGCCCGGAGGGGCAAGAGATAAAAAAAAAAGAAGGAAGAGGAAAAGCAACCTGACCAGCTGGAAAGTGCACGGGACTGGGAGTCAGAAGACCTGGGTTCTAACACCCTTTCCACTTCTTGCCTGCTTTGTGATCTTAGGCAAGTCACTTCACTTCTCCAGTCTCAGTTACCTCATCCGTAAAATGGGGATTGAGACTTTGAGCCCCATGTGGGACAGGGGCTGTGTCCAACCCTATATCCATCTGAGCATTTAGTACAGTGCCTGGCACACAGTAAGCACTTAAATACTACATTATTATTATTATTCTCTGTCCCTCAGTTTCCTCATCTGTAACACTGGGAGAAGATGCCTGTTCTTCTACCCCCTTTGACTGTGAGCCCCATGTGGGATAGTAACTGTGTCTGATCTGGTTGTAATGTACCTACCCCAGCATTTAATAATAATCATTATGGTACTTGTTAAGCACTTACTATGTGCCAAGCACTGGTCTAAGCACTGAGGTAGATACAAGTTAATCAGGGTGGACACAGTCCCCGCCCCACATGGGCTCATACTCTCAATCCTCATTTTGCAGATGAGGTAACTGTGGCATTGAGAAGTGAAGTGACTTGCCCAAGGTGACACAGCAGACATGTGGTGGAGCCAGAATTGGAACCCAGGTCTTTCTGACTCCCAGTCCTGCGCTCTGTCTACTAAGCCATGCTGCTTAAGAGGTTTGGCACATAGTAAATGCTTATCAAATATGACAATTATTGTTAGGGGAGAAAAGAGGAAGAGGAGAGAGAGTTAAAGGAGAAGAAGGAAGAGGAAGGAAATGGCTGTCCCTGGTGATGCTCCTCCTTCTCCACTGCTACTTAATAATGATTGTGGTGTTTGTTAAGCACTTCCTACGTGCCAAGCACTGTACTATGAGGTGATACAAGTAAATTGGGTTGGCCACAGTCCCTGTGCCCTGTGGGGCTCAGAGTCTCATTCCCCATTTTACAAATGTGGGAAGTGAGGCCCAGAGAAGTGAAGTGACTTGCCCAAGGTCACACAGACATGTGGTGGAGCCAGGATTAGAAGCTGTGACCTTCTGACTCCCAGGGTCCTAGAATGAATTGGCAGGGGGCACATGTCAGCCGGAAGTGCCAAACAAGTGCTCCAACTAGAGGTTTTTTTTTTTCAAGGTATTTGTTAAGCACTTAATATGTGCCAGGCACTGTACTAAGTGCTGGGGTAGATACAAGTTAATCAAGTTATACACAGTCCATGTCCCCCATGAGGCTCACAGTCTTAACCCCCATTTAACAAATGAGGTAACTGAGGCACAGAAGAGTTGAGTGACATGTCAAAGGTCACACAGCAGACAAGTGCCAGAGTCGGGATTAGAACCTAGGTCCTTCTGACTCCCAGGCCTGTGCTCAATCCACTAGGATATGCTACTTCTCAGCAGTAGTGAAGCCAAAGTCCTCGCTGTCATATACTAGTGGACTATTGGTAGACACAATAGCAGACAGTCTGCTAGGCAACAATCAATCAATAAATAGTATTTATTGATCACATTCTGTGTGCAGAGCACTATACTAAGTGCTTGGGAGAGTAGAGTACAATAGAATTGGTGGACCTGAACCCTGCCCACAAGTCACTTACAGTCTACAGGGAGAGATACAGATAGTAGAAATGGCAAAGTATAACCATCAGACAAATTTTGGGAGATTGAAGTTAGGTGAATATCAGCTCGTTGTGGGCAGGGAATGTGACTATTGTGGTATTGTACTTTCCCAAGCGCTTAGTGCAGTGCTCTGCACACAGTAAGTGCTTAATAAATACGATTGAACGAATGAATGAAAGGGTTACAGACCCAAGTGCGCAAGCAA
This sequence comes from Ornithorhynchus anatinus, assembly GCF_004115215.2. Taxonomy (NCBI): domain Eukaryota; kingdom Metazoa; phylum Chordata; class Mammalia; order Monotremata; family Ornithorhynchidae; genus Ornithorhynchus; species Ornithorhynchus anatinus. The sequence continues at coordinate 172,557,825 of NC_041728.1, read as the reverse complement.
CGCAGAAAGGAGGACAAGTAGGGGAGATGAGGGCCTAATCGGGGAAGGCCTCTTGGAAGAGATGTGATTTTAGTAGGGCTTTGAAGATGGGGAGAGTGATGGTCTGTCAGATGTGAAGAGGGAGGGAATTCCAGGGCAGAGGAAGGACATGGACAAGGAGTTGGCAGTGGAATAGATGAGATAGAGCTACCGAGAGAGGTTGCTTGCCTTTATAGGGGATCTCAGAAAGTTTGATAGATTTAAGAATCAGGGTCGGAATAGGCTCGGATGCTGCAAAGTGGCATCTACATTACCATGGTATTGTTTTATGTGAATTGTTACTTATAGGTAGGTCGGAACCAATGTTTCTCAAAAGCCAAGGACTCCTCTCTCAGTATAGTAGTTTTTATGACTTGCTTTTGCGCAAGTGCTTTCGATTCCACATGTCCTGGAAGTCCTATGCCAGCGCTTAGAACAGTAGTTGGCATGTAGAATTATTATTATTATTAATAACATAGCTATATTTCTCAACATAACTGAGCACACAATTCTGGATAGTTTTGGTAAAAAGAAAGTATCCATCCTTGATTCAGGAACTGATCACCCCCGATAACAATTGTTCTTATGGGAAAATCTATTCCAACTGACGTAGTTTTGACTTAAGACCCAGTTTTCAGGACCAAGTTGTGTCATAAATCTCAGGACTGCCTGGAAAAACTACGCATATATGTTTTGCTTTCTATATATTTTTCCAAATTTTTTTCTGTTTCTCCCTCCCCTCCCCCACAGCATTTAGTAGAGGTCCTGTTACTAATTTGAACATGATTTGATCATGTGCAGAGTCAATTACACATGACACAAGTTTCATGAGAAATGGAAACCATAAGACTTATTTTCTAGGTCATGCAGCATTGAGAAAGATGTCTAATCTCAAAAACCAGGATTAATTTCTCACCAAGAATCAGTCAAACCTAAATCAGTCATTTCTCTGGCAATAAATCTCTAGGTCGTAGATATATTACAGTTTTTAAACCTCGACCTAGTGAACCCTGCTCTTAATGGCTTTCCTGCTAACATTTTAGTGATTGAAGAAAATGAAATTTAAAAGAATTCCAGTTGATCTTTTTTCTCTAGTAGAAGCATTAAAATTATTTACAGCCACAGAAGTGCTTTAGCTATTCCCTAAAACAGCAATAAACCTCCCAGTTTTATCTGGGGAGGTTTTACAATGTTGAATAGCTCTTCTTTTAATGAATTAATATTGCTAATCCAGCATTAAGAGACTTCCCAGAAGAGGGAGAATGTTCATATCTTGCATTTATGAAAGACTCTTGAAAGAAGCAAGAATCGGGAAACCGATTATTTTTACAGAGCATCAGATGAAGGAGCAAAATGAAAACCGATGTAGAAAAAAAACGCAACCTATTTTAAATTTTACATTTTATTAGCCTGCCCGTCAAAGTGTTTATTTTTCTTAAAGCACAAGCATATATGTGTATACATATATATTTTTTGGGGGGGATGCTATTATATATAATTCCTATCTAGAGAATTGTGAGTCCTATCAGTGACGTTGGCTATTTTGTGAAGCACAGAATAGCTAGTTTGGAAGGTGACTAGAGTTAATTTGAAATAAGAGTGAAATGGAGCTTCTTATTTATCCCAGCAGGGTGAACTTTTAAAAGCAGACAGACATGAATTGGTATAAATGGAATGAAAAGACTATTTCCATGTTATTAATCTAGACTTTGCTTTTCAATCAGTCGTGTTTGGGTGCTTACTGTGCGCAGAGCACTTGGGAAAGTGCGAACTAACAGAGTTGGTAGACACGTTTCCAGCCCACAGTGGATAAATGCTTTAAAAATATGTTATTTAATGTTAAGGGGAACATTTCCCCACTTAAAGTAATTGGAATCAGTGGGAGACAAATGGATCAATCAGTGGCATTTATTGAGCACTTACTATGGGCACAGCACTGTACTAAGCGCTTGGGAGAGTGCAATACAACAGAGTCAGAAGACATGATCCCTGCCTTCATGGTTGTTCCTTTGGCTACTTCACCTGATGCTCCGTTTAAAGAATCAGTTTCCCTGTTCTTGTCTCTTTCAAGAAACTATCACTTGCCCAAGGTCTCACAGCCTACAAGTGGCAGAGCCGAGATAAGAACCCAGGTTTTTCTGTTTCCCAGGCCCATGCTCTCGTTATATCCCGGCTAGACTACTGTGTCAGCCTTCTCTCTGACCTCCCTTCCTCCTCTCTCGCCCCGCTCCGGTCTATTCTTCACTCCGCTGCCCGGCTCATCTTCCTGCAGAAACGATCTGGGCATGTCACTCCCCTTCTTAAACAACTCCAGTGGTTGCCTATCGACCTCCGCTCCAAACAAAAACTCCTCACTCTAGGCTTCAAGGCTCTCCATCACCTTGCCCCTTCCTACCTCTCCTCCCTTCTCTCTTTCTACCGCCCACCCCGCACGCTCCGCTCCTCTGCCGCCCACCTCCTCGCCGTCCCTCGGTCTCGCCTATCCCGCCGTCGACCCCTGGGTCACGTCCTCCCGCGGTCCTGGAACGCCCTCCCTCCTCACCTCCGCCAAACTGATTTTCTTTCCCTCTTCAAAACCTTACTTAAAAATCACCTCCTCCAAGAGGCGTTCCCAGACTGAGCTCCTCTTCCCCCTCTACTCCCTCTGCCATCCCCCCTTTACCTCTCCGCAGCTAAAGCCTCATTTTCCCCTTTTCCCTCTGCTCCTCCACCTCTCCCTTCCCATCCCCACAGCACTGTACTCGTCCGCTCCACTGTATATATTTTCGTTACCCTATTTATTTTGTTAATGAATTGTACATCGCCTTGATTCTATTTAGTTGCCATTGTTTTTACGAGATGTTCTTCCCCTTGACGCAGTTTAGTGCCATTGTTCTTGTCTGTCCATCTCCCCCGATTAGACTGTAAGCCCGTCAAACGACAGGGACTGTCTCTATCTGTTGCCGACTTGTTCATCCCAAGCGCTTAGTACAGTGCTCTGCACAAAGTAAGCGCTCAATAAATACTATTGAATGAATGAATGAATATAATAATGTTGGCATTTGTTAAGCGCTTACTATGTGCAGAGCACTGTTCTAAGCGCTGGGGTAGACACAGGGGAATCCAGTTGTCCCACGTGGGGCTCACAGTCTTAATCCCCATTTTACAGATGAGGTATCTGAGGCACAGAGAAATGAAGTGACTTGCCCACAGTCACACAGCTGACAAGTGGCAGAGCCCAATAGGCTATATTGCTTCTCAGTGTGTATTTTCTCCTAGTGCTTAGTAGAGTACTGTGCACACAGTAAGTGCTTAATAAATACATCTGCTATTACTACTAATAATAATCTAGTAGAGGACTAGGTGTTTTGGATTCCATATTCAAACATATTATCTGTTCCTGTCTCCCAGCACAGTTAAGGAGAGGCAGAAATAGCACAACTAATTATACTTTTCAGAGTAGGCCAAACCTTCATTTGAGTCAGAAATTTCAGTCTCCTCCCCGTCATGTCTTTTCCAAAGCGGCTTTTGAGGAGCAAAATGAACTGGTTTGAGTTTCACGAACTTCCTCTGCAACTGCTCTCCCCCACCCTTCTGGTGAAGGTTTATATGTATTTCGGTTGAATATTTGATTTATTTATTATGATTTCACTGTTTGTACTTTTTTTTGTCTGACTCCCCCGTTGATCCCCCGTTGAATTGTAATCCGTGTGGGGAGAGTCATACCTCATGCTTCTGTTTTACCTTCCTAAGTGCTTTGTAACGTTAGCATTTCATTCAGTCATTGTATTTATTGAACATTTACTGTGTGCAGAGCACTGTACTAAGTACAGTATAACAATAAACTGACACATTTTCTGCCCATAATGAGCTTACAGTCTAGAGAGAGAGACAGACAATATAAATAAACAAAATTTACAAATGTGGACATAAGTGCTGTGGGGCCTGAAGGGGGAATGAATAAAGGGAGCAAGACAGGGAAACACAGAAGGGAGTGGAAGAAGAGGAAAGGAGGGCTTAGTCAGGGAAGACCTCTTGGAGATGTGCCTAAGTGCTTATTCTGAACAGAGCGCTATACTAAGTGAAAAATAATAGGTGAGAATTAGACACCATCCTCCGCTCCGACCCTCTTCAAGCTTACAATAGTACAGTGCGTTCCACCCAGCTGGTGCTCAAAATATACCTTTTCTACTATTAATGTGTACTGCAAAATGTAGTAATCTTGGCTCTGCCACTTGTCTGCTGCGAGACCTTGGGTAAATCACTTCACTTCTCTGTTCCTCAGTTATCTCATCTGTAAAATGGCTATTATGACTGTGAGTCCCTTGTGGGACATGGACTGTGTCCAACCTGATTATTTTGTAGTACCCCAGTGCTTAGAACAGTAATAATAATGTTGGTATTTGTTAAGTGCTTACTATGTGCAGAGCACTGTTCTAAGCGCTGGAGTAGAAAAAGGGTAATCAGGTTGTCCTATGTGAGGCTCACAGTCTTAATCCCCATTTTACAGATGAGGTAACTGAGGCCCAGAGAAGTGAAGTGAGTTGTCCACAGTCACACAGCTGACAAGTGGCAGAGCTGGGATTCGAACCCCTGACCTCTGACTCCCAAGCCCGGGCTCTTTCCACTCAGCCACGCCTGGCACATAGTAAGCGATTAACAAATACCATTAAAAAAAGAACTCTGTTGTACTAATAGGAGAGAGAAGAGAAATATGTAAGAGACAGCAGAAGGGCATAATGCAAACAATTGATTAATCAGTGGTATTTATTGAGCACGTACTCTCTGCAGAGCACTACATTAAATGCTTGGGAGAGTATGATAGTTAATGTATAAATTAGACTATTAGCTCTTATGTAATTGAGGGTTTACCATAGTGGCTTAATTCCTACTCACTCTGACCCTTGAAAAAATGGAACTGAAAAGAGGAGCTCTATGTAAATAATGTTTTTACTAGGAGGGAAAAAATCATATGGAAGTCTTTCAAATTTCACATTCTTCAGTTAATAAAGAGTGGATATCTGGACTTCTTTTTTTCTGGTGGGAGAGGAGGGGTCTCAGAGTGATCTGGGCTAAGATTACTTTTTTTTTAATTGCATGCGTGTGATTTATTTTTTAACATGATTGGAATAGAATGTGCACGCTGAAATCTTCAAATTGACAGATGACAATTCATCTTTGTGGGTGGTGAAATCACACACAGGTGGGGACAGATTGCAAGGAAGTGCTTATAAACTCGAATGATTGGACAGATACGGTGGCTGTTTGGTTTTCAGCCAATCTCGGTCCTGTTTGGGACCGAGAGGGCACTTCAATGCCTTTATGTTTGCTTCATTTTTTTTTTAGCACCGAGACGTGGACTTGGACTCCCGTTGTTGAGTCCCGTCTGTGTCTCCGAAAGGGTGTTTGAGTTTGCAGGTCATAGTGGATACAGCATGGGTCCGGGAGTCAGAAGGTCATGGGTTCTAATCCCAGCTCTGCCACTCATTCGCTGTGTGACCTTGAGCAAGTCACTTCACTTCTCTGGGTCTCAGTTCCCTTATATGTAAAATGGAGATTAAGATTTTGACCTCCATATGGGACAAGGACTGATTTGCTTGTATCCACTCCAGCGCTTAGCATAGTGAATGGAACATAGTAAGCGCTTAACAAATACCATCATTATTATTATCATTAGAAGGGAAAGACTGCCTCTGGATCAAAGTCAGTGGTCAGTAATGGTAATAATAATAACAACTGTGGTTTCCGTTAAGTGCTTACAATGTGCCAAGCACTGTACTAAGGGCTGAGGTAGGTCCAAGGTAATCCGGTCCCACATGGGGCTCACAGACTAAATAGGAGGGAGACTGTAAACTCACTGTGAGCAAGGGATGTGTCCATCGACTCTGCTATGTCATGCTCTCCCAAGCGCTTAGTACAGTGGTCTACATACAGTTGACACTCATACCACTGATTGAACAGGTATTGATTTTCCATTTTGCATTTGAGGGAACTGAGGTACAGAGAAGTGAAGTGACTTGCTGAAGGTCACACAGCAGACAAGTGGCAGAGCTGGGATTAGAACTCAGGTCCTCTGTCTCTCAGGCCTGGGCTTTATCCACTAGGCCGTGCTGCTTCTCAGTAGGCTCCTTGTCTACCTGCTCTAGGTCCTACAGATTTCTATGTGCTGACTGGTATCCTGAATCAATCAGGGGCATTTATTGAACACTTACTATGTGCAGAGCACTGCATGTGGAAGAATTAGCAGACACATTTCCTGCCCACAATGAGCTTACAGTCTAGCAGGGGAGAATCCCAGGAAAGCAGCTTGTGACTGCAGTAGCAGAAGAAGCGATGGCAGCATTCATTCATTCAATTCAATCATATTTATTGAGCACTTACTGTGTGCAAAGCACTGTATTAATCGCTTGGGAAAGTACAATACAATAGAACAACAGACACTTTCCCTGCCCACAATGAGCTCATAGTGTAGAGAGAGAGACAGACATTAAGATACAAAATTAAATTATGGATATATACATATGTGCTGTGGGGATGGGGAGAGGGTGAATGAAGGGAGCAAGTCAGGGCAATGCAGAAGGGAGTGGGGAAAGAGGAGAGGAAGACTTAGGGAAAGCTTCTTGGAGGAGATGTGCCTTTGATAAGGCTTTGAAGTGAAGGAGAGGCATTATTTGTCTGATAGGAGGAGGGAGGGCGTTCCAGGCCACAGGTAGGATGTGGGTGAGAGGTTGGCGGCGGGATAGACAAGTGGAGGTACAGTGAGAAGGATGGCATTAGAGGAACAAAGCATGTGGGCTAGGTTGGAGCAGGAGAGTAGAGAGG